>NW_022989894.1:1060610-1536435 GCF_902827175.1 Gymnodraco acuticeps
GAACAACAGACACAGTGGCCAGATTCAAATAAATGTCTTTACAATTTGTTTTGTTTGGCTGATATTCACATGTCTGCTATGTTAAACATGTTTACATAGTTTGTGCCGCTCATGAGTCAAGACAAGCTGACCCCTAGAGGGAGCACTTGTCCCAACCATTTGTTTCAAATGGCTGCAAATATGTTATCTCCGCCTGATCCACCCAATACTGTATGAAATATATATAAGTTACTCATGCAAATGTTTAGTACAATTCACATTGTAAAGTTGAACTAGAAACAACAAAAAATGAAACATCAACACAATGAATGCAGTTAAAAGCGACCCTGTGATGCAGGTGTCTAGTCCAAACACATAACTCCCTCCACCACTTTGACAAAAAAACTATTTCTTGTAAGTTAATGACATTTAAATGGAGCCATGTTACAGTCCAGGGACTATTTAACTTGCGACGCTTTTAAGGGTGAATAGCTTATTGTACGAATGAAGGAACATTTCTGAATATTTTTTGTATTAGGAAGATGGGAAAATGCAAATGTCCCTGATGATCCTCAGAATACCTGTTTGTCATTATAACATGAGTTAATACCTTGATGATACACAGAGGTCAGTAGCTGCTGAGCGTTGTGGTGTCTATTGTTTCTTTAGAGGCAGGTCTCAAAGACAGCAGAGAGACACAACAGTAGGAAGTGTGGTGTGGTCTGTTCAGCCTGTTCATGTGAACCCTGCAGAAACAGACCTGTAAGCACTATCAGCGCTTACTCACAGGGGTATTGTGGGTACGTGTTATGTATGCAGGGTTGTGGAGGCCTATATTCTGGTGCAACATCAAACAAACCTGCACTGGGACAAACTCTAGTTTGGTTTGCTCATGTATTGCTATAAGAAAATCCTCCCATATGAAGCTGTAATTAAATGCATAATAATGACAAGACAGCAAACTATTTCACCTTTAGCAACTACAAAGAAAGAGTCATCATATACCATGGGTTCAAGTGACTGCAAGCTGGATTACTGACTTTTATTCAAAATATTCATCAATTTTAAGGTGCAGACATATTTGTATTATTGTGGTATTGATAATATGAACACAAATTAATCTGAACCTGATTCTCAAGAGACACCCTGTGTTTGTGGCAGCATAACTTAGTGTCCAAGCCTCACAAATGATTAGATAAGCATTATGTTGAGGGCAAAATCCCATCTTCTCTCTGCTTTTAAAAAAAATGTTGAACCCAAAACAGTTTCTTATTAAGGATGAGTTGTGCTTGTGAAGTCTAACAAAGCATACAAAACTAGGTAACACATACACATCTCTGACTGCTGAAGCTCTTTCCTTCTAACTCTTTCTGCAAGAGATGATTTTAAAAGCAGTTTCTGTTCCTGCTTTTTGAACAGTTTTAGAGCACACACATTGCAATGGTGTGTTTCCTGTCAAAGCGTGTTGTGGCTTATGTCAGCTGACAGGAAACCAGCCTTAATATTAGAAAATAGTTACATCAAAACATTGATGTCTCTCTCATTCCAGTACACTATGGTAAAAAATGGCAGGAATGCACCATTAGACTGACAAACTCAGTATATGTTAATAAAACAACTCAAGACCCTTTTTCTCAAACTGCACAAAGCACTTTTGTGGTTATTTAGTTGCACTGGATCTTCTGAGATTTAATAGAGGATCTTTTCATTTGTTTATTAGTTGTATGTATTTCTCTGTGCAATAAGTAGGATACATTTGTATGTGTCACCCCTTAAGTATATAGTATACTATTGACCATGGGAGAGCTGTCCCACACTTATGGTTTCACACTTCCTTATTATTTTGCTGACCAAGTTCTAGACCATGTGATAACTGAGGGTACATGTGATTATTGAAGTGGGGCAAAACAACATTTTTTTGGAGAGTCACTTTATATATAGGTAGTTAAGCTTCCTTTAGGATTCAGAAACAATCACTAAATACAGTGTAATGTATTTTCCTCAATCTATTTGGCTCACAGTTTCACCCAATCTAAAATATTTGCATAACCTTGTTTTGTTAATGTTGAGTATGGTGGACAGATGCATGGCAACACCAAACATCCACATTATTCATCCTGAAAATCAATATAAAACAAACATTCAAATTCTTCTTCTTAATGTTCTCATGTGAAAATAATAAAACACAGAGGCATCCACATTTTACTGAGAGCCCACCTCGTTTTATTAATGAGATGGAAAAAGTACAAAGTAAAAACCGGACAGATCTCTGTACAGAACAAAGCAAACTAATGTAGACAAAACTGTATTTACACACCAAACCAATTAAAAGTTTCTCACAAAAAACAGCAGGTTTTATTCAAGGATCCATACAAAAACACATTTGAAAAAGAGAGAAAATGTGTTAATTCATTAGTTTTATGGGCATATAATTAGCACCACTGCATTAGCATGTGTTAAGCTGATGTACAGAAGTGAGAACATATCTGTTAGGAAATAAAAAGAGGGTTGGACTCAGTAAATCATAAATGGCACGTAAAAAGTTATAGTTGCAAAAATTGTGTCATTCATTTTACACAAGCAGATCAATTCAGAAGTATCGAAATTAGTTGAATCAACATTTAGTTAAAACAGAATCCCATAGTCATGCCAATCAGAAACAATTATCAAAATATCCAAACAACCATCACTGTATATATGTTATTGTTACATTCAATATTAAAGCCTTACACCAAGCTAATCAGTGTCCAACACGGTTAAAGCATATCACTATTTCAAAATAAAAGCACAATTATTAAGAACAAATGAGAAAAGAGAAAGAGGTAGCAGGGAAGGAGGAAGTAAAAGGAAGTAAAATGGCAAAGAGGAAGAGGCACACAGACTCAAGAGAGAATTTGTTGAGTAGAAAGAGTTGCAATTATACCAGTTTTCATACTGCATGAGTATAAAAAAAAAGAGAAAGAAAATCCTACATGTGCAATTTGACCAGTCAAAAAGTCTGAATTGTTGCATTAATATAAGGACTTGTTTGAAATTAAGCGATATAGAAGTGTGTTTTAGTAGGTTTGATTGAAGATACTAGGATTTGTAAAGCATTATCAAGTTACATTATGATGTTTTGTGACATGCCTGTCCTGGGTGTTACATGCAAGCCAGCCTTTGATTTAAAAAATCTAAATGTTCAGGTCACACCCTGCGATAAGAACTTTGGAGCTTGCAAAAAAAAACTTCACCTAAGTCCTTATAACTGTGAGATTAGTGTATCAAATTAGCCTTGAGCGCTAGCATAGAATTATATCAAAAACTCAGAAAAAAGGGCTCCAGCTGAACGTGCCGATAGAAATAATAGTCTGACAGGTGCTTGATGAGAGCCAAACTGTCTCCATCAAGCTGAAGTGGAGCAAACCCAGCGCAAAGCCGCACACCATATCAGTTAGGTGGTGTTTTCCCAGCAGCACACGGGACATTCCCACCAGAACGGCCCACAGCACGAGCAGGATGCGTAGCGGCACAGCCAGGACCAGGTGAGACAGCAGGAACTTGGAAACCATGGCGGCCCGGCTAGCATGAGCAGCTGGGAATGAGTAGAGGTCCATGGCAACGCAGTCCAACAAGCTCGGCATCATCTCCCAGGGTCCTCTGCGCTTCACCAGTCTCTGGACGCCAGCCACAGTCAGGACATCAACAATGAGGGCTGTCGAGAAAAAGATAACAGAATGGATGACATGGTAGAAAAATTAAACGGTGAAGGTAAATGCCATTGCTTGATATTAAATTAAATGATCTGTCGCATCAGCCTCAGATTCACATTTAATAATGTAGTCAGAATATAAAATGTATCCAGTTTTCTAATTTCGGACTAAATTGAATGACATTTCCATCAGTGTCAGCTGTTTCGGTTTGACAGTAATTAGCAAATGTTAAAATGAGGGTTGTCGTGATATACCGGTATTTAAATAAAACAGATATCAAAAATAAAACAGATATCAAAAATAAAACAGATATGTTAATATTGTATAAAAAAATCAGCATTTTTTTGGTACACTTTTGTAAAGTCTTGGGTACAGAATCTCTATCCACACCTATGTGTAATTCATCCAAAAAATGTAATTAAAAAAAAGGGAAAAGTGTAGTGAAAAATCTCATATAGGGACAGCCCTAGGTAAAATGCTAACATGCTAAACTATAATGGTGAAAATTATACGTTGAACCTTCTAAAAATCTGCATGTTAGTATGTTATAGTTAGCATGGCTGCTAGCATGGCTGTAGTCTTTAAATCCTGTTAAATCTATAAATAATCCAGGGCATAATGGGTTTTATGGTTTTGGAGTGAGTATTCAAATAAAACAGAAAACAATTATAGTACATATGTAAATTGATATGTGGTTACCAAGAATAACCGATAAGGCATACAATACCGAGAAGCATTTGCTTTGAGTCCACATACCAGACATTTGTCGATGCTCTTTATAGCTCTATAGCACTCCCAAAAATACCCCTACCATTGCCATGTTTAACTTCTCTTAAAGTCTGCCATCTTCACACAACCAACCACGCGCTAAATAACTGTCAGTCGTTTGACATATTGGTTATGCTGCCCTACTTCTCATTCCACTCGCCCACTGCCTGTCCCAACAGGACCATTATTTTTAAACTCCCTCAACTCCTTAAAAGCTGGTAGGAACGACGGTGGAGAATACTAAATAAAAAGATGAAGGAATAAAAGAGAGGTGGGCTCATTGGTAATAAAAAAAAAGGGGGAAAAAAATGAAACTGTTCAGGAGCTAAGCAGACAATAAAGCTGATGGAATATTAGAGACATGCACACTGGCAGACTATATCTCAAACGTATTGATGGAAGGCGTCAGTGAGCCAAGCAATGAGGCATCATAGAATCAGCTGTAAAGACAAGCTGTTTTTAATGCCCTTCAGCTGAATAAAGCAACAGTTATGATTTGGTTTGTCTTATTAAGATTGTTGGTATATTAGTGGGAAATTCTGGTTTTACTTTCTGATGTTTTTCCCCCCCAAAAAAATGTGTTTGCAGATTGTGTGACTGCTTCGTCCCAGCCTGGGTTTGTGTCATTCAGGGTCCACGGCTGCAGGCAGTCAGATTCTGAGCTCACATCTAGTGTTGAAAGGGAAACTGCTGTATTGAAAATGGTATTGAAACTCCATCTCTAGTCTGCCAGAGTCTAGCTAACTATAATCTTTGTTTCTCACACTACCATGTTAAAATGAAGGAGTACTATAACACCAATATATGCTGTGCTATGAGTTTCTTCTATCCAATTTCAGCAATGATGAGTCTATGGCTGATTGAAATGGACTCAAAAAATTGTACTGGATATACAAAAACACAACATTAGGGCCCATCTTAGACCCTTCCTAAATTCCACTTTTTACTGCTCATCCAATTACACCTTTACAATTGTATTCAGCTCTTTGAAGATGATTTAACCTATTTGAAATTAGCATGTCAGGGACAGTTTTTTTCCTATCTTTTACTTCCATTTTTTGCAATATTTGAATTCCTGCAGACCTGTATTGTTTATATGGCAATACAAAGGTTGGAATTTAATAGGAAAATATCTGCAACAACAGTCTTTTTAAACCACAATACATATCTTTTTAAGTCACTTTGGGTACACAGAAACAAGCTGTAAACACAATACTGAACTATTACATCTTTTGAAGTTGAAGAGTTGTGTATTTATACACCCAGCAGATTTGGAGCAATGTTATACTTCATTCATTTAGAGATGATTATGAATCAAGCACTCGCTCTCTATGCGCTTTGTTATACCCACCAACTCCTGGGCAAAATATCTGTATTTATAGCTGCTAAATGCTCCTCATGTATACACACGCTAGTCATTAACTTGATTTGTTTGCCGTTTATTGCTTGGCAGATAGCCCACAGTAGCTTTTTTGCTGAAGAACAGAGCTGTTAGGGGGGTAAGAGTGAACCGGAACAAGTCAAAAGATACTATAAAGCTGAGGGTTACTTCAAGCATTCTTTATAGTACATGTAGTCATGTGATTCACAGTTAGAATACACATTTGATTAGAATTGCTTCAATTATCTTGGTATTGCTGAATTTCCTTTTACCTTAGAAAGCTGCAAGAGCTGTTTGCAAGCACTAGAAATATAATACTGACCCATCTGATCCATCAAGCTTGATGACAATGTAATTAAAGACAACAGTTGTGTGATGTCATGTCTGTTTGATACTGTATTCTTCCATTCAGTTCTCAAAAACAGCACAAGGAGTTGGGTACACCAGACTGCATCATTGATCTTATCTGGCCACGTGGTGAGAGTGATGTTATTGATATTGTCGCCATCACATCTGTTCACCTATGTTGCCTAAATTATTCCTTTTTGCACTACTGTTAAAAAGGGTTTGTGCGTGACTTGAGGGAAACTTGAATTAGTGTAGGGACAGAGTAAATAAGTTATACGAAAGAATAAAGCGGAAAACACCAAAGCAGGGCTGCAACTCAGACAATATGGATGGAGCATCCTCTGCACAGTCAAGGTCTGCTTTGGGAGTCCCTGAGATGCTCAGCAGTATTGCAGAAATTCCCAGAAGCCATTTCAAAACACTGTATGGGAAATATATTTCATTTGCTCATGGCAATGGACTGAATCAAACCAAAACTGACAGGCGAGTCTTGGCTGATTACTTCCCTGTTAGGTAAAAACAAAACTGAATGTGTCCAAGTGTTGAATATAATTTCCCCAACCAATGTTCAGCATGTCTGTACATTTTATCCCGACAGACAACAATAGACTAGAAGATATTATCCTGGACCAACAAATAATGAACAGGAATTTGTGGCTGAACAATGTCCCAAACACAAAACAAAACATTGTCCTAAATCCAGAGATTTAGGCTTCCAATCTGAGCTCAATGTAACCACAGCCAGGAGATTAGTACTGCTCTGTTTAATCAATCATCTGTGTTAAGGTTCATGATGCATATTTGTGCACTCCTATTTAGGGTCCCAAATGTATTCTTTGTGTCATTTAAAACTAGGTCGCCCATAGAGGGTCAACATATGTTTTTCACCTTTGTGTACATTTACACAGATTCCCATTCCATTTTGACCTGTTGTTTACCTTAGTGGTAATGAGGCTTTTGACTTTTCCAAACTGTATTATGCATGTGCAGGAGATTAAACAAATGAACTTCCAGTCACATTCTTGCTTTCTGACGCCAACAATACTATTTGTTGCATATATTTCAATCAATCAATCAATGTTTATTTATATAGCCCAATATCACAAATGTTACATTTGTCTGAGTGGTCTTCACAGTTTGTACAGAATATCAGTATGACAATACGACACCCTCTGTCCTTAGACCCTCACATCGTACAAGGAAAAACAAAATATTTGTTATCTTGGGTCAATACTTTGTGCATGGCTGTATTAAATTGCATGCTATTGGCACATTACATAATGGTTAGGTGTCACTCATTATAAAAACATGTCATTGAAAGTGACACATCTTAACATTCCCTCCTTTTTCTTGCAAAGTCTGCTTTTCTTATTATCTGTTACCGAAGAACTATCAGAACAATATTTAATACAATGATTAAAAAAGTGACATTTTGTATCATAAAGTGTATGAGTTTGAAAACACAATCGGATACTTTCTAATAATCCATACCTTAAATAGTATTGATGATGGTTTAATAATTGTTAAAAGTGCGATTTGAAGAACTATAGTGGAATGCTGTAGCACAGCATTCCACTATAGTTCTTCAAATCTTTATTCTTCCCCTTATTATTTCAGCCAATACTTTGTCTCTCCTTAACTTCGGCATACTTTAAGCAACAGAAACCATTCAAATATTAAACTATTCAGCCTTTTCAGGAATCGATGGGAAACCTTCAACTTTTTAAAAATATGTTATATTTTTTGAAATATTCAGCTTTCAGATCGACTGGTTGGGCACCCCTGCTTTAGACAAACTGCTCCCATCTCCACATTTTACACACAAAACCAAAAAAACAAACATATATCAGTTCATTGGGGTTCCCTGATGCTCACGGTCTGGTCTTTTTTTTATAGGAGCCATCGTTTTTGAACAGGTGGCAAAATTGTCAGATATAATCCTCAATGCATTCTTAATGGGACTCAGTGCTGCAGTTGGTAAATCGTCATAAGTCGTCACTATGGTAACCTTTGATCTCTGGGTTTACACATGGTTTACACACACAGGTGTTCTTTCACTACTACTTACATTTAATATCTTTATTTTACTCCTTCAGCCTAATTTCAGCTGCAGGAACCATTCAAATATCAAACTATTCAGCCTTTGCAGCACATGATGGGAAACTTTAAACTTTTTCAAAATATGTTATACTTTTTAAAATATTCAGCTTTTTAAAGTCTTTTTTTAACATGGAAGTCATTGCAATGCATTTGAGCTGTAACAATTTGATTCAAATAATTTCACTTTTCCGCATTTCTCCGCTAAGTTCAGCAACACACTTACTTGGTTTTTGTAGCTAAACGCAGCTACCATTCAGCTAATCAAATATTCATATTTTTCTGCATTTTCAGCTAAATTCAGCCACAAATGTTCATAGTTTACAGCATTTGCACGCATTTTCTGCAGGAAATGCATTTTCTAGTTCTTCCCCTTATTATTATTTCAGCCAATACTTTAGCTCTCCATAACTTCAGTTTATTTTCAGCAACAGAAACCATTCAAATATTAAACTATTCAGCCTTTTCAGGAATCGATGGGAAACCTTAAACTTTTTAAAAATATGTTATACTTTTTGAAATATTCATCTTTTTAAACTATTTTTTTAACATGGAAGTCAATGGGAGGAGCCTTCAAATCCTCTTTTCCTACACCTTACGCCAAATGCTTCTCCTTCCACATACTTCATTCCAACTTTAAAATGATCACAAGACCTTCAGCTATAAAACCCGTTATTCAGATTCTTCATATCTTTTACGTTTTTTGATTTATCAACGTTTAAGTTTTGGTACAATTTCAGGCTGTTTTAGATGTTATAATGGTTGTCTATGGGAGGGACTCTTCAGGGCTAGAGTACGTGACATCATCACTTATGGCGCGTTTCCACTGCAGCGGGTAGCTCGCTTTAAGCGTGCCGAGCCGTGCGGGGCCCGTTTTCGGTTGCGTTTCCACTTGGCCTAGTACCGGCTAGCGGGTCCTAATTCACAGTTTTTCTGGCCCCATAAAATCGTGGTTCTAGGGCCAGGAACAACCAGGCTGAGTCGGGCTGAGTATGCTAAACTAGAGAGAATCGCTGGCAAGGGGGTTACAAACAACTACAACAAGATGAACATATTTGACCGTGATTTAATTGTAATACACGTTTCAAAATGATGCCGAAGTAACAACATACTGATACTGGTTAGTAAAAATCATGAATTAATGCTTTGACAAGTCTGCAGACAGACGGCAGGCGAAAAACCCTTTTAAAATGCGTGTTTTCTAAATGGAGCTTGGCTAAGCTAATGTTATATATGCCCCTCCGACCGTCCACACTCACAACAACGGCCTATACAGAAATAAACCAGCGACTGTATTCGCCATGACACAGGCAGTCTGTGGTTTGTAGTTGTTTAACTTTTGTCTAGTTTCTGAACAGATATGAAGAGCTGTGAGCTCTGAGTGATAAGAGCTAACGGCTGTGTTGTTTTTCTGGGGCGCTCATTGAAGATGACGTCACAGCCTACACTGCGTTACTATAGTAACTACCCCAGTTCCTAAACTGTAATGGAAGCGCAGCATTAAAGTGAGCCGGGCCTTCCCTAACCAAACCGAGTGAGGCCGAGCGAGGCCTGCAGTGGAAACGCGCCATTAGAGTGTAGAGAGTCTTAAAAATCTTCGAAAAAAATATTTTAAAACTGCTCTCAGAGCCAAAATATACACTCTATTCAAATAATTTCAAAAGATTTCAGGAGCATAATTAGTCTGGCCTGCTCGATTGCCTTCATCATATCAAACGGACCCACCGTTCTGGCCCAATAGTGATCTGAGGGACAAAAAGTCCACCTAGCTTCAAATAGACTCCCTAAACTTTTTTTAGAACAGAGAGAAGTCAACATTAGACAAACTGCTCCCACCTTCACATTTGCCACACAAAACCCAAGCCATAGTTTTCGAACAGGTGGCAAAATTGTCAGATATAATCCTCAATGCATTCTTAATGGCACTCAGTGCTGCAGTTGGTAACCATGCTGCTGGGCAGATTGGGCCCACACACCTGAGTGACATCATCTATTTTTTAAACCTTTTCTTTGAAATATTAAGCTTCTTCACTATTTTTCCTACTCTTCCAGTTTAACATTTCACTTTCAAGTTTTCAACAAAGTCATTGCAATGCATTTGAGCTCTAACAATTTCATTCAAATAATTTCACTTTTCCGCATTTCTCCGCTAAGTTCAGCAACACACTTACTTGGTTTTTGTAGCTAAACGCAGCTACCATTCAGCTAATAAAATATTCAGCTTTTTCTGTATTTTCAGCTAAATTCAGCCACAAATGTTCACAGTTTACAGCATTCGCACGCATTTTCTTTAGGAAATGCATTTTCTAGTTATTATTATTTCAACCATACTTTGTCTCTCCATAACTTTAGCTTACTTTCAGCTACAGAAACCATTCAAATATTCAGCCTTTTCAGGAATCGATGGGAAACCTTCAACTTAAAAAAAATATTTTATACTTTTTGAAATATTCAGCTTTTTAAACTCTTTTTTTAACATGGAAGTCAATGGGAGATGCCTTCAAATCCTCTTTTCCTACACCTTGCACCAAATGCTTCTCCTTCCACATACTTTCAGCCAGACACTTCATTCCAACTTTAAAATGATCACAAGACCTTCAGCTATAAAAGCTGTTATTCAGATATTTGATATATTTTACACTTTTTGAGATATTGAACTTAGTTTGGAGCTTGGTAGAGAGGCCTTTTCAGATTTTAACATTAGTGTGGATGGAGCAGCTCGTTAAGTCTAGAGTGCTTTGATCTCAAAACAGAGTGCAGGAGTGCTTGAAATTCTCCCCAACAAATGTTTTAAAACTTGCCATAATTCCCAAACCTTACACTCCTCAGACATATTTTTTTATGAAAAAACCTCTCCTAGGTTGGAAAATAAAAAAAAATTAAGAACAAAATAACAAAATGCCTCTTGAGGGCATGAAGAGACAAAAAGTCCACCTAGCTCCCAATTGATTCCCATGTTAAAACAATTCGGAACTCTCTTCAGAACAGAGAAGTACACTTTAGACAAACTGCTCCCATCTCCACATTTTACACACAAAACCAAAAATGGGGTTGGGGTTCCCTGATGCTCATGGTCTAGTAATTTTTTTTATAGGAGCCATAGTTTTTGAACAGGTGGCAACATTGTCAGATATAATCCTCAATGCCTTCTTAATGGGACTCAGTGCTGCAGTTGGTAAATCGTCATAAGTCGTCACCATGATCTCTGGGTTTACACACACAGGTGTTTGTAAACATTCATTCACTATTACTTACATTTAATATCTTTACTTAACTCCTTCAGCCTAATTTCAGCTGCAGGAACCATTCAAATATCAAACTATTCAGCCTTTTCAGCACATGATGGGAAACTTTCAGCTTTTTCAAAATATGTTATACTTTTTTTAAATATTCAGCTTTTTAAAGTCTTTTTTTAACATGCAAGTCATTGCAATGCATTTGAGTTGTAACAATTTTCATTCAAATCATTTCAGTTTTCTGCATTTCTCCGCCAAGTTCAGCAACACACTTACTTGGCTAATAAAATATTCAGCTGTTTCTGGATTTTCAGCTAAATTCAGCCACAAATGTTCACAGTTTACAGCATTCGCACGCATTTTCTGCAGGAAATGCATTTTCTAGTTCAATCAGTTATTTATACTTTAAAGATCATATAAGTCAGAAAGTTATAATAAGTCAGCCATAAGTACATTTTGAGGTTGTCATGTCGTGAACATTTCTTTCTCATCCCATAATATTTGAAGTATTAAGGTGTAATAATAATTCAACTTACAACTTATAAAGCCATTATGGAAGCATGTTTTGTATTTACAATAAACTAGAGAATTACACAGCTGACCTATTTAACAGTTACAGGGTGCAAAGTCTCCCTTTAAAAGCTTCGACAGCACAGTTTCACCCATGCAGAACAAGAGTGCATTAGTGACCTGCTCATAGTGCATTCTGGGTATTATACTGCTGCTTTTTTGTGGTTGGTGAGTGTAGTGGTGTGGAATTTACCAAGCAGCAGGTTGACCAGGACCTCCTGCCCTGCCAGAGTGTTACTCCTCGTGAGACACAGGAGAGTGCCAATGATCCACGTGATGCCGTGGCCTGTGAACGACATCAGAGACACCATGGAGCGGCAGCCTCCACAGGACGAGTACGTGTACGCGCAAACCCCCATGCGCTTAGACAGGCAGATGTCTATGGCGAGGAGGGAGTTCTTCGCGATTCCCTTGAAAGAGGGGTTCAGCAGCATACAGTCTTCTTCGGGCAACTTGATGGGCTCGACCGGTTCCTCACTCGGCTGGCTTGTTTGGTGCTTGATCGGACCGGGTCTCCTCGCGCCCCCTCGGCTCTCAGGGGGCCCGCCGCCGCTGCGCAGGGGCTGGTTCAGAGACAGAAACTCAGGTCTGCTCAGGACGCTGTTTCTCTCCCTCGCCCTGGCTCTCACAGTGTGACTCGATGGCATGTTTGAATAGGGCCAAGTTCTCCTCTGCAGGTGCTAAAAAAACGATTGTCAATCTCAGGAAGGTGATTCAAGTGGTGCGAGTCCACCACGACAGTGAACCGTCCCAGGATAAACCCCTTTCAACAGTCCTCCCCCTCTTGTGGCCTTAATATATATATTTAGACCAGCTGGAATGTGCAATGGCCATGCTGTTTATACCGAGAGTCATGCACGCTGGAAGAGAGTGGCATTTGCCTCGGCCAATCCGGTGAAACCCGATCTACAGCATGGAGATAAAATAACAACATGGGCATCTTGTTACGCCAAAGCATGGCACAATAACACAATTGCACAGCTAGCAGGTGCTTTACTGCCAACCGAGAACAACATAATAAGTGTAAACATTGTGCAAGAAAAAGGCTAGGCAAGAAACGGTGTTGACATCTTACCGATTTTAGGATGGATATGAAGTAAAACGCGTCACTTTAAATCTGCCCTGGAGCCATAACATGCCCTGGCAGCGAGGAGAGTGGGGTTTAGTTTAAAACGATGCAGGCTAGACCTGAAACAGTAAACTGCCGTCAGCTAATATCATCAACAAAGGGTGAGGACAGGGAGGCAGTCCTGCCAGTGCAGCATCTGGTACTTCCGTGCGGATTTGACGTAATTTTACGCACAATCGCGATTCAACCTCTGCAGTGCGCTCTGCTGTGGAGCGGAGTTCTCCAAGGTGCTTAAACAGACCGCGGCAGCCAGAAGCACTGCCATGATGTCAACTTTATGGAGACAAAGAGCTTGACAATACACCAATGCAAATACATTGAGTAAATACATATATAAATAAATAAACATTGTGTTGTGGTTGTGTCGTGGAGAATATAAATCAATAGATGACGATGAATCAATGAAAAATACTTGTCACAAAAGTGAATAGAAACAAAAGCACCCAATAATGAAAAGTATGATTGTAAAATGATACACCAAATTAGTTATTGATTACTTTATACAACAATATCAAACCTGAAATGCCCTGACATCTCTTTTTAAATAAAATAAAAATAAACGTAATTGGCACGATGTTATACTGTAATATTAATTACAATGGGATATCAAATGTTATTAAATATAATCAAACATACAATAAATAAATAAACACACGTTATTATTAATTAAAGTAATTTATTCATGGTATCAAGTCAATTAAAAATGCTATTACTTCTAGGCTATAATAATTATGAGATACATAATGATGAGATAGATAGATAGATAGATAGATAGATAGATAGATAGATAGATAGATAGATAGATAGATAGATAGATAGATAGATAGATAGATAGAAAGAGAGTACTTTATTGATCCCAAATTGGGAAAGTGTTTAGTAACAGTAGCAGCAGTGTGTTCAGGCATTCCAATCTTTAAAAAGTATAAACATAATAATATAAAATGGAATTACATTTTTTTTTAATAAAACAATAAACAGCATTAACATACAGTAGAAAGGACACAATTAGTATATTTTAAACGCCAGTGTGAAAAGAGCTAACACAAAATATTCTTCAACGTCACACAGAGGCTCTCAGCCTTGAATGTGATATGAGGCGAACTGTTTCACCTTTCTGTAAATTGTCCACAGCGACTACATTTCCCAGCATGCCTGGAGCTCATACCGGAAGTGTCGTCTCGATGGTACTTATAAAGCCGCTCTCAAGTCAGCTGAAATAGACCAATGCGAAGCGGGGTGAACCTGCCGTGGCAGCGATGGGACGAGCACGGAGAAATGACAGCTTGTGCTGGAATTTAGGCTGAACCGCATCCCAGCTCAGGCGGACGGACAGGACAGCACTGCCGGCTCGGTCGAACTATGTGACAGCTGGAGGTTCTTCGTTCTGAGGCGTTATGTTTTATTTATTTTTAAATCTAGGTATGGATTCTGTGAAACGGGTGCTAAAGTTGACCCGGCGCTGTCCTTTCGATGTTGCGGTGCTCCGGCTGAAACTCGGCTAGATTTGAACGCTTGTGGAAATGCTCCCTCTCTCCCGGCGGGACGGGGACGTTATTTTCAGCTGTAGGGGAGAAATAACGGGAGCGGCTGTGAAGGGGATAACGGAATTACCTCTCTGACCGAAGAACTGTGAGCCGCCGATCACCCTGAAGCTGTCCAGGATTTCACCAGGCTGATGACACTGGAGACTTTCCAGTCAATTGTTTTATAGGTAGACTTCTTTTTGCATGTTGTTTTTTATGCGCAAAACCCCACAATTCATTCAATTGCACTGCATGGGCCGTTAATCCGCACATGTATAAACACGTTCAGGATAACGCTCTAAATTTCACTTTTTATTGTGAGGAATTATGTTTTTGCGGATTAAATGGAGATCAGGCTGCTCCATATAATGTGAAATTCACCTCTGGGCATCATTTTTATTATAATTCTGGACATATAGCATTCACTAAGATATAATCGTGTAATTACAAAAATTATTACACAAAAGAGAATCTGACGCCAAGATGTAACATTAGTAGTTTTAGTTAATTATTTAGCTCATAATTACCCGAGCCTTTTACGTGCACCTTTCCAATGGATGCATGTTGCCAAAAGGTCAAGTCCTTTTGTGAAAAATCGCTTATGAAGCAATGACTTTTAACTAGACAGCATGAACACATCTGTGCAAGCATAAAGGAAAGTTTCTGTTTCTGCACTTGTTTGATGAAGTTGCGTTTACGCACCGGAAAGCATGTGCTCTACAAATATGAAGATGTTCCTGGCCCGTCTTCTTCTTCTTTTTTGAAAGAAGGTTTGAATCAAAAATGTGCACAGATGCATGGCTTTTTTTTCACGAGACAGCCTGCTATAAATAAACGCTTTTTAATCTGGTAAACCTTTTTGGAAAACATGATGTGGATCCACCTGTGGTGATTTTCTTGCTGTTTCCATGCGTATTTCTTCTTCTCCAGACCTCTGGACGTTGTTGTGGATTGTGTTGCTATTTAATGCAATGGGCTGTATCCAGAGTATCAGGTGTAAGCCCAAGAGTTTCCGAGACAGTATCACCGTCCTGGAGGTGAACACTTCCATCGACCCCAACCCCACCAGCATCGACGAGTCATCCAGCGTGGTCCTGCGCTACCGGACACCGCACTTCCGAGCACTTGCTCGGGTCCTAGTGCCGCCAGTAGCCGGTAAAGAGATATGGACCATCGGCTGGATCCAAGCCTGTAACCACATGGAGTTCTACAATACGTATGGAAACAAAGGGATGTGAGTATCAGGGGCTCTTTTACTATGTTACTATTATGGGGTTGAGCATGTCTTCAGCACATTATGGTTGAGACTCAATAAACAAATCACTTACCAGATAAGTAAACATAAGTAAATAGTTATGTTGTATTTTCGTTAAGAAGTTTATATATACATTTCATTTGTGTGGAATGCTTTTACCCAGAATAGAGAACTACACATTTCAAGTTTAAAGAAGACATATTTTAACCAGAACTTCAGGAAACGAAATTCAAGCATATTCAGCACTGTGGAAAAATGTCCAGAAAAATATGGTTCAGGACACAGTGTGACAGTTAATACTTGTCTTTTATTCATTTGAATAATGTGTGTAAGTGCGTGTGTGGTAATGTTAGTTAGCATTGTTGTATCCTGTTGTGGGCAACCACAAGCTGACATGCACTCACAATTAGCTTTATCTGTTGCAATTGTAGCTAAGGATGTTTGAGCGCTGCACGTCTAAGATTAGAGACATAGTCCCCTCCCCAACAACCCAAACCCTATGGCCCTGCATGTGTGTGCATGTGTGTTTGTGAGAGTGTTAGAAAAAGAAATAGACAGTCAAAAAAAGACTTGGACTCAAAGGCCAGGATGATCAATGCCTTTTGTAAACCACATTTTGCTAACAGTAATTGCTTCAGTAATTGTTCATCTAAGCAACATTGTTGTATTGTGAAAATCTACTCTTTTATCTAGCTGAAGTTAAACCGTCATGCTCTTTTGTCCGGTACTTTTTTTGTTACAGATGTACTGTTCATATAAAAGGAAAATAGATGCATTCAGAAATATCCAATTTTGTAACACAAAAGGAAAAAGAAAATTAGCCCCTTCTTTAAAGCCCTAAACACTAAAATGGCCCACTTATTGCCTGGGTTCCGCGCTCTACTGAAGGCTTACTTTTCTCTAATTCTTCAAGATCGCTGAAAAAGTTTGAACGAACTACCAACAAAATGAATGTAAAATAGCTTTGAACTCTCCATTGAAAATGACTTTCATTCTAAAATGACAATCACTGGCATAGAACTGGGTCACAGTAGGTTAAATGTCATTAAAGATCAATGATTAAGTGGCACTATAACACATACTGTGTGCTTAAGAACATAGCTTTAAAGTCAGTGTATTATTTGTGTCCAAATTGCAGCAAGCAAACACAACATTATAAGATAACAATCTTAAACATCATATCAGCATATTATAAGGACAGGCAACACACTGACAAAGAAGATCAGTGATCTCAAGCTGGAACTAACCAACATGGATGTAAGAGATACAAATTCAGTATATATAGCACTAGATATATATAGGGGTCTTTGAATGCACCCACACACACAAATCCCCTCTTTGTACAGTGTTACCATTTCTTCTACCACTGTAGCTCATGCATCTAAAATAGTTTTACTTCATATATAATCATCATTTCAATATTAAAGTCAATTCATTTCACAACCACATAAAGTCTACTTCTTCTTTATATCAATTTTTAAGACATATTTAGCATGCAGGAGATGATACTGCTCTCACCGCTGAGAGTCTCATACTAAGTGTCTTTGATGGAAATAAAGCTTCAGCGTGCTTTAATTGGACCGAGCAGCTGAGGACGGTAATGTGGAGAATTTTTCTGTTGGCTTTGGATTCTGACCACATTCACCCTCTCTCTTCCGCCGTTTGTTGTAGGTGTCTTAATGAGTGCTTTAACTGTGGTACAGCTTTGTATGGTTGAGTGTGTGTATCTATTAACAGGCAGACAGGCACACACACCCAATGTGTGGTTCCACCCAGCGTCTAGTGTTGCCCTAAAAATGTAAAAGTGCTAAAAATAGCAACTGTGGCAGAAGTGAAACTAAAAAAGTAATGGACATGTATCTGTTGTAAAGTTTACTTGCATTGGGTATAGCGCTTCTTAGATCGCAAGTTAACTCTAGTCATGAACGTAAACATTGGAGACAGAGCTTCCTGCCCACATTCTTGGCAGAGCAGGGTTCAGTCTGCACACGACACTCGAGGTGCTGAGGCATGCTGTACAGTAATTGACTAGTTAATGAAATTGGCACCCTATTTCTTCACTTCCACTCCAACAGAGATTGATCCAAACTTCACCATCTGCTATAAAGTGCTCTCAATAGTATTCTGGTATTCTGCTTGGCAACATGCAAAGTTATGTTGTGAAAAATGAGTAGCAACAGGATATGGGCAATGCTCAGTAGACACACGGTTTCTCAATGATGCCGTCTGTACATTTCAGACCTAACGTTTTGAAACCTTTTACAGATCACCATAGTCTTCCCAATTTCTGCCTGTGCAATCCATTTCTATACAGTAGAGTTGTGTAGAAAAGCCGTCATTATATGTTGCAAGACAGCAGATATATTTTGGATGCATTCAGTGTGACTCTCTATATATCTATATATATCAATATCTTTGTTATAGTGGTATATTTGGCTTAATAGGCTTCTACAGGTGCAAAGATTAGTCGACTTATCAATGCATCTGATTATCAGTAAAAACATTAATAGATTTCAAGCAGAAATGCTGTTTAGAGAATCTGAAATTTGGGGATTACCTGTTTCCTGTTTTATATCATATCTAACTAAACACCTTTGTGTTTTGGACTGAAAACACAAGACATGATCTTGGACTTTGAGAAACAAGGATATAAAAAATTGGCTCTCTTTTCCGACATTTTATAAACCAAACAATGAATAGATTAATCCAAGTAATAATTGACAGATTTATCAATAACGAAATAATCATTATTTGCAGCCCTAATTGGCTCAGTTATATATTTCTATCAGTAAGAGCTTTCATGGCCTATGATCACTGAGCGTTTAATGTCACAGTCATCTGAAATCTTTCCAAGTACCCTCGGGTATCCGCAGAAATACCCCCCGAGATATCACTGTGATAATTTGGAATAACTGACATGCTCAGAAGTCACTGTGCGAGGCAGTTTAGTGATATTTTGTTGAGTGAATGCTTTGTAACATTACATTATATATTACATTGTAACATCTCTGCGGTTCTGTCACAACCACTCACTGCACTTATTGTGGACTATTTGGCTGTGAAGACACAAACAGGAAGTGAGACATATCTCTGCAAGCCTTTCACCACTTTTGATCACAGTTCCTCAGCGGGTAAAGAACTACACAACGTACCACAGGACGAGGTCTCAGTGACTCAAACAAACCAGCATGAAGGCAGTTCAGTGATGGAGTGAAATGCACAGGAAATTGCATGTTATGGCCGTTTTTCCTTTACAGAGATTTACATCAGTCCTATAAATAATAAATAGACGAAGTTTCCAACTGAGAATGAGATGAAGATATCCATAGCTAACATATTTAATTTGAGTTCCCGACAAAAAGTGTCTGAGTATTATTTGGAGGAGATTTAAAGGATTAAGTGATTTTTCAGGACACAAAAACCCAGACACAGTTCAACACACCCACACACACAGACAGCCAGCCATTATCATGCCTGACATGCTAATCTCAACCCCTGACTGAATACATAAATCTGAATTTGAGGCTGGCCCAAGCAGGCAGTAAGTCATGTGTCTGGTGATCACACTTTTATCTCCTCTGTCCTGCTGATCTACAGCTTCAGGGAAAGAAAGGTAATCTTTCTCCTTATGTCGCCCGCTGTGTGTGTCACAGTATTTTATTGTTGGATTGTATTTGATCTCTGCAGTTTAAAAAATGGCAGTAAAGATCCAACTGTGAGGCCTTGAATCATCTCCTTGTGCACCAGAGATGAAGAAATCGTCTTGAAGGATAATTCTGTTGTTTTTGGATCAGTTAGAGAAATGATGATCTCTAAAAAGTAGTCAGAGGGGTCAGGAAACATTCAAACACACATTGAAGGAGGAAACAAAGGCACACAGTAGCATTTTTACCCAAACTGCCATCCATCTCAGTTTACAGACAACTTCCTAGTTCAACTTTGGCTTACTGTACACATGCATGCATCCACGCTTCATTTGTTATTGAGGCGTTATTGAATTTTACATAAGCTCACTTCCAGTTTTATCTCCAAAATTGGTAGCTTGAATTAAAACGGACTTGGTTGGGGCTGTCTGCTCATTTGACTTTAGTTAATCATACGGCAATGATCCTATATTATCAACAGCCACTTAAGTCTATGTGCTCTATTTCTTTGTAAATCCTGATCTATGTCTCCTTTTAAATTCCCAGGTCAAGTTGGGAGCTCCCCGACCTGCGAGATGGCAAAATTCAGGCTATCAGCGACTCGGATGGGGTGAACTACCCGTGGTACGGCAACACCACGGAGACCTGCACTGTGGTGGGCCCCACCAAGAAGGACAGCAAGTTCACTGTTAGTATGAATGACAATTTCTACCCCAGCGTGACCTGGGGTGTGCCCGTCAGCGACAGCAACGTGCCTCAGCTCACCAGCATCCGCCGCGACCAGAGCTTCACCACCTGGCTTGTGGCCGTTAACCAGGCCACCTCAGAGACCCTCGTCCTGCAGACAATCCGCTGGAGGATGCGGCTTCACATCCGAGTGGACCCGGAGAAGCCTCTGGGTCACAGGGCTGCTCTGAACGAGCCCGTGACCCAGGAACAGCCTCAGATCCTGGGCAAGAATGAGCCCATCCTCTCCAACGCCATGGTCAAGCCCAACGCCAACGACGCCCAGGTGCTGATGTGGCGGCCAAAGAATGGTGACCCTATGGTGGTCATCCCACCCAAATACTGACCTGTTTCACTGACCAGACTGGCCTTGGATACCTTAACAGTATCATCTCTTATTTTTATTTTGTTCCTGCTCGTCACCAGCTCTCACTGCTTTAACCCCTCCGCTCATTTTTGCCTCTTCGTTTAAAAAAAGACTGAACGAGAGAGAAAAAAAGGCAAATAAAACCAGCTCTGTGAGAAAGACCAGCTGTTGCTCTGAGGTGGGGGCTTTTGAAACTGGAGCGAACAAACTGCAACCATTCTACCTTCAAATTGGGTCGGGATCGCACTGTGCTAAATGAAAGTGTGCAAAAATGAAAAACAAGAGGATTTCTTTGTTTTTTATTTCAGTTTTATATGTTGTGATATGAGGTTTGTGAGTGTGGGTTAAGTATTTACATGTCCATGTCTGCGCACATGATACATACATGGACATGCACAAACCTTGTGTATGAATACCAGTTGTGTTTTTATTTATAGACTGGGAGAGAGTGCATTTTATTTTGTTTATTGTTGCATTTGGTGACATAGCAGATTTTCAGTTTTCTTTTTTAAAACATGCGAGACATTCAATCCATGCTGCCTTAAGTTTACATCGCTTTCTACTGCAAACTTTTTAGCCTTAAACAAAGTGCAATGCAGTATTTTGGTCATTTGTCCCATCTCTACCAGACAGTTGGTGCTGGCATATGTGGATTTAGGAACAATACCATAGAAGAAGATCCTAGTTCCAAGTATTTTATGTTCAGTTGCATTTGCCTGACAAATGTATTGTCTCATGAGTTCAACCAGCATTACGGTACACACAGTTATACAACCCAGCTGGTTGTGTTTCAAGTGCATTATGCAACGGAAGAGCTGTTCTGTACCGGAACAGAGAACACCAGTAAAGCCAACGCTCGTCAATAGCACTCAACACAGTAATGTGCAATAGCAACTTGAACAAAAAGTACTTAAAAGCACACCTCAGTTAACCTCACTTCATTAACATTATTCTATTATAGGCCGTTGTAGCATTTAACATCAGACACAACTCTTCCTTTCTATTTATCACTCCATCTCAGGTCCTCTTTTCACTTCCTTTCCTTCTCTTGATTCATCCATCCGGTCTGGCCTACTCTCTAGCCACAGTGAGTAACAGAGTGTTAGCAAAGCACACATTAAACAATCAATACCGTGATCATTTAGCAGCCACAGACAAGGAAAACAACTGGAGACTTAAAAAACGGAGAATTAAAACAGTGGGATGTCTGCCATGTTGTCAATCTCGACAATCAAATGAACAGTTGTTTTTTTATTGTTGCCTTCCTTTAAACACCCCCTTTCTTTCCGTAATACTAAGCATGTCTCTCATGTTGGTTCCTCAATCATCTGTAATCTTCATCTACACAAGAGTTCCTCCTCCCCCTTTCCCTCCCCCTTCTTTCTCTCAAACGTTGTTGAGGCTGAAAAGCAGAGCAGGAGGCATGCAAGTTTCCTCCTGACTGCTCGGATGGCATATAGATGACCCACTTCTCTGCCCTGCCAGTTGTAGCCCTCACCGCTGATATGTGGGGCTTGTTTCCCTTTTTTGTCCCTGCCAGAAAATGTAAGACGCAAACACATGAATACACAAACAGCTCTGGTCAGCTAAATACCAATATTAATTTATTTAATGTCTGTTTAGCTTTTAATCTTGAAAAAAAGGGCTTAATCTGCAAACTGAAACTCCTAAAAGCAGAGAAAAATGCTGAATTTTGCATCAAGGGAGGTCAAAATATAAGTAAAAAGGTTATTTATGCAAACATAGTATAGCGACAGCAGGAAACAAACAAAGATATTACAAAATCTGCTAGGGAGCTCTGTAACTTTGCTATGTAAATGGCCAGGTTTTTACTTTCAAATGTTGCAAACATCTTGCAAGCTTGCTGTGGTCACCAACTTCCTGTGTTTTGCCTCTAACCAAAGAAATAATTAGCATGCAAGTCTAACCAGTTCACGTTTTTCACAAAGATCAGTAAGCTGCAGCTATTTCAGTGTATTAGTGTCTCCTGACTGTCAACTGTACAACATACTCATCCATCAAACTTGGTCCAAGCCGCATTTCTTAAGGATATTCTGTCCATTTAATTATTACAAAACAGAAACATTTTAAGATTTAACTCAGTTCTTTGATTTGCGTGATATTTCTACCAAAACTTCAAAGGAATAGTTCGACGTTTAGCAAAACATGCTATTTTTATTCAAGATCAATACAACTCTCATGTATGCAAACTTTCCAGCTGTTAGCTTAGCATGATGGGAAATAGCATGGCTCGGTCAAAAGGTAACACAATATACATACTAGCACTTCCAAAGCAAAATTACCAGCACAATATCTCTTTTGTTTTATGCGTACAAACCAAAGTATACAAATTACAAATTGTGGCTTTACAGGGAGTGTTTACTCTTTTAGTGTTTTGCTAAGTTAGCCCTCTTTTTTTATATCCGCAACCCAGTCTCACGGCATTTCGTGTTATAGTCACGAAATTAATCTATTGATTCATGTTCACCAACATGATTTCCCCATTTCTTTTGTGTCACACAGAACGATTTTAAAAGCAATGTAAATAATAACAAATTAGAAGGAAAGAAGATTGAAAAAAATACAGATTTCAGTATTCTGAAACAGAACGATTTTAGAAGCAATGTAGGCTATTTCTATTGGTAGTATGTTTCGTGTCTGCACCAAAGAATAACAAACTAGAAGGAACATTTTTTTTAAAAATACAGATTTCAGTATTCTGAGGCTCTGAGCCCCATTTATTTTCCTCGCGGACAGCAAAGTATATTGAGTAAGAACATGTTTTTATGAACCACACAGCTTCCAAGACCCGACCGGACAAAAATACATGGTGCAGACACGAAACATACTACCAATAGAAAAACATTGCTTTTAAAATCGTTCTGTGTGACACGAAAACAAATGGGAAAATCGTGTTGGTGAACACGAATCAATAGATTACATTTATTTCGTGACTATTACACGAAATGCCGTGAGACTGGGTTGCATGCAGATACAAAAGTGATACCAATCTTCCTTTCTAGCCCTCAACAACAAAGCGAGTAAAATGTTTAACTGTAATATTATATATATACTATAATATAACCGTGAATAAAATAGAAGTGTAGTATACAAAAATTACATTCTATGGAGAATTAGCTTAACCCTCTGCAGAGCACCATATGGATTAATATAGCAATATATAGCTGCACCAGAGCTCAAAGGTCAGTTCATTACGTCCATTTCATGCCACCAGCTAAACTGCTTTGTTCACTTATAGCTAAGCCCTCACAAGGCCGCATATAGACACTCCTGCTCGCTCTCATTTGTAACTACGATAGCCTCTGCTTCAGGCTGGGTCGCAGGGCGCTGTGCTGAAGGGAGACGAGAACTTTTGGGGGGTGCTGCTGTCATAATTAGATCTGCCGTGACACACTTCCATGCCCTAGATGGACTGAACTGTGCCGAGTCGTGTCGTGCAATGCAAAGGCTAGCTAAAGTCATGGGTGAAATGTAAGTGAGGTCATATAGCAAAGGTCAGGGTCCAAGTGTTTGTGTGAAAGTCGCACTCAAAGTGTACTACAGACACAGTAGCAGGGATGGATTTTAATATGATGGTGACATCAAATTGAATCTATTTAGCCAGCTTAAAATAACTCTGACATTTACCAAGAGCAACATGGATGTCAACCACAAGATATTTCAATTTGTGGTTTTGTTTTGAAGGCAGCAGGGAAAGCTGTGTTCAGTGGTATAAACGTAGCATTTGTGTCAGCCTCGAAATGACCTATGGAGACAGTGGACAGCACTCTAACTGGACTACATGTTATGAAATGTAAACACAGTGTGTCTGTCTCATGCTCACAACAAGCATGTGTGTGTATTCATGTGAGCGTGTCTGTTAAATCCGATTTGATGGATTTAGGCAGGATGAGGAGTTTCATTAGTGTGCTTATAAGTCATGATGCTTTCTCTCTTTGGCTCTCAAATGCAGGAAAGGTTACGTCCTTGTCATAAAACAGGGACATAGCTTGCCCTCTCTCTCTCTCTCTCTCTCACACACACACACACACACACACACACACACACACACACACACACACACACACACACACACACACACACACACACACACACACACACACACACACACACACACACACACACACACACCACACACACACACACGCACAAACACCCTGAGGCGAAAAAGGAGTAGGCCTGGCGTGGTATCTGATTGTCACAGCAGTGTCACATTGGCAGTGAGAACTCATGTATCAGCCCTGCACGTGGACCTTCTGAACACATGCTGCAAAGCCATATGCACAAACACGCCTGTTCAACCAATAAACAGGAAGTGATACATGTAACATGTATCTTTTGTGTCTTATAGGAGTAAGAACAATGGAGGAACTGAGGTCATTGAGTGGGTGCCTGTCAACTCTCAACAGCATTTCATGTCATATTGTAGGATAAGGGTTCTAATTGTCTTCTGTCTGTGTGGGTGAATCTGTATTTATAATGTGCATTTTGTGTAAACACAACAGAAGAACTTGCTTTACGTGCTTCCTTTACTAAGCCACAGAATAACATATTGTTTGTTTGTGTATGGAAGGCAAAAGGTGCCAAAATTGGACAAAGCCAAAACTATGCATTAGGACATCGTGCACTTTAGAACCTTGTGGCACTTAATTACAGTCCTGTTTTCAGTTGTTTAGGAACATTATTGGGCATATTTGTATTTCCAGGGAAACATCACAAATGTAGCCATGTGGACGATCTTTTGCTATTTCTGCTTGTAGGTCTGTGCCAAGCTAGGAGATAAAAGCCTCCTCTCCTAAACGCACACCATTACAGTTCTTCTGATGGCTGCTACCTTTGTTTCAAAACTTTAAGAAGTTAATTAACTCCTACGAGACATCAGTTCATCCTAATCATCCCTTCATTCAAACTAATAAAACATCCCAGGTTCACACATAGGAGCACCTGCCTTTATTTCCTGCCTTTGACTTTTGGTTTCATCTCATCTCAAGCAAAAGTTTATTTTGCCATTTCCTTTGTTTGTTTGTAGCCTTTATTTAACCAGGTGAAAGCCCCTTGAGATCAAAAGATCTCTTTTTCAAGGGTGACCTACTTTACTTTAAAAAAAAAAATGAACACAGTCCCATGGTTTGAATACAACCTCAATGTAGCACATGTGATAATACGAGCGACTATGTATGTTTGTCTTCTGGAAATACAGCTCTGACGTAGTTAAAGCAGTTTTCGTTGTTGTTCAGCTTTGACTTTTACACCAATACTTGAAAATGGGTCAGTTCTGGCAAATATTTAAAACTGTGAAAATGCACAACACTGGGAAAACAAACCCTGAAAAAAATATATATAAAAAGGTATTTTTCATGAAGGAATAAAATATACAAATAATATCTGTTGTCTTGGTTTTTTAACTTTAATGTGTGGATGTTACTTTCCTTTGCTGCCTGGTAGCTTCTCCATTTCCCTCCCTAATGAATAATTGTATTTCATTAATCTTCTAGTTTTAGCCCTCAATGTGTCACTGTCCTTTCCAAACATGTTTGACTGTGTTGATTCACTGTAAAAATCAAATTACGAAACAGCCCCTGAGCCACAGCAGAAAGAAAGCGAAGTCTTGAGCGCTGAATTGAAAAATCTTGAAAGCCTCCGCGCATACGAACAAACCCAGAGGCGACACATACACGGTGGAGCACATGATGTACTGTATGCCTCGGCCAGATCTCTACAGCATCAGGGAAACACGTTACATCCCTTTATGCGTCTCTTTTTGTTGATGATAGTGAAAAGCAATGAAAGAAGATACAGGAGATATAGTGACAAAGATGGGACATAATCAAGAGAAAAACTAAGTAGAAATCCTTTAGAGTACTACTTTTTTGACAGTGAGGGGACAAATAATACTGCATGATGAGGATTATATGCAATAACGCGTTATAAGAATATTACTTATGTGAGTACTCACCTCAGTCTTTCTGCTGCTTTCTGTATACTGCTTAAATACAAAAATGTTGAATTCATTTTTATTTTTTATTTAGTCATTTCCTTAATTAGATTTGGGAGCAATATCAGATTTTCACGTGGTTATTATGTAAGAGGACGATAAAAAAACAATAATTAAGACTTTTTCTGGATTTCCACTTTTACTTTGCTTTCATTTAGCTAAATTGTTATCTGACTGGCAAGTTCATATTTTTTATTTATACTCTTATCTTCCAAAGGAGATTTAAATAGTCATTTGAGACTTAAATGACAAGCTACATCCATTAGATAGGGCACAATAGAGAAATGAAAACTATTTGTATCCGTCCGACACACAAAATGTATGAATCAGAAGCAGCTAATTGAAATGCAAGAGGGAACACAGGTATTCAGAAATGCTAAATGAACAGATGATTAAACCCATTGTGCACTTGTCCATTATAACTCTTTAAAGAGCTCTTCTCTGGGTAGCTTCATTTTAAGTCCATCACTTATAATATTTCCACATTAAGCACGTAGGTAATATCTTAAAATTAATCTTTAGTCTGCACCAAAAGCAGGGAGCTGATATTATCCCTTTCGGTAAAGACTCAGAGATTTGGAAGGTGGTAATAGACTCATCTTAAGACTGTTGGCTTTAATGAGTGAAAAGTGTGGTATCAGTGAAATAGGGCTGATCAGGTGAAGTGACACTATATAGGATTTAACGGCTGGTTTATCAAAGATTATTGATCCAAATGAAAGTCTCCAGCAGCAGCTTCTGTGTGCTGGACTACAGCCTCTGTGCTATCCTGGTCACATTCCTCAGCTCTACATTCACGGCTATATTTACTCGACTCAGAGACCAGGCAGTGTCTCAGTCTTCACATACATCCACCTGTCCCTTTTTGTAATACGGAATAATCACCATGCTGCTTTATCTTTGTCACCACACATTACTAGTAATACTCCTGCAGTGCCGACGTTATGAGTTCCAATCGCGCTCCTTTATCCGACCTCTGGGATAATACTGGGGTTTATCGATCCACAGAAATATACCATGCTATTTTGAAAAGACCTTCATCTGCACCATGACTGACCTCTATATAACTCTGTTGTTGGGAGCAGGACTGCACTTGATTTTAGTGCATTTTTGTGTGCATTGCAAACATTGAACGCCTTTGAGCCACCTTTATATTTTAGAGGAATATATATATATAAGAAATGGATATTTTTGAGGAGGTATTGTTATTGCAAATGTCATAACAGAATGATATGACGTACAGCTTCAGACTTGTCTTAAGGTTTCTTCTAAGTAAGATGACAAACAAATTTAAGGCCTTTCAAATGAGTTTATATTGAGTACCTTTTTAATAGCTTCCAACGTCTTATTTCTCTTTAAGGGACTGCATTGAATGCTTTAAATAATGTCCAAGGCCAGCAGGACAATATTATGGGATATATAATTGAAATGCAATGCTGCAGCAAAGTGGATAAATCACAGTTATGTTCAAGACAGGCACTCTCAATACAACCCCGACAGTTATTTAAGAGGTGTGTGTTTATACAACAACAGGGCTACATCTGGACTGCCAGACTTAAATAAGGACAACAACTGTTTACTATACTGTATGGTCCACTTCCCCATTGAAATTAATGAACATCCCACAAGCTGGGACAATTATAGGGAGACTTTAATTACCATCAGAGTAATTACAGCGTGTATTGGATCCTCCCCCCCTACACTCTGCCAAGGCGTTTGAATGAAAGCAGATTTCACCAGCAGCTCCTGTGGGATGCTTTTAAGAATTAAAGCTCAACTTTACCTCATCTGACCTTTGCCTGCAGAGACATGAACTTATGTTAATATGAATCCCTTAAAATACATGAATAAAACATACTAGTCTTCTTTCTGGTCATTGGTGCTTTAATTTCTATCTCTTTGCAGTTTAAACAATTTAAAACAGCTTAAAAAAAGGGAGAAGTCAGGTCTAAAAAAGCAGATAGAGCATTATTTGATTATTTGAATCATTTCAATCACAGCCATTTTCCACATCGATGTTGTTGAGTTGTCCCAGCTGTTGATGTGCGGTCACGTGGTCCTGTATGTTGACGTGGATGTGGAACCCCCCTCCTCCTTTAATCTCTCATGTGGATCTGTGCCTGTTGAGAAATATCAAAAACATTTCATTAAGATTGAAAGCCGTAAGGACAAAGTGTAAACTATTCTTCAACGTCAGTTTGCCTAAACAATTTCATGAGTGTGTACTGTCATGTTTTGTCATTCAACACCACTGTGTCATGTGTAGCACCTCCATACATCAACAAGAAGCCATTCAGTCCTCACAAAAACAACCTTAGTGGCAGCTTTATAAAGGTTTATGTGTTGTATCTCACGGCTTTAGAAATGGTAATGCTTTATGGGTCGGGTACAAGCCAACATTTCCTGGTGTGACACAATCCTGATTCTCTGCATTTAAACTATTTATTTTCTTATAATAAATGAAGCTTATCCATGATTAAATCCCCCCATTAGGGGAATTCATCCACAAAAAACACACTGCACTAGGTCAGAAACCAGAGGAGACTGTGAGGTCCACCGTAGACGGACCACTTTCGGACAAAATGCTCTATCAATTAAAGGCAGCTCATTGTGGAATTAGCCTCCCAAATGAGATACGGGATTGTCCCACTTTGAACAGTTTTAAAGGTCAACTAAAATAATTTAGGCGCGTTCACACTGGAGTACTTTTACCCCGTACTTTTCCCGTTTAGTTCCGTTAGTACCACTTATGTCGCGTTCACACCAAAAAGAGTACTTAGTGCCGGGAACTTTTACCCCCATTTTTAGTGCCTGCTAGAGAGGTGGTACCAAAAAAGTACCAATTTCTGATTGGCTGGGCGAATTGCAAACCACGCCCAGTAACTCTGAAAAGTTTTTTGAAGCCACCATTGTATTTGCTGGCATTAGCATTATTAGCATTAGCCCCGCGCACCAACGGAGAGAGACTAACTTATGGCAACACAAAAAAAAACATGGGAGCGGTGGAGATGAGGAGGTGTCGGCGTTCTGGCGATTTACTCGGAAGGCTTCAGTAGAAGCTGCAGTTTAAGCGTCCTTAAATCGTCCTCAAGCGGCCAGGCTAGTTTTTGGTGGCCTTTCCATATAGCGTAGCACCGGCTAGCGGGTACTTTTTCCCTCTTTTTCCGGCCCCATAAAATCGTGGTTCTATCAGGCCAGGGCCAGGGCTGAACTAGTGACGTCAACACTCTCGCCTGCTGATTGGTCAGAGAGAATCGTCACAAGATCGCGCGCGAGATCATCCCTAGCGTCGCATATATATCTAGAAGCAAGCTTGCAGCATTTTTATACACAGCATTTTTAAATGAATCGCTTCCACATCCTCCATTGTTGTGTGTGTTTTGTGAGTTGTGTCGCATTGAAGATGACGCCACTGCAGTTTTACCCAGCGTCGCTCCGCCCAAAAAGCCCACCAAAAAGCCGATCGCCCCGCCTACACTGCGTTGCTACCCCAGGTCCTAAACTGTAATGGAAATGCGTCACGGCCTCGGACGGCCAGCGAGGCAGCCCGAGGCCTGAGCGAGGACGCTTAGGGACGCTTAAACGGGGCTACCCCGCTGCAGTGGAAATGTGCCATAAGTGCCGTCACTAAGTATGGCAAAGTACTTGGTGTGAAAGCGGCTGTTGGTTGAGAAACAAACAAACAAACGTGCAATCACCGCTAAATGCACTTTAACACAGGGGTATCTCCTCTCGCACTTTATGTAGCTCTTGTATCTCCTCCTGCACTTTATATGTCGTAGCTGCTACATTGTACTACCATGCGGTAAATGCTTGTATGCTCTTTCTGCATATCATGTATTTATTTTTGCTATGTATATAAATGTCAGGTTCTTAAATGTTGAATGTGAGGGACTACGGATGGAAATTAGCTCAAAGCTCAAATCCGGCATGTATACGTTTTAAAGCATTATTTGTTTTAAATGTTCATCAATATGCATTGTCCCTCTTCAAATAAACGATTAAATAAATAAATTGTTTATCTTATTTCATAATTGGTTTTAAACATCAGGTTTTCAACATCTGTTCAACCATTTAACCCAACAAGTGATATTTAAAGCATTAATAAGTCACTTAATAACAATTCATAAAGCCATGAGCTGTGACTAAAAACACTTTTATAAGGGTGCGTTAATACAAAATTATCATCTAACATTTTGCGTTTAAAATAATGTTACATTCAAGGAAACGATTATAAGGTTAATACATGCATTTCATGTGTTTATTTCTAAAGAATTCTATTGAAATATTCCTATATACATATTAGTTATACATGTTTTTTTGTACGGTAACTATTATATTTTCCTACCTGGTTAAAGGTTATTGCTGTGATCATTGTAAAACCTGTTCTTATTGAGCTAAAGCCATGTTACAATAGGAGGCTGAAACAGACTGGTATACTTGGACGTCACCCACATGTTTAGATGTAATTAATGCAAAAGCTTAGTGAGCCGGAGTCTGTTATCCTGTTCGACCAATCAGAAAGTAAGCCAGCAGTTACGGGTAGTTTGGCGACATGCCTGTTAAAACAAACATACTCTTAGATAATGACACTGAACTATAAAACTGTGTGTCTGTTTTACAATCACTCTTATGCAATAAAGCAATGAATTTAGCGATGTAGGTAAAAAGACAAACACAGCACCCCCCCTGTATGTGCTGAATCATTTGCAAAGTCTCATCAAAATACTTTTATATTTTATGGATGATCAAAAACGGGGGTGGAAATGGAATATTTCTGGGGGCAATTATGTATTTCGTTAATTTATGTTCCACACATTTGGACTGTGGTGAACATCTGCTGACACCAGCAGATGCATTAAGATGCATTTAAATGCAAGCTGCTTGCTAAGTGAAAAGTCCTTTATTCAGCAAATCAGATAAGTGTGGAATGAGATTCAAACTGAAACTCTCAAAGGGATATTAATGAATGGAAGTCCACAAGTTAAACTATACCTCAAGAGCTTCAGCAATAGTTACTTTCGGGGTCAGTTCTGACAAGGGTGAATGAAACCAGAGTGATGACTGAAACCAAAGCTTAGGCTCAGACGGGGAATGCTCACCTGAGTGGGAAATGTAGAGGTGATGCTCTGCAGCCAGCTGTGGCTCAGCTCTAACACTTCCAGAAAAACAGCATCTAACCTCAAGTGCCCTCAGGATACTGTCAAAACAAGGTATGCACTCCAACATGGCATCCGTTTCCCTTCTCCTAGTGGAGTTCAATGTCTCATTTTAGAAAGTATTGTTGGGAAAGTAGTATAAGGAATTGTGAAAAACAGTATAACATATGTTTTATGGCTTCGTCATAGTTATTGTGTGTATTCCCACATGTAGATTTTTGTAATTTTTAATGCCATTTTATTTCTAGTTCAGATATATTCTGGACTGTTTACTTCTAGTGTCTTAATTTCTCTTATGAACATTGCCTTATTAAATTAAGTACTTATCTATCTATCTATTGCTTCAGTAAAAGTGTTGTTTTTCTAAATTAAAGGCCATCCCTGTGTTGTTCTGGTGATGCTAGCCTTCCCCCTCACATCTATGAAAATGCCTGACATCCACGATCAAGTCCATTAGTTAATACTTTAAGCCCGTTCTTAGTAATCCGTTCACATGCAATGCAAGTGTTGAAATTGTTGTTGCAAGAACCTGTTTGTGTTTTCTCATGTAAAGGGAGAGGGAGTGTCCAGTTCTTCTGCAGAGGAAGGGCTCTTTCTCTGGACACTTTGTGTACACTATGAACACTCAAGGAGGGTTGATTTAAATTAAAAGTCTCTTATTGCTCGGGTATAAAGCTTCTTTGAAGTATCAGGATAAGTAATGACACTGAACTGGGTAATCCCTGGGAGTCGGTTAAAGACAGAGTTAAAGAAGAGGAAGGTTCTGCGGTCGGGAGAGACTCTGCCGTAGCTGCCCGGGTGTTATTTATTATGCATAATGTTAATGTCAGTGCCAATATAATGCTCAAAGCTCTGCTTAGCATTTCAGCGTGAATACCGGCATACAACGTGATCATGCCCTTACATTCTGCAACTTAATACCAGTACCCCAAGGACCGTCTGTCAGCAGTTAAAGAAGAGACAAACATGAGTTGCAATACATAAAAAAAACTCCTGCAAGGCAAAATGCCCGATCTATAAACATTATCAAAAGTGAAAAAATGGTGTGTATCGCTTTGGGATTCTGATGCACTCAAAAATCCAAAAGCTTTATTTCTAAACCTGCAGACAAACAGACCTAACCAAAAATAATAAAAATGCAACATAACGGTATAGCAAATATTGTCACGTAATTTCATTTTTTAGCAGTGATCTGTTTTGAAAATGGTCATTTATAGTGGCTTGTTTCTTGTCAGGTAAATATATAGGTGATGAATACGATACATTTTAGTCTAGAACAAAGTGTTGAAGCATGAGAGAAGCCAACATTTCCATACCTAAAAAGTGATACTACTAGCATGGCTAAAAACCTTGAGTTTGCCAATATGGTGTATGTCAGATATTACAGATGATGTATCTTAATGTATTAAATATTGTGAAATCTCTTAATTTTTTTTACAACAGTTTCATTCTCCAAACAAGGGTAGGGCTTATACCCGCAGTGCAGCACTGTCACTCAGCACAGAGGAGAGAAACACCACTATTAGCTTTGGATTATCTGGGCAGACAAAACAACCTATTAGGGATGATTGTAGCCTGATGTTCCAGAGGGGCTCGTGCTCACAAATGGGATAACACTGAACTCACAATATCTGTGACCTGAACAGCCTGGCTGGTTCGTGAACGGGAGACCCTTGAGTGACCAGACCCAGCATTAACCACTGGGGAAAGAAAGGCCTGATGACCCCAAAGAGAGGGAGGGGCAGTACCACATGTAGAGATAATGGGTATGTCAGCAAAACTAGGCAGGATGTGCGTATCATCACTCACTTCTGGTGTGGAGGGAGAACAGATATTGAAGGAGGGGTTTGGGGAAGGGGGTGAGAGGTGATTTTGACTAAGCTATTTTTATCTGGATTCCATGAAGACAGCTGCCATCCCTGTGGGCGTCTGTGAGCGTTCCCATCACCAGGAACAGTGACACAATAAGAAAAAACGTACTGTCACTATTGAGAATTTCTATTATAATATATTTTAAAATTCTGCCTTTCATAGAGGCGAGTCGCAGGGTGGGTGCTGGAAATCTCATAAGCTCATCCGCTTTAGCTGACAGCGTTACAGACTTTGGGCTCTGCAACTGCCCGTGTGCCTCTTTAATCTGCCAACTGTAATTCTTTACCTGAGACATCAAAGAGCGGGGTACTGATCAAACAGAATTATGATCATCTGCTTAAACAATATATATAATGTATGAATATCCATTTATTATTCACTTCTTCAAAGCTGTTGATTTCTATTAAAGTCTATTGGGGAATGTGGATTGGACCATTTGGGCATGTGGGTGGGTTCAGGTCACATTTTATGACCCCGACATTCCCGTGCCCACTTCCTCACGATCAGGACCTCCACCACCCATCCGCTGGAGCGCGAGATAAGGATGGATGGAGTGACAGTGACATGCTCCACAGCCATAAGCTGGGAATGTAATTCTTTCGATGGTGGCCAAATGCCACAACATGGAGGCTCTGATACGAGTTCCTCATCAGCATTCTCCCGCAGCCTGATTTAGCTCTGAATGCCAGTCAATGGATTCCAGACTGAAGACGGAGGAATGAGCTGCATATCAAGGAATTAGCATTAATTAGTGAACCGTGTACACAGGGCCTCACGCGGGCTGCCATGCTATTCATCATGCCACCTCATATTAAACCGGCTTTGGTTTCACATTTTCCTCTCTGTTAAGGAAATACTGAGCAGAGTCAACTGTAAAATGCTGTTTCAATGCATGTCAAGATGTTTTAGTAAAGAGTTAGTGAATCTTTAGCCCAATCAAATGGCGGAAAACCAAAGTATAAAGTACGACAAATTATGTTTCAGTTCTCTAATGAGCAGGCTTTAGATCTTTCAAATTATGATGACTGCTTAATAAATACAATTTTGAATAGACAAATAATTTGAGAAATGTCATTTATTTCCATGTTTTCATGTAAAAATATACATCAAGCCCCCGGGGATTAACTGCAAAAATCATTTGAAAATGAAAATATAACTTTTTCACCTTAGATCACAATTCTTTGGAATGTAATCAAATCTCCATGACTACTGAGAGAAACTACTTGCATCTGAATGACTTTAGCCATGCTGAAAACACAATTTCCATAAATGAAAAGGAAGTGTCAACTGTTCAGACGCTTGAATGATTTGAGGTTAATGTGTATATGTTTAAAAGTGCAGGAACAAAAACTTAAAAATGCTGGACGAAAAATTAACCAACAAACTAACAACAATTCTATAAACTGCATCAGCGAGTTACAATATCCTATATTTTCTGAAGAAGGTGGTGAGCTTGTTTTACACAGTCTATGGTTTTAACAGGTAGTATATCTTTGAATTCCCTTTATTTGACTCGAATGCAACACACTCTTCTCTCTTTACCCATTATGTGGCACACTGAGCTTGATTGCAGAAAGTACTGTAGCAGTGACGTGGAGCTTTAATAAAACTAGCTTCTCCAACTGGCAAATGTTTGCGCACTTGATCTGGAAGAAGAAATGACAGACAAAGCAGAGAGGGAGAGATTATTGAAAAAGAGTTTCAATGCTTGAAAAGCCACCAGTGGTAGTTTTATTATAAGATTTACAACAAGAGCTTTACAATTCTCCTTTTGATGTTATGGTGCGGTTATTCAAATACTGCATATTGGATCTGGATATCTCTGTCAACATAAGGATGATTTAATAAAATGGTTGGAACACAAATTAGATTTTTAAAAGAAGAGTATAGGAAGAAAGGACAAACAAACACACAGTAGAGCCGTACAGATACACACACTAATACACACCTAATGTGTTTTTTCATATATTAAGATGTTGAACACAATGGATTTAGGTTGGAAATATAAGTTCTGATAACCGGTTGTCTTATTTCTTTTTTGTGGGCTGTTAAGATGTGCGTCAAAATGTTTTTTAAATGTTTTGAGTTTCAGTTATGAATTAAAGCAACCTGTTTTGCATATTCGCAAGAGAAAACTAATAATGCAATCCAATAAAGCATCCCAGCTTAGTAAAGAAACACAATAAGCATTAGGATGAATGTACTATTGGACAAAGTCCCAAAAGGAATGAGTAAAAATGACAGAGAGAGGAGGATTATTAACAACATGGGAATGCGTCCAATAGGCTTTGCCCGCCCTCGACACACTCCTGCACACTTCACAGGGCATTCCACTGGAACACACCCCGGGGAACATGGCCGCCATGTGACACGCAGCAGCAAGATGAAAATGTAATCACAAGGGGGCAATTAGTAAGAAAGTTGGACTAAAGCATTCATTCATGCACCACCCGTTTCAGGGACAGCGTCTTCCACAGGGGTCAGACTGATTTATATTTAGTATGGGCTGCTGTTTATTGCTTTATTTATTGGATCATCTTTTAAGGCAAGCTTTAATAAATCATTTCCTCCCCTCCCTAATTCAATACGGGGAAATAGCAACAAAGAGAATCCGACTCTAAACGAATAAGGAGACAAAGAATTCATTCAGAAAGGGTCTGTGGGGAATCGGGCTGTTGAAGATATTTGAGCTTCACTACAGACACAGCGCGCTGCTGACAGGGAGGAGAGACATGTGGGTCTGTATTCCCGCACAAATAACTTACTGGTTAGCAGACCCAAAGGTGTTTGTGTGTCCGGGGAATCCTAGGAAATGAAAAAAAAAAAGTGGATTAGTTGGGCGATTGCAGCAATCAAATATATGAAAACAGACAACCAATGCAATTTAATGTCAACGCATGAGTCATCCATAACAAACACATCTATGGTGCTGTGTACGTAAACCCTGAGTCAGGCAAAGCTTTGATACAAAGGACTTTGGAAGATAGAGACGGAAAAGGCACAGAAAGATAAATATATGAAGGGTGCAGTTGGATGGTGTGATTTACAGTACGTATATGGTTCATGAAAAAGCCTAAAAAAGCAGAAAGGAAGCAAAGGTGATTTCACACAGACATGTGGTTCAGAATATTCTGTTATTTTTTTTAAAACAGTAAATCTTTTTTTATTATTTCATTACTTTTGTAATAAAAATCAATAGTGAATGTCTGCATTTCAAGGTTCTTAAAATCACCCTCTAAAAAATGTGAGTGTCAATGCGTAGTGGAAGGTAAAGTCAAATGTACTGTAAGATGAAAAGAAGGAAAGTCTGATCTCAAAAAGGTAAAAAATGCTGAGTCGTCATAACTATTCAAATGTACTCATGTTGGGAGGACTGCATACCAAGTACCCTTGAGACACTGACTGCAGCATACACTATGTAGAAGTGCTGGGAAGGACATTTGAAGATGATGATGATGATGATGATGAGGGAATAGGGACAAACAGAGCCTCTAAAGCAGTAGTCTCACCTCCCGCCTGTTGTGGCTGCTGTCCAAAGCCGGAGAAGCTGCTGGGCTGAGTCCCAAACCCAGGGCTCTGCTGGGCTAGGCCCCCGAACGACGGAGCACTCTGATTGGCTAGGGACCCAAAGGATGGGCCGCTGGGTGGTGAGGCAAACCTGAAAACAGAAACAGACACAAATGTTGTGACGTGGTAGGAGTAACCAGAAGCTACAACTGCTAACAACGACATTTTAATTATTTTCATATTTGAAGGGGTGTGTGACAAACACTGAACCATGTGGCTCAATCCCATTTTACAGCCCTGCTTCATTTATAATGTCTTTGTACTAAGAAAGAAGATAAAAGAGAGAAATTACTGATGCTACCATCCAGAAGGGGTCAGACTGTGTGTGTGTGTGAGTGTGTGTGTGTGTAAGAGTGAGAATTGAGAAACGGGTTTAAGCGATAATCCCACCCATGGACTCTGAGGGAGAGAACAGGGAGAATGAGCAAAACGGGGGGGGAGAGAGAGAGAAATTTAATCTGCAGGCAGCCTGACCCGCAGTGAGATTATGCGAGTGCAATAATCGAGCCGTTCTGCACAGAGCTGCATAGTTTTGGGAGCAAAGCCGTGCTCTCTGTAATACAACGCAGAAAGAAAATAAATATATGAATAATCTGGAGAATTAAAGAATTAAAGGAGGGAGGAAAAAAGGTTTTCCAGAACGTTTAATTCAGATTTGAATTGAAAGTCTTTTCAGGTGAGGTGAGAAGAAAATATATATATATGTGTGTGTGTGTGTGTGTGTGTGTGTGTGTGTGTGGTGTGTGTGTGTGTGTGTGTGTGTGTGTGTGTGTGTGTGTGTGTGTGTGTGTGTGTGTGTGTGTGTGTGTTGTGTGTGTATGTGTGTGTGTGTATGTATGACAGTGTGAAAGCATTCTCCCTTATTCAATTAATAAAGTTTTAGGAGGGCTTTTTAAAAAGGTCCTGATTTGTTGAATTTGAATCACATCATCACTATAATGTCAATACATGGTTTAACAATGTGAAAGCTGCTCTTCGTTTGCTTCATGACTCTTTGTGACGGTGCACGGAGAGAGAGAGAGAGAGAGAGAGAGAGAGAGAGAGAGAACACAGATGTTCTGACTCCCAAAAAAAACCCTGGTGAAACTGACGTTCAGTATTTGCAAAGTAAATATCTGAATGCAAATTAGACAAAATGTCAAATTTGATTTTACATATTGCCAAGTGCATCCAGATATATTCCATACAAAATGCATTTATTTCTCAATAAATGACCAATGTTGTCTTACAAATATATTTGTATTACTTATATACACACAGAGTTTATTAAGTTTCTCACCCAAACCCTCCCATGCTGGAGGCCGTTGTTCCCTCTCCGAACACTTTACTAGCGGAGGGCACCATTGGGTTGGCGAAGGAAGGGGTCGATCCGAACGATGCTCCACCACCAAAAGCTTGGGAACTCCCAAAGGAAGGGGGGCTCCCAAACACCGGAGCACTGCCGAAACCACCTGTAGGAGGGAAAATGGATAAGGCCTTAAAAAGGTTTTGTAACAGAAAGCAGTGGAACATATAGGGAGTTACACCGGCCTCAGCACTATTTCTATAAAGAAATATATATTTTTCAAAGGGTCATGATGCAGCTTAGTTACAGGATATTTCACCCATGTGGAGGGGGTTTTCTTTTCATGCAAGGCTGAACAGTTCTGCTTGGATGCCTGTGTAAATATATGAAATAACTACATACAGTCCACATGTGTTCTGAAAGGGGTTGACACTAGCTAAAGGGTAATACATGTACACACGTAAACAGATACAAAAATGTTGGTAATCACATTTCTTATATAAGTGAATACGTTTCCCTACTGTATCTCACAAGAAAATGTCTGACCATGACAAATGCAGTTACAGGATTGTGTCTTTTTGTGTACATTGAAGTATATTTTGGAACGGCACACTGCAACAGGTTGAAAACAGGATATTCACACCAGCTCAGAAACTCAGAGGTGGAGTGGTATGGGAGAAAGAGAGTTCTGAAATTACAGCCTGGCCAGCAGCATGCCGCAGTAAATAATTGATTGAGCTAATGTAACAAGATTACATTCCCTCTACATTCACCAGTGATGGGGCACGAGAGAGCCAAGTATTACCTATATCCTAGCTAAATGATACCTTGGACGTCTACTAAAACAACACAGACGTTTTTGTAACCAGACATTTAAAAATTACAGAAGCTCAATTTTAAAATCTAAGTTATCTATTTGCTTAAACTTGCTCAACAGCTAGTTCATTTGCAATTGATCCACTCTAAATAATCAACCATAAAGACCAAAGCCAAATGAACCAAATGGCAGAAAATGGTTTTTTCAGCTTCATAGATATCGATATAGTTTACATTTACAAACATGACATTGGATTTAGAAAAACTGGGATGATCTTTTTTTTTTTTAAACCTTTTCCGATAATTTGATATACCATACAATTAATTGGTTAGTCTTTAAAATAATTGCAGCATTCTAACCTTTTTTGTACCCAGAACATCGCATCTCCATTGAATGGCAGTCTTGAAAACAATCGATCTTAAGGAGATAATGTGACACTTTCTGTGTTTGAAATATGCAGCAGTACTGCGAGTACTGTTAGAGGTAACATTGCATCAGCAGTACTGTGGCAGGTAATGCCAGACTGCCTCACTCCCTGCTCTGCTGGGGCGAGGAGATAAGGGCACTTGCTGTAGCTCAGATGATAAAGGAGAATGCAATGTCAACAGTCAGCTGATGTATAAAAGTCGACTTTGTAAAGGTGCTTCAATTACAGCCACCGCACTATCACTGATCCTCACCATAGACTGTATATATAAAGATCCACACACATCACTAACCCAGAGCCTCTGAGCCAGACCCCAAACATGTCAAACAGAGAAAACCACCACTAATCCAGATACATGTGTGTAAGCGTGAAATTATGATCTAATACCAGAACTGTTTACATTTGTTAGGCCTTTTGCTCAATTTTAATTAAGCAATTGGAAACAAGCCTGGTCTGAAAATGTCAGCATTATAATTTATCTGAATAAAACGTTAACTGCCAAGAGAGTGAATGACAGTAAGGAGTGAAAAACCACAGTATAATGAGAATACAAAGCAATATGAGGAGATGTACCTGATTTTGCCGGAGATGAGAAGGAGCCAAATCCCTGTGCTGCGACACTCCCTGCCCCGGTGGTGAAGGTCCCGCTGGGTTTCTGCTCCCCAAAGGAGCTCTGCCCAAAGTCAAAGGACTTGGCACTGCTAGTCCCAAACAGAGAGGGGGTACCTACAGAGGAAATGCATATACATGTGTCTTTCACGGACAGTAACATTAGGATTTGTTTCTTGTACTGTTACCAATTCCAATCAACAATATGCTAACAGAAGGGTCAGCAATTTGTTTTTCTTCAGATTGCGTTACTCTACCTGTCTGAGCAGGCTGCCCAAACCCTCCGGGGGAAGCACCGGTGCCGAATGGGTTCTTGTTGGCAGCTTCTTCGCTGGGTTTGCCTCCGAGTCCAGAGAAGAATCCCCCTCCAGCGGTTTGTCCCGCTGCGTTGGCTGAACTTGAGCCGAACAGATTGCCACCAGACGATGGTTGCTGCTGTTGCTGCTGCTGCTGCTGCTGCTGGGAAATAAATGTTGGTTTTACAACGTGTCCAGATGTTTTGTACAGTTCTATTTATTGGTTACTATAAATTAATCAGTGGATTATACCTGTCCAAATACACTTCCGCTGCTAGATTGTTGGCCGAACACAGGGGCCGCAGCAGAGCCAAAAGCTGTAATAAGAGAGAGAAGACAAATCCAGTCATGACTGACACATTGATAACAATGCACTACTAGATGTCACGTAGCCAATGATGCCACCTAAATGTTCCAGCCACCACTGAATGAATATTTTAATTATTTTCCTCCAGTGTCAAACAGAATGAGTCAGCTCTGGGAACTCAGCCCCCCCCCCTTCAAAATGTGACAAACTGTGTTTTACTGCTGGGTAGATAGATTTCCGTCAGCTGTCCCAGAGTCACAGACATTCCCACGCTGTGTGGGGAATTTAGAGAATCTTTTGGAATGGGACAACTCCCCTCATGCCACCCTTGTTACTCAGACTGCTGCACCCCCCCCCCCCCAAAATATCAGAGCCAGCCCCACACCCCCAGCCAGGCAGGCAGTATATGAAAGGGTGATGATGGCCTTTTGACCAAAAAAAGTGTAACATTTGACCTTCAACCCCTCCAAATGTGTGGGAATGTCCGCTAAATGAGTTGAATGTTTCTTACAGCCCACTGCCCATAATACAATTAAGGGGTTAGCTGAGGTTGTGAGTCAGACACAACTTAACTATTTGTAGATGTTCAGTTCTCATTAGTACATTTAACACCGCTTTGAAGGGACGACAACATCCCCGACTTGTCTTTACAGCCGATTGAATTTCATTTTGAGAAACATGCATACCCAATTACGTTAAACCTAAAATGTGTAATTTTCCTACAAAACGGCCACATGAATACTATACTCACTATATGAATATAGTACTCAAGATACTGTTTCGAGGTGCATTAATGTAATGAGTTGTGTCAGGTTCAGTTTAGCACTAGCCATTCAAATGACATTGATACTATACTTTGTTAAGTCATAAACATGGAAGAAAAATGAAAAAATAAAACATTTGGACAAATCCAACAGGGGGATAAATCTTCTCCCTGGCTGATCGTGTCACTTTAGGAGTTACATTTCCAGTTTTTATACATATCAATAATCTTTAAACTAATAGTTTTGAGCCAGAACTTCAAGTATTTGTACCTTGTTATAAAATAAAATGTGCTAAATATAGTAACCAACGCTGTTGGTTCCATGTTTAAGACACACATTTAACAACATCTAATGATTGGGATCCCAAAGCCAAATAAACTTCACTGGGAATTGGGACATCTCTATTCTTTAAGAATCATATTTTACAAATGAGCATTAAGATCTAAAAGTGCAGACTCACTCTCACCTGAGGGCTGTCCAAATCCAAATCCTGTAGATGAAGATGTGGTGGTGTTACTCCCAAACACAGGCCCTGGCCCAAATCCAGAGCTCTGGCCAAATGCCGGTGCTGTGGTTTGTCCGAACAGCCCTGACCCGGTGCTGCTGGCTGTGTTGGCGCTGCTCGTGCCGAAGGAGAAGGAACTGGCATTGGTGGCAGTGGCGGCACCGAAGAGACTTCCTCCAGTAGTTGCGCTGTTAGAACTCGCGCCAAATGCAGATTGGCCAAAAGAAAAGCCGCCAGGTGTTTCAGTGTTGGTGGCAGGTTGGCCGAAGCCACTCACCTGGCCAAACACAGAATTTCCAAAACCAGGTGCAGAGGGTGTACCAAACGCAGTTGAGCCAAACCCTGGGGCTGAGGGGGCTGGGGGGACAGAGGAAGCTGGAGGGGCAGCAGGTTGCCCAAACACAGTGCTAGCAGTAGTAGCTGTGCTAACAACAGTGGAGGTAGGGGTGGTGCCTGCAGCGGCAACTGTGCTGATAACTGGTGTAGCTCCGAGGGAACTGCTGTCCGTTATTGTGGGGGTCGTTTGAGTGAAAATGGAGCCTGGTTTGTCAGAACTGGGCACCTGGAAGGCTGTTGGAGCTACACCAGGGGTGGGTGCTACAGCAGGGGCGGGGGCAGCAGATGTGGGCACAGGACTAGCGGTCGTGGTGCTGTCTGGGGGGGCTTCTGTTGTGGGAGCCGCACTGGCTGGTGGGATTGCATCAGCTGGGGCGGTGAAATATGAGGGAGGGTGTGGGGGCGGGGAGGTTGCGGCCAAAGGAGGTGAGGGCGATGGTGCTGTAATCGCTGTGGTTTCTGTGGCAGCTGCATCCTCTGCAGGCTCGGGGGCTGCAGGGGGGCTGGGGCTCTCTACAGCTGGAGGTGGGGTGGGTTCATAAAGTGGTGGGGAACCTTTCTGCTCCTCTGAAGGGTCTGGAGAAGCCGCAAGAAGACTGCTGAAAGACGTAGGTGAAGCCAAGGCTGCTAAACCGGACTGAGGGATGGAGAAGGCCGGCTTGGGGTTTTGTTCAGGGGGCTTGAACAAACTCCCCAACGCTGCCCCCTTGGACAGGTCTGCTCCTGCAGAATCGTCTGCAGACTTTTGTTGGCCTGGAGCAAAGCTAAACTGCGCCGCTCCCTTGCCTAGACCGAGTCCAGCTTCTCCAAAGCTAAATGAGCCAGCGGTGGGTTTGGCGGATGCATCTTGGGCTTCTTCTCCATGGCCCACACGTAGTCCAGAGAAGATGCCCAGAGTTTCCCCCCCAATGGGCTTCAGGGGCTGTGGCTCTGTCCTCAGGGCCAGTTTGTCTCCTGACAGGGGCAGGGTGGGAGAGGCGGTTCCGAGAGCAGGGGAGGGGGACTTTGGGGTGAGGGAGAATGGCTCCTCTGCCGACTGGCTAAACATCATCTTACCATTTCCACCAAAGGAGAATTTATTCGCATCGTTAACTGGAGAGACATAAACAAAAGTCATTGAATGTGTGACCATTTGACATCGTCCTCATAACGATCCGCTACAAAGCTACTTTATTGTTTGTTTACCTTGTGGCACTCCAGCTGCCGGTGTAACAGAAGAAAAACTGAAGCCAGTGGCCCTGCAAAATAAATTAAAGTCTGAATGAATCAACAGTAAGAGCATCCTGGCTTGGAAACTGGATGGTGACAGGGTTCCAGTCCCTGATGGACCACAAAAAACTAGTTTACCACCTCAGCCTTGCCAAGCTACCGGACCCCCAACTGCTCTGACACCTCTTGATTACTACATGTGTTTGTGCATGTGTGTATTTCCGGTGTACTGTGTACTGTAACAACCAAGTGAATATTGAACTTCCCCTTGTAGGAAAAATAAAGTATGTGTTTTTCTTCTTCTGTGATGTAACTTATTTCAAACTGAAACAGAACACAGTTGTATCATAGTGATAGTCACACCCACAGATTATTAGTCAGGGACAGAGGGAGACATCATAATTGGAAAAGTTGATATTTTGCTACTTGTGCTACCCACAAGGTCAAGTGCAAAGCCAGGAGAGAGGGGTTTTGATAATATTCAAAATGTTTTAAATGTCTTTGAGACTTTGACTTTCTACTTAGTCTAAACAACAAATACATTTTTGAACATATAAGAGACTCTTATGCTGCGTTCATACCGGACGCAATGCGAATTCGCATCGCTCCAATCGCTCAAGTTTCACCGCGGCTTGCAGTTTGTTTTATCGCGTCATTCAAAACAGACATACCGTTGACGAGCCGCGCCGTTGACGGACAGTTGAGGTTGTTTACACTTCCATGCAAGATTGTTTTGGTTATTTCTGTCCTTGACTATGGAGGATATAACAACTATTGCTGCTTTGTACCATCTGTGGAAGGCCTACAAACGTAGCAACAAACGCCGTGTCTGGGTTCTTATTCTCCTCCAAGCCAGCTCCTTTTTGTTGCGGTCCCGGTAGATATAGGCTACGACATTGTATCGTAAATCTCCGGGAACCCACTCACAGCCACAACGATCATCTCTTCCATCTTTACAACTGATCAACAGTAGGACCTCAGAGGGACGTCAGAGGGAATCCCAACACTGATTGGCTTTTGTGAGAACGCGCCACGTGAATTTGACGCTCGAGTTGAAAAAAATTGAACTCTCGCGTTTGACGCGGCCCCCTTCAAATCGCGTGATTCGCGCCGTCGGAGCGAATTCGTGTCTGTCCGCGTCTCTGCATTGACTTTACATGTAATCGCGCCGCCCCCAAAAATCGCATCGCGTCCGGTGTGAACGCAGCATTATATATTCATAAATATAAAATAAACTATTTGTATACTCGTTTTATATATTTCTGAATGCTTCTTTATATTTTCCCAAATTGACCCACCCTGATGCGAAGGAGAAACCTTTGCTGGTGTTTTGCTCTGCGGTGCTAGCAGGAGCCACTGGAGACTCTGTTTTGGATGATTGACCTGAAAGACAACATTATTTAAAGTAAATAAAAATCTATCAGATAAGGTGTACAATTGTACATATTGTTAATAACTATAAGCAGTGATCTTTAAAGTATTTCATGCATTCATAGAAAACAAATCTGGGCAATAAGGATGACGAATCGTGTGTATACTATGCACGATGTCCAGGTGGTGCTTACCAAACACAAAGCTCGACTGTGGGTTGATTTCATTGGACATCTTCTGGAAACCTTGGCTAGGATTCTGCACAGACAGGACATACATTGGGTATTGTGCAAAACCATAATGCAGAATAACATTTAATACCATTAAGTGTATGCAAACAAAGTGCTACATGTCACAGCACAGGCTTGAGTATGTTTGGGTCATTCCCATTCAGTTGAACTTGAGCCTGAACAGCAACCGAGATTTGTCCAAGGAGTTCCCCTGTCACCTAACTGCTATTTGTAACATCAATATGGGAGGGAGCTGGGACATTTCTCACAAGTGCTGTTAATGGTCTGTCTTCACATGCAAACCTGTCAGCCAGCTGTGAAATCTCGCAAGTTGAATGTTCTTTAAAATTGCACGGAGAGGGACTCGAATACTGAGTTTAATGTTTGTGTATTTAAGTAAAAGCATGTATATGGATAAAAACACATGTATGGATGTCTGTGCTATTCAGTCGAAACTTGGACTTTTCCACATCTACTGACATCATTTTTACATGCTTCATCAATGTTTGATTGATTCTTAAAAAATAAGACTTGAGCCTTTCAAAATATTTGTATTATAGTAATATAACTGTTTGATTTGACAAGAGAAAGGAAAAGCTTAGTGAGTGATGGATAGGTTTTGTACTCACTCGTTTGGCCTGGTGAGACGAAACTGTTGAAAAGACCGAAGCTCCGGAGTCTCCTGCTGATGAGCTGAGGAAGAGATCAGAAGGAGAAAAAGGGTTAGGTGTTTGTTTTCCATATGAAACATTACAGTTTATTTACAATTAAGGTGTACATTTCAGCAAAATGTTCACAACGAAAGATTCTTAAATTGTTGGGAACACATATTTTGTAATTATTTTGTTTAGGTAAAAGAAAATACATCAAGCTGGTAATCATTTGAAGAAAAAGGTGTAAAATATTTTGGTACTATCAAATAAAAAAGGTATATTCGTGCAAAATCGAGGCCAAATGTCATTATGATTTTACTCTCACAATGCCTTGCTTGGTTTGTTTGTTCTTGTAAGCAGGCTTTAGCTGGATAAAAAAGCCTCAAGGAGGGATGGCCTGTGAAATATCAAGCAAAAAAAGTGGAGCACAGCCCAGTGAAGCAGAAAGAGTGAAGTGCAAGAGACTGGAAGAGGGAAAACAAGAGACTGTGAATCATGGAATGAATAAAGAGCTTAATAAAAGACATGAAGAAAGCAAAGTGAGCGGGGTAATGAACAAAAAAAGAGACAATCCAGTCTAAATATTCACACTGCTGTGTTTTCAACTATTTTAACTAAATTAATCTGTAAAAAATAAGGTTATAGTCAGCATTGACTTTCATCTGACCTTTTTTTTTACCAGCCCTAGCTCTACAATAAAAGACTGCTGGCATCTGCCAGTTGTGTGCACTGGCTAAGATTAGGTGGAGTCAGTGACCTGATAAATCGGGGCCGGGGAGACACACTCTAAACAAACACCGGACCCTCGAGGACTCGCAGTGACAGACACAGGCTACGAGACATAGTGTCTACTCACTGAATCAGAAATAGATCCAAGTGGATTCTGGCATGATTTGATGCTATATATACACAGTACATAAGATGTTAATTAGACAGGAAATATAGATGTGACGGACTATATGTGACCTGTACCAAATTTGACTTGATCCCAATTCAAATAAAAATGAATGAAAATAACAAAGGACGTCTCCTGACATTGAATCTTTGAAGATCTTTACTACAACTGTTATTCTTGGTCCAAAAGTTCCCCTGTATTTAAACGAACTGTCGCTTAACCCTGTAAAGCCCAAATATAGAAAAACATTTGAATTTTTTTTTTTTGACCTTTCAGATGTTGTTGTAGGGAGCCTCTGGAGCAGAAATTAAAGAGTTTTCACATTGTTTACGTTTTGGTAAGTTTTTAGGGAAATGTTGTAATATTGCAACGTTGGGTTTAGGCGGGAGTAGAATTTCTGTATTTCTACTCACATTGTCTGAATAAATATATTGAACAACTAAGGGTTGATTTGCAGGATTGATTGCTTACTTAGCCCTATATCAGTATATAGCATGAATAATAATCACACATCAGTCATATTTTTTATGAATAGTCATTTATTAAATATGAATACAATGGTAGTCCCAAAAACAGATCCTATCGTCGGAAAAGCAAAGAAGGACGTCACACTTGGTGCATTGTTTGTTTGTGTACCCTTTACTGCAGTGTCTGCAGCGTCCTCTCTTTGTCTTCATTGGAAAATGTGCCATTAGGTCCTTGCGTACATCCAGTGGAGGTTGTGATCTCTTGGATGATGGTGTGCCAGGAGATGTACACGTACCAGCGTCGGGACTTCATGGGGAACTTGTATTTGGCTGTAAACGAGTCCAACAAATCCACACCTCCCATGTACTTGTTGTAAGTACCCACAATGTAAGGCCTCTCAACTTCTACGTAGGTTTTGTTGGCTTTGTCCCAGCGTTGAATTCTCTGCACAGGGTCTGGTCCAGCAAAGGATGAAACAAGTGTGACCGCTCTGCTGTCATACCATTTGACAGCACAGATGTTGTGGTTGGCCTCCAATCAGATGTCAACGCTTCCTCTCCCTTTTTTCTTCAAGCTCTTCTCCTCTTCAAGGTTACAGTTGGGTAAGCGCACCTGCCTGGCTGTTCCCACATAATGAATCCCACGATCAAGGAGCTTCACTACCAATGGTACACAGGTGAAGTAGTTGTCTGCGTAGATCTTGTAGTTCTGACCTTCTGGAAGCGTGGAGGCAAGCTTCATCACAACATCACCTGACAATCCAAGTTCAGACTTGGCTCGTATCCCATTGACACTGCCTTGGTACTACAACAACAACAACAACAACAACACATCAAAGTCAAAGATCATTCCAGAGATTCCAGTTCTCACCCACACTTTGAACCCCCATGCATGGGTGTGGCTTGCCTTGCATGTATTGCTTGATGCTACTGAATTTCCCCTTGAAAGGAGTCATCATCTCATTCACAGAGTTGTGTTCTTCTGGTACCACCTGCAGGCATTTCTCTCTGAATGTATCAAGCCAGGGTCTGAGTTTCCAGAGTGTGTCTTTCTTTTCCATCTCTGACACTGCCAAGTTGTCAACAAAATGTAATGATGTCAACAGATATTGGAATCTGTTGCGTGCCATCACATCAGAAACAGGGGAATACCGTGTGTCTCTCTCCCAATACATACGGACTCCAGACAATACCTACACTCATACATGCAGGTAAACCAGTTCAACAAGTCACAATGCTGTCTGGCTAATGATAATAGGCTAATTATCATACTTAAAGGGATACATCCAAGTGTCCTAAAACATTTCAGAAAGAACCGTTTCTGCCAGAACCAGAGAAGAGTTAAATGAATTGTTGCAACTAATTAACTGATAAGTTACAAGCAGAGTTTAAAATATTGCTACAGATATATTTTCACATACTTTTATCAGAAATAATGTATTAATTTATTCAAATCTGGTCTTAATTCAAAATCTTAACAGAGGACACATTTAGAACATAATTATAGTGAATTATCAAAGATATTATATTTCTATTAGTGTTTTATTTCCATATGTGAACATATGGAAGGGCAATTTTCATGACAGGGACACATGCTATTTTGACTACCACACTAACCCAGTGTTGTAATATTACAACAAAGACATAAGCTGCTAAAAAATCTAATTGATGAATATATTCCACAATAACTAAATATGTACATGTTCTAGACAATGTAATAATTGCCCAAACATTTTTTTGAGGCATTTTACTTACTTGAATCTGAAAAATCCAGTCCAATAAAACAAAGAGATGTTACTCGTTTGAAGATTCGGAAGTTGTGTGAGTGTATGGCCAGAGGGCAGGACCTATAAACTAGGGCTGCTCGATTATGGCAAAATTCATAATCACGATTATCTTTGGTCAATATTGATATCACGATTATTCATTGACTTTGAAAACATCCATTTATTGAATTAAAAAAAATAAAAAATAATAATAATTTGAACAGTATGTTTTTAACAGTTGATTACCCTGAACTAGAAGTATAATTCAACTGAAAAAACAATAAATAAATAAAATAAAAATAATACATTTATATCTACATTTAAATTAATAATATCAAAATAATAAATACCAATAAAGATCAACAAATATTTTGGAGCGCACTTCCACAACCTATAACATATATAAATATGATAACTAATGTCACTCACAACCTGTAATGTTTAATTATACTGCTATACGCAGTACTCTTATTTTGGTAACCCCTCATCCGGAAACCGGAAGTAGCGAGCTAAGAGGCTCCGGCTTGACGAGTTAGTAAAAGTTGACTGTACGCTGGAGACCGGAGCATGGAGGACTGGAGAATAAAGACACGGCATCTAAAACTTCCCTTGTAACGTGTTTATATGGATTTATTAAACAGACTGCAAGTCACAACACAACCGGGCCGAGAGGGCTTTTAGGGAGGGGCGAAAGTGCACGCGAGGGCAGGATGTATAACGCAAGACAAATTGAGAGCATCATTGCGAAAGGGAATGCAGCAAAATAATCGTTTTATTTCGATTACGCTGTTTTCGTAATCGTTGCAAGCCAAAATCGTAATCGAGATTAAAATACGATTAATTGGACAGCCCTACTATAAACACATTTACTACCCAATAGCATTGTGAGGCTGAACAAAAGGACCTTTTGACTATGTAAATGTAGTCTTTAAAAAAACAAACATTTACTGACTTTTTTAGGATAGCTTAAAGTAATTTTGTAAAATTACAACCGGGGGCCTTACAGGGTTAAGTAGATGTCTTGGCATAGCTCAAACTAAATCTGAGATACCTGAACACAATTGTATATAATCTTTAGTTTTTACCTGATGATATTGGACTGTGGCATCGGAGGCCCTTTGTCCTTGAGCTCCTGGACATTGACCACCTGAGGCACGTTCTTCAGAGTGGACTCTGTCAAGGATGCACCGACAACAGCTGGAAAATTAAAAAAATTATATTAAAAATAGAACATCTCAGACAAGTGATTTTTGAATTCATGTTATGTTTCCATGGTGACTTTAGCACGGTTTGAATTAAACTGAAACAGTTTCAAAGTTATTCTCAGGTGTGATGGGGCAAGCCCTGTGCTGGGATGTAAAGCTATCAGGTTCACATGTTTTGTTCTGGCAGTATGTGTCTCCCCCTGGTGAATTGCAGAGTGCATGGCAATACTTTTTTTTTTTTACAAATAGCTTCTTCTACACCATTACAACATATTCTGTTCACATTTAAAAATAAAGAATAACTTTCAATTGCAGTCAAAAGCCGGTGACTGCTGCATGTTCTTCCTACCTGTCTTCTGATTGGCCATCTGCCTGCGTAGGGCGGCAGTGGCTGCAGCCTGCTGTGCGGGGACGCTCCTGTCATTCGGGGGGGCTCCATGTTTCACTGTCTTTGTGGCGAGGGCAGTGCTATCAGCCCCGCTCAGGTTAATCTTATTGCTCGGAACTGAAACATCAATACAGAGAGCAACATTTATAAAACCAAGCATGTCTACTAGTTTTAAGCAGCTGCATTCTCTGACTTTGTTTACACCTGACATTAAACTGCTTTTTTAGTCTTCCAATAACAAGAACATCAGTTCACACCTGGCATTGGATTTGACTCTAGTGACACATTGTGATTGGATCTCAATTCCCCGCTCTATTTGCTAATTAACACATACATTATATTGGTGTGCAAAGACTAAATGTGCTTTTGTTTTTAACCGGCAGGAGGCAGCAAAGTGCTTCCCATGCAGAATTCAAAACAGACGGTCTATACCTTGCTGTGCTCCAGGCAGACCAAACACTCCAAGAGGTTTGAATTACAAAATATATCTTATGCAACTTTAGAACCACCTTTAGACCAAAAGGAAGCACATTGGCTTTGAAAATATACTTTCCTCAATTAAACTACAAAAGATATATGGTCATATACGTTCCAGTGTACCACGGCAAGAGGTACGAGTGATGAGATATGTTTTAGTGGTTGTTAATCTTGTTTAACTCTGTCCGCTTGTACGCTCATCACACAAGACACATTTTAAAATCAAGTGTGAACAGGGTCTGTGTTACATGTGATATTTAAAATCTCATTGTTGTTAATGCCTGACAGCTCTAACAGTGTGATCTACTCACCAGGGCTGGCAATAGGGCTGAGTCCAAAGCCCAAACCCTGCACTGAGTGCATTTTGGTCAAAGGGGTGGACTGGATGGCCCCGAAGCCTGGCTGGATAGAGGGGGTCCTCACGACTGTGGGGTGGCGGGGGGTGGACAATGCTGGAGGAAGGACAGAAAGGGGAAGGGGTGCCAACTGTAGCTCCTCTTCCTCCATCTCCAAGTCAGCTGGGTGGGGCTCCAGGGACAGGGAGGACGAAGAGCTCACATCGTCCAAGTCCTCGTAGTATTTAGGGGACAGGAAGGCTGAGCGGGACAGGTTGGCTGGAAGAGAATAGATGAAGAACATTTAGAACAGAAACAAAGGTGCAACTATAGCTGAATTATGCTATTATTTTTAACACTAATCACGTCAACATCTCATCATGAATCTCATCTACATCAAGAAGCTCCACAAATGCTGCATTTTGATAAGGTGTTTGAAGATTGGATAAAAAAAAATATTTTAGCGTATCTTGATACCTGATTTAACAGGTTAGCAAGTTGTCTCTTTACATTAATAAACAATCAACTCTTAACCCCTTTTTCTTTGACTGACAGGTATTTTTTCATTCAAACCTTTATTTAACCAGGTGGTCCCATTGATCTCTTTTTCAAGGGAGACCTGTCCAACATGGCAGCAAGTAGGTTACAACATGAACATGAACATAAAACACCAAAGGACATCGTATTTACAGGGTGTGAGACTGACCGTTGAGCAGCCCAGACCAAGCAAGGAGGCAGAACGTCCAAAAATATAACCCGACGTGGGCATTTATTAAAATCATGTGCACAAAGTTCACAGCCTCAATCCTGCTGTTCTCCTTGCACACATCCTGCAGCCACAAGGATCTCACACACACCCAGTTACAAGGAAACATCACCTAAATACACACATACTAACAAGACACAGGTGAGGGGGGAGCAGACAACACAGGACACCAGGTGCACACAATCGTCAGCCACAGACATCAACATATTATTTGCACCCTGATTACTCTCAACCGCTGTCATCCTTACACCAGCATAACTCCTCTCGGCGCTCTCGCAAACTCCCCTATCTTTTCAGGCGGAGCCGAGGACCCGACCAGCTCCTGCCAGACGACATTCCAATAAATACAGTTTAATCAGTTAAAAAATACTACCTCAATAATTAGTATAAATTATGTGCAAATATTTAATGTCAACTGTACTGTGCAATCACGCTAATAAAGTGCAATATTACCCGGCCTGAAGCCGTCAGTCCATAGTGACGAAGTTACCTTCGTCACATTTCCTTCCCCCTCTCCCCAGGAAGCACAGTGTCTTTACAGTCTCGGCTTCGGGACAACCAGTCAGCCACCCGGTTTCAACGCCGCCTCCTCCGCCACCTCCAGCGGGGCCAGTGAAGCCGTTGTCAACCATGTCGTGATGCCACTTATCCGGAAGCTGTTTTGTCCTGTTGTAATGTGTTGGTCTGCCTCTAGCACGACCCAGGTTCTGTCGACTCCTCGTGGGTCCGGGTCCGCCTCCTCGGCCTGCAAACGCTGCTCCTCCTGCTTGTCTCTCGTCTCCTGCTGCTTGTCTCTCGTCTCCTGCTGCCTCAACAGCCGTGGCCCCCTGGTCCGTTCCAGGCATAGCCACCCCCAGCCGCTGTTCCTCTCTTTGGTCCCTCTTCTTTCCTCTCGTAATTTTCACCTCCTTACTTGGTCAAATCCCACTTCTGACACCAATTGTGAGACTGACCGTTGAGCAGCCCAGACCAAGCAAGGAGGCAGAGGCAGAACGTCCAAAAATATAACCCGACGTGGGCATTTATTAAAATCGTGTGCACAAAGTTCACAGCCTCAATCCTGCTGTTCTCCTTGCACACATCCTGCAGCCACAATGATCTCACACACACCCAGTTACAAGGAAACATCACCTAAATACACACATACTAACAAGACACAGGTGAGGGGGGGAGCAGACAACACAGGACACCAGGTGCACACAATCATCAGCCACAGACAACATATTATTTGCACCCTGATTACTCTCAACCGCTGTCATCCTTACACCAGCATAACTACTCTCGGCGCTCTCGCAAACTCCCCCGACCAGCTCCTGCCAGACGACATTCCAATAAATACGGTTTAATCAGTTAAAAAATACTACCTCAATAATTAGTATAAATTATGTGCAAATATTTAATGTCAACTGTACTGTGCAATCACGCTAATAAAGTGCAATATTACCCGGCCTGAAGCCGTCAGTCCATAGTGACGAAGTTACCTTCACACGGGGCTACATGTACATACCTAGAGACATTGACAAGTACCAACAGTATCAAGTATCATTGCACCTATCCGAGCTTTAAAAACAGGCAGTGGAACCAATTTCTTGTTTCAAATCTTTCTGAAGACTGTTCCAAGCAAGAGGAGCTGCGCACATAAAAGCTTTCTTACCCAAGTCAGTCGTTGCACTTGGCACATGTAACAAAAAAGCCACATCATGTGATCTCAGGCAATTGCTACCTGCAACTCTCTGTGTGATCAGAGAGCAGATGTAAGATGAGAGTTTACCCAATATTTGATTTCCTTTGGGATTTTTTGTAAAGCTTAAATACATTTGGAAGTTTTCAGGCAACCACACCTTTCTTGTCAGTATTCCAGATTTACAATAGCAAACATCACAGGATATTAGAGTAACTTGAGTTTGAGGATGACATGTGTACCTGGTGCAGTTGAGCGGACAGGAGGCATCTGCCCCTTTGAGAGGAAGTTACGCAACTGGGACTGTTTCACTGGCGATATCTTGACTGCGGGAGAAACATTTACAGTCAATACATGTTGCAATTAAGAAATGGGATGTCATTTAATAACAGGGATGCAAACTCATCAGGTATGGAAAAGGTGACAAGGAACCGAGCCCCCCGACCCCACGGAATATCGGCTTTAAAATGAGGAATAACAGGATTTTAGCAGTCAGAACAACTAAAGCAGTTAATAATAACAGAAACGCTAAAGAGTCACATCTAATAGAAATATATAAAAGCATTTATTTGAATTGTGTAGCAGTCAGTTTATAATTTTGGCAGCACTGTTGAGCATTTTGAAAATGTATTTTCATGCCTCTGTGCAAGGCTTAGTCTTTCTATCTTTATAGCCACTGGTGTAAAGTAACTAAGTTCATAAACTCAAGTACTATACTTGGGTACAATGTTGAGATACTTGTACTTTATTTAAGTATTTCAATGTTTTGCTACTTTGTTCTTCTTCTCCTCTACAGTTCAGAGGTACATGGTGTACTTTTCCTCCACTACATGTATTTAATACCTTTAGTTACTTTGCAGATGTGGATGAATGATGTGAAATATAACCAAGTGTTAAATCAGACTTTAGTTCCACCTGGAGTAAATCCACAAGCTACCCTGCAGTATACAAAGTCATTCAAACTAGCTGCACCTTTACCAGCTTTGAGAACACTTTCATGATCAATCATTATAAAACATAACATATATATTATTCTGAAATGGACCAATCTGCACGACTACTTTTACTGTCGCTACTTTCACTATATTTTGATGAGAATACTTTTCTTTTACTTGAGGAAGATTTTGAATGCAGGACTTTTACTAACAGAGTATTCCTACACTCTGGTACTTCTACTTTTACTCAAGTACAAGACCTGAGTACTTCTACTTTTACTCAAGCACAAGATCTGAGTACTTCTACTTTTAATCAAGTACAAGATCTGAGTACTTCTACTTTTACTCAAGTACAAGATCTGAGTATTTCTGCTTTTAATCAAGTACAAGATCTGAGTACTTCTACTTTTACTCAAGTACAAGATCTATACTTATACCACCTCTGTTTATAGCCTATGAAAAAAAAACTATTAGAAAACTAAGGCTAAAGCTAACGTTAGCAGATAGTGACAATGTATGCTAGTTAGCCAGCTCAACGATAGTATTCAGTTTACATCACGCTCTGCCGCTCCGACAGGGAGCTCTGCTCTGAACACCTGAGCGGCCCGTTCTAACAGCTGTTCACCAGCGGTCCAGTCACAGTGACTCCGGACCACAGTTCATATTAACGAACGCACCCGTAGGTAATGTAGCTGCTGAAGCTAGACCATTATCGCGGAGCAGCAGAGCCGACAGGCAGGAAGACTCGAGCACACAGCTCGCGCTGCTTTATAATATATATAAAAAGAACACCATGCGTGTCATGATGGCACATAACAGCTCGTGGCCGCAGATTACTCCGGGTCCCAGACCCCCCCCCCCCCCCACACCCCAAACATATTTTTATTGCAGATCTACATGAATCACACAAACGACTTATTTTGGATTCAAAACGGCGAATTTCGCCGAAAGGTGACAAGTTTGCATCCCTGTAATAATCATATCTATACAAATATTTAAACATGGATACCTGGAGACTTGGGTTTGGGCATAGGAGGGTTGGTGTCCAGCCTGGCTTTCAGGAGTGCATCCCTTAAACTCTCAATCTCGCTTTCCAAGCTGTCGTAAAACACAGAAACAAGTAGTTAAAGTTGCAAACATTATCAATTATGAAAACAAATAAAACTAAGGGGAATTTATTCAGTTTAATTAATCCAAAACTACTAGATTTGATTTCTAGCCCATGCAAGTCAAGGTTAACTTGATATATAAAGTCACTGATTCCTAAACCTACTCTGCAGTATTCTCTTTCACAATAAACTCAAAATATAAAACAAATGTATGCCAGATATATTAACATTATTTCATCCATACTGCTCTTACCCAGAAGCAGTTTCTGCAGCAGCAGCACTGCAGCTTATAGTTGGAGCGGTAGTCTTGTTGTAGAGGCGCAGAGAAGTGAGCTGTTTGACCAACTGGTCCAGTCTGTTCTTCTGCTGGTTGATGATGTACAGGTTGTTGGCCAACGTAGTGAACAGACCCTCACGCCCTGGCACGACCATGTGTCTGTGAAGATCATGATTTTTTTTAGCAAATTATACCCTAAATCTTTCTAGTATTACATTTTCAAAAATATATGCTTCTTACTTCTGTTTTTTCTTTTTCTCCAGGTGTTTCTCCCATTCCACATCCAACACATCATTGACATCTTCCACAGCAAACATGATGTACTGGTACAGCCTTCGTATCTCCTACATAAAGAATACAATTGATTAAAGGCTATGAAGGGGAAGGGGATTGGTTTAAAAGATTCATGAGAAGTATTCATTTATGCAAATGTTTCACCTTGAGTCGTTCCTCGCTGCGGGGGTCCAGAGGTTTTTTGTAAAGCAGCTGTCTGTAATTTCTGTCTCTGCTTAGCTCACTTTGGGTCTTTGCCTCTTCTGCCCCAGCAAAGCCCTCCAGTAAGGTGGTCTTCAGTGTACCAATGTCCCCATGGAGAGACTGCCGATCAGAATAAACAGATTAGAAGATGCTTGCCATGATGTAATACCCTACTATAACCACATTTAAAAGTTAGCTGTAGTGCTGTTGTTTTTGATAAAAAACCATGTCTATTTAAAATACTGTAATCAAAAAAGTCATTATGTTCTTTGAAGAAATAACATTATTATAACTATTTGGGGTTTCCCAGCTCCATGTTTTGGTTTTCCAAATGCGTCCTTACCTCTGTTGTCTCCTTTATCTCGAGGGTGAAAATATGGAGGTCCTCTGACTCCTTCCTCAGCTCCTTCATCTCATCATTTGTGCCGACCTTGAAGTCAGCTCGAGAGCTTCGAGTCTTCAGATCATCTAACTCCTTCTGGAAGTGTGCAATCTGATGACAAGTTAAAGACATGCTTGGTTACAAAAAAATGTGAGGACTGATTTCAAAACTTGGTATTCATAAAATGCTATCTTAATTGTGACCGAGAATGAAATATTAGCATGATGGTTTGACTTATATTTAGATTTGTGTGAAATGTAGTCTACCTGTAGTCTACATGGTTATTAAAAAGCATTTTGAAAAAAGTGCCAGATATGATGACCTTATTATCTCTTTTACTGTTCAATCTGGATGCGTCATATCTTCATGTGACATTGGTTCTGTCCATTAATGTAGTTGATTAAGCTAGCAGTATGTAGCTAGCATTATGCTAGTATTTTCACATATAGTTTTGGCCATGCGACTTTCAAGTTCACAAAGATTAAGTGGTGCATCGTGTACTGTTTGATAAAACTCACCTCTTCAAATATGCCAACCATAATTGGATCAAAGTCTTTCTTTTGCTGTAGCTGCTTCTCCAAGGCCTTGATACTAACAGCTGCCTGCTTTGAACATATTAAATCAATAAAAAATACAGTAAAGTCAGTATAAAAAAAAACACACAAACACCAACTAGTTCACACAAAGCAAAAATAAAATTTGCAAGCATTTCTGTAATGTGACTTAGTTACATTTGTCTTCTGTCACATAGAGTTGATTTCAGATTGAACATGCTGTTGCTAGTAGCAACTGCTACTGGCACAGTTCCGTGGCAGTTTAACCGACATTGCTACATCCAACAATTTGTCAGATCTGTTACTGCGACCATCTCACATGTTTTATTTATTCTCCTAATACCATTGTTGAAGTATTATCTTAAAGGTTTTTTGATTGTGTAGTTATGAATGGTCAATTTACTGCTTAAAAAGCTAACCATTGTGTTTATTGTTATAGTACTATAATATGTACATTATTTGACTATTTTGTATCTTTTACTCGAGAGGACTGGATGATTAGTATATCAATTATCTTGGTTTTAATCCTGTTGGGACTAAATGTTGTTCTTTCGCTGGTGATTTATTGTTTATTGTTACAGTGAGGTATATCGTGCCACATTCGCTAGTTTTTTTGTTACTGTACTGAACTATCTCAACAACCATTGTGGTCAAACTCTTATCCAAAACAGTTTAACAATTGCTTCTTCTTAAAACTTTAAAAAGACAACTGTGGTCTTCAACCTATGTTATTCACTTGTTTAACTCACTACACACATGGTGAGGATTTTTCATAATATTTATCTATCCAACTTTGGTACTACCGAGACAACAAAGTTAACATGTCCCTCTGCTGGATACATTTATCTTGACATATTTTGAGCAAAATATCAACCACTATTGAAAAGCGGTCTAGTTAACACAAACAAATCTTCATAATGAACAATGACCTGTGGTGTTTGGACGCGGCCCTGTGCAGCAGGAGCAGGAGCAGGCTTCTGGACGACTGTGGGGGGCGTGTTGATTTGAACTGGACGCACTGGAGCTGAGACAGATAACATGATTCATATCACAAACCAAGCCATGTACACTCATACACACTTGTGCAAAGAATAAAAGCAAAGGCACTGAGGCTGGACTTGCTTACCCATTACAGCTGGAGGTTTAGCGGCTGATGGTGGAGGGGCGGTCAAACTACTGGAAATGGGGGTCACTGGTTTGGGCATTGAGGGATTGTAGGAGAAAGACTGTGGAGATGGTGCTGGTGTCTCCAATGCTGTAAACCTTGGAAATTAAAATACATATGTTGTAAGTCTTTGAGTCCCAGTACGATTATTAGTGTAAAAAAGGTGTGAAATATAATCTGTTACCTATCAGCCAGATTCAGTTTCACTGTTGGCGGGGAGGCAGCAGCAATACTCTGGGGTGTCGGAGTTGGAAGTGGAGATGCCACCGCTGCTGGTTTGATGGGTGGGGCGAAAGAAAAGGCTGAAGGTGCTGAGGGAGTGTCAGAGGGAGGTTTGGCAAAGGAGAAGCTGGAGGGTCCGGAGCCAAAAGGTGCGGTTGTCGCCACGGAGAAAGCTGGAGGAGCAGAGGAGGCGCAGGTAGTTGGGACCGAGAAAGCGAAGCTGGACGATGATGCCGAGGACACGGGAGGTGCGGGAGCGACGCTGAACGGGGCCGCAGAGGGAGCGGCAGCAGGGGCCAGAAGAGCGGGAGCAGCAGCTGGAGGAAAACCGAGATTTGGGAATGTCGCTGGAGCAGATGGGATGGAGGCAGATGGGATGGAGGCAGATGGGATGGAGGCAGATGGGATGGAGGCAGATGGGATGGAGGCAGCGACTTTGGGTGGTTGGGCAGCCAAAGCACCTGTGAAAAGAAAATGTATTTGCTTTCATTTGATCAAAAGTTGTGTTTACAAGCAAAGGTGGCTAAATCTAGAAGCATTAGAATTAGACAACGTTAATAGTTATTCCTTTCAGAGCTGAAGGGAATTTGTACAAACGTTGTTGAGGTGTTTGGCTGGGTAAAGAACAATGTTTTCCTAGCTTCATAGAAAAGTAAAACTTCACGGAGTCAGACAGATCCCTCTATAAGCAAATCAACAGGTCTCACTAAATAGAAAGTAAAAAACATGAATAATTGGAAAATAAATGTGTGTGTGTAATAAATGACAAAGATAACACTGCAATTAGCAAAAATGCTTCCTTTCTGCTCTCATCCCCAGTACACTTAAAAACAAATCAGCACTGTGCGACCTATGTGATGATGTTATGTGTAATAAAACTATCAAAAGCAATTGGTTTATGTGTACTTTAGTTTAAAAACAGATAAGCAGAATAAAAGTCTTGTTCCTTTAACATATCTTGTTTTTGATTGACATGTCCCTTGAGCCGTTTAACTGAGTTGTGTTACCAAATTCCAGACTTACAACTCCCCTGGGAGACATGTCCAATGATATGTCCATGTTTGTCAGCATCACACCAGTAAGGAAAAATCTTGCAAACACTTTGGTATCACTGCATTCGATGACTTCATACATGTATCATTGCAACTGTGATTATGAATCAATTTCTACAACATTTTATTCTAAAAACATCTGTTGAGTTCACTGGCTCTCTCACCTGGCATGGGCGGTCTCTCCCCATCCAGGGCGAGGACAGATGGGGGTGCGACCAGCTGCTTGACACCGGGATTGAGGTTGAGCAGAGCAAATGGGCAGAGTATTCCCTCGGTGGACAGCATCAGCATGGTGGGCGCAGGGGGCAAGGTCTTCTCATCGGCTTTGAGAGGGGAGAGAGTAGGGAGAGGGATGATCGGATGGAGAAACACTGTAGTCAACATGATGAGCAGTGAAAGACTCACACATAACTTTCCAGCCATTTTGTGACCGTCCACAGATCAGAGAGCCAGGAAGAATCCACATCTATCTTCACATTGTGTATAGAGTCTATTAATTAAGAGCCAAAGCATGTGCAACAGAGTTTGGTAATACATTAGAAGGCATTGTTCACAGCTTTGCGCTCCAACTCACACCTCTGCACAAGGGAAATGATTAACAGTAGGTGTTGTTTGCTCACTATGCTGGCTATGTCCATGAGGGCAAAATGCAGTTTGACACTTTAATCATCATGCAAGTGTTGACAGCATTTGAGCACAAAGACTGTGGCCGTTACTCTATATCGAATAAACCTGCTGCAGAGCAACTATTTCAAGTATACGACGTCATCGAGTGGCGCAGAATGCTGGGCATTTAACATGCATTTAAAAAGTCCTTCGGCGCCACTCGATGACGTAGTATACTTGAAATAGTGGCTCTGCAGCAGGTTTACTCGATTGAGAAACGGCCTGTATGTTACTGCTGTACTCATCACAATGACCGTGGTTCATTCTGCCCCCCAGTGGTTTAAAACAGAACCCAGTGTTCAGTTTGAAAAGGCACACTGAAGTCATGTAAAGACAAAGATATCCTAAGATGCTTCATTTGGTAAAACACAGTCCATCTCATTCTTCTTGTTGCCAAAGCCCTCCTCTTCCCTGCTCTTCATGCCCACTTTCCAGTCAGTTGTGGGCTGCACACTAAACTTTTCTAAACCAAACTAATTTCACACTGAGAACTCACACCCCAAAATAAAGATGAATTAGTCAGCGTTGATACAACTCATTTCAGATACATCAAAAAGTACAAGGAACAGTTTGTGCTCTCTGTTCTCGCTACAGCCGTCTCATATCTAAAACTATATCTCACGTATAACTTTCACTGTCATCAGTAGATGACAGCAGCAGCAGATGCTCCTTCTGAGTTTCTGTGTTTGATTAATTGCCACTGACTCATATCCCTGGCTATTATCCTATACTTTGCATCTAATTGTATATTCATTCCACCCACTGCATGTCTGCTTTGGACAATGTTAAAGCTATTGAGTATTGTATTCTCTGATTAAGCTATACACACAAAAATACATTTATATATTCAATTTTCAAATGTGATCAAACATAGTTATTAAGTTTCACTAGTGAAAGTGATACTAAGTTCTGGACAGAATAAGCACACAATGCAGAACATAAATACAGCACCTAATGTTCAGTTTGATCTCAGTTCTGAAACTATAGTCGAAAGCTAGGGAGTGGCAAAGCGAGGGAACAGAAGGGAGCGGCACTCGGTTAAGCTCATCAGCATTCTGCAACAGGATCGTCTGGGCTTTGTTGTTTGTTGTGGTCCTCTAGCTTGTCTGAGCCATTTTAATGACTGCATGTCTTCTCCACAGATAACTCTCGTGACTCTCCCTTTGCTTTCCATATCTAATGTGTTCTCACTTCAGATAAAGGTTTTGATCAGACTACAATGTTGCCCAAAGTGAAGGTTTTCCTCACTGGGGGGGGGGAGTTCTTCCTTTTTTTCTTGGAGTGAGCATGGAGAGATGTGAATAGACAGCAGCAGCTCTACGTGAATGTCTGGCAGACTGGGCCATTTGAGATAAAACAGTGCGCTGAGACGGTAGCTTATCACTATTCTTGACACATGCTGCAATAGAGCACTGCAGTGGATGCTGTATGCACATAGGAACCTGGCTTATTTCAGTTCATCTGATCATTAGGGGAGGGTTAACCACAAACTAGGACAATGCATTTCATGAGATAACTCCAACTGTTAATATGAATAGGACACAGACAGACTCAATACTTAAACATGCCTACAAAATAAAACTTGATATCACAGAAAGCTTTAGTTAGTAGATTTAGCTGATGGAAGATAGTGTTCAAACCGGCCTCAGCTGGTTGGATTCGCTCCACAAAGTTAATTCTGTCATTTCACTATTTTCTTTCAAACCCAGGGGAATTTTTGTGCTTCACCAAAGACGAGCAAAACCATTTATAACTAAACACATTGGAAATATTAAAGCGATATGTGTATACAAACTAATCCTATTTATTACTTTATAATCAGGGGTGCACATCACTTTTTTGCCCTGGTTCTCAAAGGAGCACCTGGAGATGTTGCTTGGTGCTCATCCTTAAAATGAAATAAACCGTAACTTTTGAGGGGGTCTTGACTTTATTTGCCAGACACACGGCGCTGAACACACAGAGGTGCACACAGAACACACATGCAGAGGTGAACACAGAACACACATGCAGAGGTGAACACAGAACAAACATGCAGAGGTGAACACTGAACACACATGCAGAGGTGAACACTGAACACACATGCAGAGGTGAACACAGATGCAGAGGTGAACACAGAACACACATGCAGAGGTGAACACAGAACACACATGCAGAGGTGAACACTGAACACACATGCAGAGGTGAACACAGAACAAACATGCAGAGGTGAACACAGAACAAACATGCAGAGGTGAACACAGAACACACATGCAGAGGTCAACACAAGACAACATGAGCACGACCAGTAATCCTACAAGCATTTATTTATTTATGCATTTTTTATCTCTCCAGTTTTAAAGGATATTTGTGGTTACTGTCCTATAGTATGCATTGGAATGATTTCAAACCTGTTTATCCCAATAATTATAAAGGAGTGCCTTGGAAATATGTGTTTACATAAATTGTGACCAAACTGTTTGAACTTAGACTAAAGTGAACTATCTAAACACTCAGAGTCCTTTACCTCACTGAGCTGTAGTTATCAGTCTCTCAGTCTGACTGGAGAGGACTCTCCCTCCACATCATTGTAGAAACATCTTCTTCTTATATCTGTTAGAGCAGCTAGCACCAGATTCTAATAACAACACCGGGCAGTGCGCCCTTCTCTCTCTCCCACGCTCACTCGCATTTTGGCTGTGAGCTACGGGCGCCAGATAAGCCAACATCCCCCATTTTCATCACTTACAGCGCCCATCGTACAGGGCAAATGAAACTTGTAACCGGGGTGAAAAGGGTGTTACATTTACTTAATTATGAATGTTGTTACATCAAGACAAAAAATTAGGATGAGCCCCAACGGTCAAAAATGTTTTTTTCCCTCCCAGAGCTGCCAGCGCAGCGCCTCCCCAGATCTGGCGCCCTATGCGAACATCTATAACGCCAGTGCTACGGGCCGACCCTGAGTTCATATGCAACTCGCAAATATCTTTCTCTCTCTCTCCTCTCTTTTTTATCTCCCTCTCTCAATTTTGGTACGCAAATGCGCCTTTTTTCAAATGACCCGGTGCTCTTTTTTTGGCGGAGGTGCGCATGCGCACCAGTTATGTGCAGCCCTGTTTATAATGTAATAGTGATCAGTATTCGGATAAAGTACATGGATGATTTGAAACTCATTAGAACTCAGATTATATAAGTCTTCAACATTTAACTGTAAAATCCAATACAAATTGCCAAAATGATTTCAATTGAACGCCGAAGTGCTTAGACAGACATTAGTGGGCTCCAAAATGAACAAGCATTTGAGTAAGTGTTTTGTGTGGACGTGCGCACACGTCAGACAGGTGAAGAGAGGACATGAACAGAAAACCAAATCCACTCACTGATGTAGATCGCCTGCTGGCTGGTGTAGTCTATGGCTAGGCCGAGAGGCAGCGTGTCTTCACTCGTCTCCGTCACTGGAAGCTCAGCTCTACTCGCATCTTCCAGGATCCAAAGCTCCCAGTTCTAAAAGGACAACAAACAGTCGAATTCAGTGCATTTCAAATAACATTTCTTTTTTTTAGTGGAAACCTGATACAGTAATGGAAAATGTGTTTAAGCACATTCACAACCTTGCTTTACTGTCCTTGAATGGGCTAGTTTAATGTATGGCATTAGGCTTGCTCACTGCGGATGGAGGAAGCTCTGGTAGCTTGCATTATTTAAAAAAATAGTGTTCTTCTGAGTGAGAAGAACTTGTTAGAAAAATTATCAACTTTCCTTGATACTTTCGAACCACGTAATTTTGAATGACAATGGAAACATATCATTGAGATCGACACCTTTCATTTCTATCTTTATTCAAAACAGTGTGTCATTTAAACTTATGATTTCTAAAACATCTTTAGCTTTTCATGTCATTTAATACCTTGTCCTCTTGTCTGGCGGCTATGACACTGACTTCAATGGAGGCCGCTGATGCTGCAAACAGGAGGTCCCTGAATAAAAGAAACAAAGCAAATATTACACCAATTCTTCATGATATTGAAAGAAATCAAACTTAATATCTTGCCCCATCTTTTGGGGGAATCCTTCACCATCAATGCATGGAAATGGTGATCAAACTCACCAGTCCTCCACATGGCTAAGGAAGTAGTGGTGTTGTCGCTCCGTGAAGCTGCCGTACACCGTGTCACTAAAGTTCAGATACTTTGTCTCCGGCCTCTCATCCTTCTTCTACAAAAACACACAGAGAAATCCAACGTTAAAACAGGTTCTTAAGGTACATTAAAAGAATTCAACTAATGAAACAACTGCTAGCTGATTCTTCCATTTTACAAGAAAAACAATGTCACTACATATACTGAGAAGCACATAATGCCCATTGACATCCAACTGCAATTCAAAAGTCATATTATGTTAAACAGTTGATGTGAAGTAGGAGATGTGTGGTAAGATGTGAAGCTCTATGAAACCAACAATAATGTCTGACACTGTGCGCTTTAGTTTAAAGTGTGCATCTGGACCCGGTGACAACATTACCTATTGACGCAGCAACCACTGTAAGTTATATTCTTGTTTAATTAGACTTCTCGGTTTCATTTATTCGACTCTGTATAATTGTTACTGTAGCTAAAACGGCTAAATCGCTTTTGAGAGATTTTAAATCTCAGATCTGCTCAGGCGAAACCTGCTTTACAGCTCTCAGCACTCAAGCCTGCATTATTAACATAGGCAGGGCCAGTCTATTGTCGCCCATCAGCTGTAGATAGTTAACTAATTAACTTCAGCTGTGAGAACTGAGCAATCAGGCGTCCATTTCGGGTAGCTCTTTCCTGGAGCGTCAGCTTCAGCGGCAGACAGGCTAAGACTGACAAAGACATTAGAGTCCTACAGGCTAAGACTGACAAAGACATTAGAGTCCTACAGGAGTAAGACTGACAAAGACATTAGAGTCCTACAGGAGTAAGACTGACAAAGACATTAGAGTCCTACAGGAGTCACGAGGGAGGCAAAGAGGAGGCAAATCCTACTTTGATTGAGCTAAGTATCGTTGGCGTTTTTAATTTTTACTTTTGTTGTTTAGCCCCTCATGCTATAATCATGTGTATTTTCTCCATTCCTGTTCATGTGTCTTCTCGCAATTATCACTGGCCCCGTGTATCTCGTAATCGATATAACCGGCCTGCTCTCGTCTATCCCACGTGCTCCACTGAGATCCAACATCTAGTTTCAGGTGGCCTGTGGAACTGCCAGTCAGCTGTTCCTAAAGCTGACTTCATCTCTGGCTACACCTCCCTGCAGTCTCTGGATTTCCTTGCTCTCACTGAGACCTGGATTACTCCATCCAACACATCCACCCCAGCAGCTCTCTCCACTGCATATTCCTTCTCCCATACACCCAGACCCACTGGCAGAGGAGGTGGCACTGGTCTCCTGCTCTCTCCCAAATGGAGCTTTTCCCTCTTCAAGCTACCTAACTTTACTCCTTCCACCTTTGAGTTCCATGCCGTCACAGTAACCCATCCTATACAGTTAACCATTGTTGTTCTCTACCGTCCACCAGGCGCCTTGGGGGACTTCTTGGAGGAATTAGATCATCTCCTCTCACACATCCCTGAAACTGGCCCTCCCGCTGTACTTCTCGGAGACTTCAACCTCCAGATGGGGAAGATAGACGAACTAACATCTCTGTTAACCGCCTTTGCTTTCTCACTCTCTCCGTCCCCACCGACTCATAAAGCTGGCAATGTCCTTGATCTCATATTCTCAAGGAACTGCGCTACTTCTAACCTCTCTGTAAACCCGCTCCACACATCCGATCACTTCTTCATTTCATTCTCTCTATCCCTTTCCAAACATAACAAACTAATCTCTTCCCATCCTACACTTGTCCGCCGTAACCTTCGCTCCCTCTCTCCCTTTGCCTCGTCGGTGCTCTCAGCCCTCCCTTCCTCTGATTCGTTCCAACTACTGCCTCCAAACTCTGCTGCAGAAACTCTCCTCTCTACTCTCTCATCCACTCTGGACTCGCTCTGTCCTCTGACATCTCGGCAGGCTCGTCAGTCCCCTCCGGCTCCCTGGCTAAATGATGCACTGCGTGCTAATAGAACCGTCCTTAGGGCAGCAGAGCGGAAATGGTGGAAATCCAAACACCGTGACGACCTCCTAACCTATCAAGCTCTCCTCTCCTCTTTCTCTGCTTCGATCTCTCAGGCAAAAAGCACTTTCTTTCAAGATAAGATCCAATCTTCCTATTCCAATCCTAAAAAACTATTTTCCATCTTCTCCACCCTCTTGGACCCTCCAAAAGCTCCTCCCCCCTCCTCACTTCTGTCAAGCGACTTTGTTACCCACTTTGAAAAAAAGGTTAATGATATTCGCTCTTCTTTTTCTGACTCACCTTTACTCACCGCTGGGTCACCAGACCTTCCTTCCACCAACACACTAACCTCCTTTTCCCCTCTCTCTCCAAGTGAAGTTCTTACCCTCATTACCTCTGCCCGCCCTACCACCTGTCCTCTGGACCCTATCCCTTCAAACCTCCTTCAGACTATCGCTCCTGATATTCTACCGTTTCTCACCCATTTCATCAACACTTCTCTAACTTCTGGTCACTTTCCAAACAGTCTCAAGGAGGCAAGAGTAAACCCTCTCCTAAAGAAACCCACTCTCAACCCGTCTGATGTTATAAACTACAGGCATGTCTCTCTCCTCCCGTTCCTGTCTAAATCACTTGAACGCGCTGTCTTTAAACAACTCTCCTGTTATCTCAATCAGAACAACCTTCTGGATCCGCACCAGTCTGGTTTCAAGGCAGGTCACTCCACAGAAACTGCTCTCATTGCTGTCACGGAGGAACTGCACACTGCCAAAACTGCATCCCTCTCCTCTGTCATCATCCTGTTGGACCTGTCTGCTGCATTCGACACGGTGAATCATCAGATCCTCCTTCGCACTCTCCAAAAACTTGGAGTTTCAGGCTCTGCACTTTCCCTCCTCACCTCATACCTGAAAGACCGTACCTACAGGGTGACTTGGAGAGGGTCTGAGTCCGACCCTTGTCAATTAACTACGGGGGTCCCTCAGGGCTCTGTTCTTGGTCCCCTCCTCTTCTCCCTGTACACAAACTTGCTCGGATCAGTCATTAGCCCGCATGGTTTTTCTTACCACTGCTACGCTGACGACACCCAATTAATTCTGTCCTTTCCCCGCTCAGAGACCCAGGTCGTCGCACGCATCTCTGCTTGTCTAGCTGACATCTCTCAGTGGATGTCTGCTCACCACCTCAAGCTCAACCTTGACAAGACTGAGCTGCTCTTCCTCCCGGGAAAAGATTGTCCAACTCTTGACCTGACAATCAACATCGGCACCTCAGTTGTTTCCCCGACTCAGACTGCAAGGAATCTGGGTGTGACCCTAGATAACAACCTGTCCTTCACTGCAAACATCGCTGCTACAACCCGCTGCTGCAGATACACGCTTTACAACATCAGGAAGATACGTCCCCAGCTGACTCAGAAAGCGACTCAGGTTCTGGTCCAGGCTCTCGTCATCTCACGCCTAGACTACTGCAAACTCCCTCCTGGCTGGTCTACCTGCATGTGCCATCCGACCTCTGCAGCTCATCCAGAATGCAGCGGCTCGTCTGGTCTTCAACCTTCCTAAATTCTCCCACACCACTCCGCTCCTCTGCTCCCTTCACTGGCTTCCGGTAACTGCTAGAATCCACTTCAAGACACTGGTACTTGCTTACCGTGCTGCGAATGGATCTGGCCCTTCCTACATCCAGGACATGGTTAAACCGTACACCCCAGCGCGTGCACTACGCTCTGCATCAGCCAAACGACTCGTTGCGCCCTCGCTGCGAGGGGGACCCAAGTTCCCATCGGCGAAAACACGTGGGTTTGCTATCCTGGCTCCAAGATGGTGGAATGAGCTCCCCATTGACATCAGGACGGCAGATAGCTTGCTCATCTTCCGGCGCAAACTGAAAACTCATCTCTTTCGACTCCACTTCGAGCGTTAGAACGATTAACGAAGCACTTTTATACCAATAAAGGACTGGCTTACCTAAAGCCAGTTGAGTAGCACTTGAAATGTTTGGCTCTATGAAACCTGATATACTTATATGATTCTGTTTTCTTCAAGGTTGTGTCTTCCTGGTCGAATGTACTTATTGTAAGTCGCTTTGGACAAAAGCGTCAGCTAAATGTAATGTAATGTAATGTAAAGAAGCATCCTAGTGAACAATACATTAGGAGGCACAGGGAGCCGCAGTAGGAGCCTCTACGCGACTCCAGAGCCACTACAAAAACAATCTGTTAACACCACAAAGCACATGGCCTCTAAAGCTGACATATAATCTGGCAAAAGCACCTAAGGCTGCATTTGTTTCTTCACCTTGTTGTTGTGGCCATGTGGAGGAATAATCTTCCAACAAACAAGAAAAGCTGATGTGAATTTCAAAATAAATACATGGTCAAACGTATCTGCTGAGGTGATGAGTGAGAAGCAGAGGAGACTGAAGGGGTATAACCTGAAAATAATCTAAATGTGTGAAGGTGAATTCAGTGCACTGTGGTTGTAGGGTGTACTCACAGGAAGGGAGATCAATACGAGCTCAGGAGGAGTCTCAAGGGACCCGTCTGCAGCAGCATAGACCACAGCAAACACAAACGTTTTCAGCCACTGCACATCCAGAACTGTGAGAGACAGGAGAGAGATTGATTGGCCACAGATAGGGTTCGGATACAGAAATACAAGTGAAACTAAACGAGAATATTAAATATATTGATGTCAAATAAATAAAGTATTTAATCTCATTAATAATCCGGCTCAGTTAATGTGCATAACACACAAATATCAGTTGATTTATCAATACAGGATGTGCCTTACCTTTGACAGGGTCAGAAGTGTAGAAGTTGGGACATGGGATTTTTCTTTTTTCCTCTAGTGCCTTTAAAAACAAGATTAAGTCAGTTATTCCTTCCGTTAGTCGGATTCTGCAGCTCTAAGTGATTTATTTGTAATCATGAGGAATAAGGATTACTTACAGGTGTATATTGACTGACTTCAGAATTCATTTTTCCTGCAGCAACTTGTTTTCCTTTTGGACTCCAGCCAACTGCGAGAAACAAATAACATTATCTGCAATTGAGCCACAATAAATATATGGAGCAGAAGTAAACTCAAGGTGACGAGTCTCACTCACTACATGTGATGCCATTTGAAGCCGGTAGCTGAGCCTGCACTTTGACATCGCCAGTAACATCCAAGATCATCAAACAGCCGTCAGACAGACAGGCGGCGAGCATTGACGGCTGGACAGGATTCCACTTCAGGTCTTGAACTAAACAGCCAGGGGCTACTGCAGGCAGCAGTGATGCAAAAGGTAGTTTCTGGGTTCTTGCCTGGAAACATATTTTTAATGTAAATCTGTCAAACACTGAGGCATTTAATAATTGAGTAGCCAGGTTAGAAACGTACTACATTTAACTGAAAATAGTTAATAATAACATTGACAAGAATTCCATGCAATTATTTCATAATGTACTACTATAATTAAACTGTTGCATGCAGACTATGTACATCAGCTGGGAAGGTTTACAAACTGTGTATTTTAACGGTCAACATAGAAAAAGTAAAAGGCATTATTTGGAGACTTTATGCTGAACTGTAAAATGAATTATAAATTATAATTTAATCTAAAATAATTGCTGTATGTCAGGGTGTTTTTCAGGTTGCTGGTCAGACTGGATATAACAATGTAAGTAAATAGCTAATCTTGCACTGTTTAAGCTATTTTTGTTATGCAAACACTACTACACCATCTTCAAATACAATGTCTCAAGACATACATTGACAGAGTCAAAGTAGGATAAAAAATAGTCACCTTGTTCATGAAGGTGCGGACATCATAGAAGGTGAAGGACAACCCCCCCGCCTCAGAAATACCACATACTGACAAAGTGAGTTCATCACTACTGAGAGCTAAGTGGTGCAGGGACAGATCCACAGTCACATCTGCCAATACAGGTGTCCCCTCGACTAGAACAAAATGGAGCAAATTGTGAGTAAAAGACTTCAACGGAAAGCAGGGTGAAGACGAATTGTTAGCAACAGCCAACATGCCAATGTTGTGCAAAACAATTTCTAAAGTCATATACATACCTACTTCGTTGGGGTTGCCATCAAATTTATCAGCGCCCAGGATGTCTTGAGTTTGGTAAACCTTGAATGTTCTGTCGAGCCCGACAAAAGTTAAACCAAATTTGTTTGAGATGGTAAGCAGACTAGTTCTTTCTTTTGGCAAATCTTCAGTGGGCTGAAAGACTCTGGTTTTTTTCATTTGTCGAAACTGAAAATCCTGGAAAAAAATAAACACAAGCAATGCTTATAACTTCAGGGTCAGCCGTTATGATTGGTGAACAAATTGTAAGTGGTTCCAGTTCAATATCTGCAAACTAAACTGTCTTCATAGGGACAAAAACAAGTATACTGGAACCATGCTTGAAGACATACACTATATATATATATATATATATATATATATATATATATATATATATATATATATATATATACATATATACATAAGAACACAGACTATTATAACAGAGACATTTACTTTACTGCGAGAAACATTAATTGTTACCAGAAGTACACACATCCTTTACTCAAGTAGAAGTACAGATACTCGGTAAAATACTCTGGTAAAAGTAGAAGTATTAACTATACCTCTTTACTTAAGTACAAGTAAAGAAGTATGGGCTTGGAAATGTACTTAAGTAAAAAGTACCCATAACTAACTGTTTTAAAGAGTAACTGACCTCAATTTATATTAATAGAACAATAATGTCATTGTTAGCTAATGAATGTTTCGATGCTGAACAACGGCAACATGACAACGTTTTCATTGGTCCCTCTTCTGTAGAGAAGACCAGGAAATGATGGATACACGGACCATGTTAAAATCCATAGGCACGCAATGACTCTAAATAATAATGATCACGCCACAGATTAAAACTAAAGTAACGAACCTGTTTTGAAAATATAAGAAGTAGAAAGTACAGGTATTTATGTTAAAAATGTAAGAAGTCAAAGTAAAAAGTTGTCAGAAAAATAAATAGTGGAGTAAAGTACTGGCACCAGAAATACTTGGCACCTCTGATTGTTATGCTTTCCTTTGAAACAGGTATCTGATACTTTCAACTTGACCAGTTTGTGACATCGGTAATTTACGCAAAGCACCAAATAGAAAGTAAAATCTATCTTGATAGCCAACATGCTGTGCAGTCACTTCACATTAGCTAACTATGCTAAACTGCGACTCCATTTATACCTAGAGCAAACGTGTATTAAACGTGAAAACTACCTAATTTATTTATTTCACACGCATACAGTTGTTAATTATCACAACCACAAGTAAACACTGAACACTCAATGAGCATAATGTTATATGACGTAGCTAGCAAATATGCTAATAGCTAGCGTTCTAGGATAACTACTTGGCTAGAAACTAAGAAGATAAAAGTGACTGTAACAGCTTTTTCGTGCCACACTTTTAAACCGACATATCTAACTGTTATTTGTGTATAGGTAACCAATATATATTGTTGTATATGTTTATGATTCAGGTGTAAACGGAAAACCTAAAGACGAACAGCTAGCAAGCCAGCTAAGCTACCCAGAAGCATTGAAAATGCTAACAAACATTAGCTCACAGATGCTAACTTGTCAACACTATTTATTGACAAAGCTTACCTTCATTTCCCTCTCAGGAGGGTTGTCTGTGTCGTCACTCATTTTGAAGCAAAGTAGTTGTTGCTTCTCCCGATAATATTTTGTATTCTTTATTCCTCACTTATTTGTGTCAGAGACAAATGTCTAGTGAGCCACATTTGTCTGTCAGGAGAGCTGAACACACGCCGTCGCCGCGCGATTTTTGCGACAGAAAAACGTCATCTACGTACGCAGGATGAGAAGTAGATACCAGAGTACCCCGAGATTATTACACTAACTCAGTTACTTTACAAAAGGATGACAATAACTGGTATTTATTGTAATCACCTAGTTACTTTTACAGACAAAACTCCAGAAAATATAAATATCCTATGCACATTGTTTTAAAAAAATAAACAAATATAGATAATAAATGCTATTTTACCAATCGCCTCCAAAAAACAGACCATGGCCTATACTACATCTTGTTAACTACATGTGTCCTGGTGGAATCAATTAATCTTATAACAAAATTATAATAAATAAGTCATAAAGCATTTAAAACTTTCTTTAAAACATAGGGTTTATTTATTCATAGGGTATCAAACATTGTAGAGCTTGACTACCTACGCCTCTGAAAGGTAATGCTATTTTCAAAAGCTAAAAATATACCAGAGCCTGTTTTAGATATTGTTACTATGCAAGAAAAAATACTTGAAGTGGTTACCTGTTATAAATACCTTGGTATCTGGCTTGATGATTGTCTTACTTTTAAACTTCATGTCAATAACCTGCTTAAAAAGCTGAGGGTTAGACTAGGTTTCTTTTTCAGAAACAAGTCCTGTTTCTCATTTGAAGCCAGGAAAAGGCTAGTCACTGTGACCTTGTTACCTGTGCTGGACTATGGTGATTTGTTGTATATGAATGCACCTGCCTATTTATTGCCTGAACAAGTTAGATGCCGCCTATCACAGCGCACTGAGATTTGTCACAAATTGTAAAGCACTTACTCATCACTGTACCCTGTATGCCAATGCAGGTTTGCCATCACTTACTGTAAAGAGGCTCAGTCATTGGTACACGTTTATTTATAAAGCCATGTTGGGTAAACTCCCGTATTATATGTGCTCTCTGATAACACAGAGAGTTGCAAGCAGCTATTGTCTGAGATCGCATGATAGTATTGTTAGATGTGCCAAGAGCAAGGACTGTCTTAGGTAAGACAGCTTTTATGTGCGCAGCTCCACTTGCTTGGAACAGTCTTCAGCAAGAATTGAAACTGAGCAATCTCATTCCTCTGCATGTTTTTAAAGCTAGGCTAAATGAAATGCTCGTTGATACTATGGGCACTTGTAAATGTCTATAACTATGTAAATGTATCCTGTAAATATAATGTATGATGTCCTTTATTGTTTTATGTTTCATGTGGAACCTATATGCTGCAGATCTCCCTTGAAAAATATATCTATGATCTCAATGGGACCAATCTCGTTAAATAAAGGTTTGAAATGAAATGAAAATGAATACTTATTGTGGGTTTCTGCACCCGACAAGCCCCTGAAGGTAGCTTACCGTACACAACTTAAATAAATAACACAGGAGCATACCAACAGAGACAAAAGAAACAAGAGCAATTTGGTGAAGTAAGGACTTTTATTAGAAAGCAGATTTTTCTGTATTGCATTTAATGAAATCAGGTACTCTTGGACTACACAATTGAGACTGGTGATGGAAAATACCATGATGGGAATGAAAGGTAGATTCGTATGCAACATCAAAAGTGGCAACTTGCATTTCTGTTGTATATATTATTGATGCTTGAGACAGAAGGCGCATTAACATTTTAATTTTAAACATAAAGCAGTATCAACACTGAAATTGTCAAATCCCAGTTTGCCTGGTCCAAGCCCTGTTGATAGTGAAGTACATTACCATTATCAAGGTGCAGGCTTGCATGATAAGATCCTCTTTTGTCCTAAAGACTGTCCATTAAGAGGATACCAATATGCCCAGACGTAGGACCTATTTGGGCCATGCTTAGTAGAGCCTTACAGATATGTTCCATGTCAACATGGAATAGCTCTGTTCACGAAGCACCAAGGTATTAGTCCAATGTAGTCAGTTCTTTTTGCACACACTTTTAACCAAGAAGGCTGGAGTTAACATAATCCAGTCCCTCTGCTCTGGAAAGTAAGCTAGCACAGACCAAAGCAAGCTGGAGATAGACAAAGCAAACAGCAAGAGCACAGCAAGTCATGTCAGATCTCCCATAATGCACTTTGGGTCTCATCCCTATTCTGATTGTCAGCGCTCTGAACACATGGCTTTAAAAGTTGCTTTTTCTCCTCGTTCACCGAACCCACAGTTACTCTATTCTCTCTTTGTTTCTAAGTAGTTCTAAAGTGCTGGCATTATGTTCAAGGACACATACAAACGTTTAGTGCATTTTCTCTGAGTCTGCAGAAGGTTCAAATGCATACTCAACTGTTAGTTTATGTTTTCAACTCTTTATCACTACTTTGCTGTCATTTTTAAAGAAGGCCAGGGTTTGATAAAAACACAACCCTACTCATTGCAGGACTCCACAGTCTTTGTTTGCTAATGGTGACAACAGTTATTCAGCATAACATACATGGTGCATAAAGATCAGAGGTTTCATTGGGTTAGAGTGAGTTTCTGAATGGCATGCATTATATGATACAAGAGTCTCTTTGCATATAAATGTATTGTTTCCTGGAAAAACCAATGGCACTACTGTGCCCATATGTTTTACAGTTATGGGGTGATGAACAGAGCACTAAGGTTTTAGAAAGTAAGTAACAATTTATTTGCAAAGAAATGTGAAAAACCTTCCCATCTCTTACTTGTAATGTTCAATGATCATCAGGTGAATGGCAGATATTGCAAAAGACACATTTCCAAAAATATTTAAAGAAACTGTTTTTCATGAATTCAGAATTGTCTGTGAAGGAGACCTGGTTTCAATCAAATATATATGTAAAATACATAGCATTACATACATGTTAACAGGACCTTTTCTTTAGGCCACCTCAAACAGCTCACCTTACCAAAGGTTATCCATGACATTCTCTGAGAATATCTCAGTTTATAGTGCAACATCATTCATTTTCAAATTTGCCCTGCACAAGAAAAAAAGACTAAGCAGAAGAGAAACCATAGAAGATTTCCATAAAAAGGTTTGTTTTTTTTGTTGGCAAGGAACGAGACAGACATATTTCCAGTAAGGCAGACTAACTGTAAACAAGCAGAAATGTAAATGCCGGATGGGAAACCAAATGTTTTATGTGGGATTGTCTTGTAAAGAAGACTAGTCCGATTATAAATCTGTCAAAAGCCTGATCTTAAACGCGAACACGTGAATACTATAGATTTTTGGTACACTTTTTAGGGATGTCTGTTAATCTTATAAATAATGTGAGGAGATCATTCTAGAAGATCCATGGTTGTTACAAATGAACTGTTCAATGCATCGAAGTGCAGTTAATCTGTAATAATGGGTTTAACCATTTACCCTTATAGAATAAAATATGGCAAACATTAAGCAAAAAGACGAGTGAATACAATCTAAAATCTAAAAATAAAAGTACATTTTACTGAGCAAAGGTCCTTAAAGGCCAATTTCCATAAAGAAAAAATGTGTCTCTGCATAATATTTTGTATTTCTTGTCTTAAAAAAAGGTTAATTTCACATAATTAACACCCACACCGTCAAAGAAGTGCAGGTGATCCTATCATAAAGCCATGCAAGTTAAGCTAGTGGTGCCAATAGTGAACTTAATATCTTAATTTTCCTTACAAGAGCAAATCTAAGAAACTGAAGCTTCATAAAAAATAGAAACACAATTTGATAAAGAATTAATTTGCTAGATTTGAAAAGTTAACATTCTAAACGTCAATAACGTCAATAGTCTGTTTTGTCAACACATATTTGAACATTAAAGACACCCATAAATGTAAAACGATTAAAACAAAATTAGGATTAAAAACACAATAGTATTTAAGAAAAATAAACGCCTATACTCGAACCTTGCTCAGTTTTTGTAAGGGAAATACCAATTTGAAAGACCAGTTTTAAAATCACAAAAACTTTGAACATCAACGAGGCTCATATTCAACTTAATGTTATATTACTGCCTTTTTTTTAATGACCCACTATACAAATGAGACAAAAAATGGCCAGATTAAAATAAATGTATTTTACTAATCCAGGATTGGACCTCTCGCCAGAACAGTGCTCCAGTTTCTACATTCATTCATCATCTCAGCCATTCTATCACAGCCCTGTTTTTATCCATGGTGGACCCCATGTCTTTGAAAAGAGAAAAGAAAAACATACTCAATTCTGTAAACGTCATCATTATTAACCCTGTGTTTCTTGTGCAGGGCCATCTTAAAGCCTCTCATAAAGAATCCTAAACATGACATGTAAACACAACAATTGAGGTGGCACAGCACTGAAGCTAAAACCAACAGATCAAATACATCAGGGGCCAATACATATCATTTGTTTGCTTGGTAGTCAATTTATGCTGTCAAATTTGCAGTGGAAAAGTGTGATTCATTTTTCCAATAACTTTGGGGTTCACTGAATTTGATGGTCTGACCTTTTGAATTAATGTTCTTTGACAGAAACAACAGAAACAAAACATACAACAGTGTATCTCTCAAAATCAATGCAACAAAGGCAGGCTTTTTGGACCAAGTCCCATATGCATGGCAGAAAACATGAACAGCAGAAAGATATAACAAAAATTACAGGTTTTTAGTCCCTGTCCGACATTGCCTCACCCCACCCCCCTTCCAAAATATAGAAACCGTTTCTTTCAGAAAGAACAGTTTTCTCTTTACAAACCCACAATCTCCTCAACAAATAAACAATCACTGTGATGTGGAGGACATTTTCAGTCTTTAGTACAGTCACATTTTTTCAAAACTCCTTAGTTTCCCACCCGTTCAATTTATTTTGAGTGCATATGCAAATCACCAGCAGAAATTGCTCTAAGAAGTTTTATTAATAATTTACCCCCCAACCCCTCCAGGAAAAACAAAGAATGGAAGCAGGACCATGTGGTCAATCAGACAAACACATCGAGGTGAAACAGTGCTTCGCTCCTTTGCCACTCAGTGTAGTGCGCTTACCACTCTATATGTTCAGTCTCCTCTACCCGTTGTCAAAGCACGCTATGCGGTTAAAAAAGCTGATCCAATGGGTTCTGTGTTAAACACAGTCGATCACACCCAGGTCAGTTCTAACAGGAGTCAGACTGAGGACAGATCCAAGTGGAAAATGGACAAAAGTCCTTTCATGGCATATCTTGAGGCAATAGAAGCAGTTTTATAATTTAGATGCAGGTATGTGGCTTTGTTGTTTTCAATAATTCTCTGTATTCATTGTTTGCAGACATGCAAGCTTGGATTTTAACACACGCTCTTGTTAATGTCTCTCTCCCCCCTATCTCCCAAACAGAATGATGTTATCCAAAAGGATTTCTCAAAGTTAAAAAGCATTGTTGCGCTTTTTTGGGACAGTGTATTTTTTATGCATTGGTGCAGATTTTAAAGGCTAAGTATTATAAGGTGAGAATATGGGTGTGTGTGTGTGTGTGTCTGCTGATGTTTCTGTGTGTGTGTTTTGGAGAGGCGGTCCGGAGCAGACACAGGCATCACATTGACAATCTAATCCAATATGTCACGGGCAAATATGCATGAAAACTAAATTCCATGTGATAGATTATCTGTTGGATTGTGGAGAACTTCTCGTCTTTATCCTCAAAATGACCCCATGTTATAAAATAAAATGTCTTCTGTTTAACGGTGGTAATGCAGAACTTGACCTTTTATAATAATATAGTCATTGTATTCATACTAATACAACAAAATAAGCTGCTTTTAAAAAGAGCTTTGATTCCCTGATCTTTAGATCATTTCTCTATTTCTCCCAAGGTGACATGGGTTATTTACGGATGTTGCTTTTCAAGGAAACAGAATAGTTTTACATACCATTATACTACACTCCCTAATATGTCAGCAAAGCAGCTGTTGCTTTTGTATTTCTCTGAAATCATGAATCATTCCAGACATTTGTTCTGCTATCACATCTTTGTAATATTGCTGTAGGTGCCGAAACACCCGAGTAAATACTGAATATACCAAGAAAAGGATGTAGCAGAAAGGGTTGATTTTCTTAATGTGCTAATGCCATGCCTGTGTCTACTTCTACTTTGAGTGATCTACTTCTACCATCAGTAAGTATGCGTGTTAACAAGCACACGTGTGCGCATGCATGTGTGACAAATGCCTATATTAAGATCTACGAGCGTAGCTATTGTGCTGAATTAATTCCTGTCGAGTAAACACAGGGGAGAAGTACAGTAAGAGTGATGGACGAGATGTTGAGTAAGAGAGCAAGCAAAAGAAAATGCGCTGTTAAACAGATTCACAATGTGAGAGGCAGCCGTATAACGTCATTCACTGTCCGTTCACCCGCAGACCTTGTCCAAAATTCTCCACTTCCTGCTCTGAAGGCGTGTCGCCACAGTTGCCTGCCTCAGCTCCTGTGATCAATGTTGGTGCCCCCATTGATCCGTCTACACCTTCTAACCCAGCTTCATCCTCATCTTCCTCCTGCTCCTCTTGGACTCCACCTTCAGCCTCTGCTCCAGCCGCCCCAGCCCCGGGGCTGCCCTCCGTCAGCGCTGCGTGAGTCCTGAGAGGGTCCTTGCGATCAGGAAACAACCTAGGCTCTAGGCCCTTGAAGTCTACCTCGAAGGGGAGGGCCACCCCTGGTTGAGAGGCACCCAGGGCCAGGCCCAAACCCACAGCAGCACCCATGCCCATTCCTGCACGGTACACCTCCATGCCATCAGGCAGCATGGACTTGATCTTGGGCAGCCATCGCTTGCGGACACGCCTCGCATTTGTGCACATGTCAGCAGCAATCACATTCATTTCACTCTCCTTGAAGTTAGGGTTGAAATTTTGACAGTAGACTGTAAAAGAGAAAGAAAACTCAATGTAGACAAATTGTACTCTTTTGAAATGTTATCACATATATTTGCAGATTTGGGAAGTGAACCTACGTTTGACAGCGTTGAGGACCCTGCTGTCCAGGGGTTTCCTACTGGGGTCACTAGTAGAAGAGCGGATACCTGTCCCACAGCTATTGGCTAAAGTGTTTCTGCAGGGAGTCAACACCAGGGGGCAGAGTCAGCAACAGCCACATACAGTAGATACACATGGGAACACACAACTAACCGCATTGCACAACATGGCCACAGATGGAGTGTGAAAGTTGGTTTGAGACAACAGTTGTAGTGTTGCAGTCATACAAATAACTCAAATCTTACAGTAGGCCCTTACAGACTCATGCAAACAGTTCTTCTTCACAGTGCCTGTTTTTGTACTCACCTATCGAAGAATGTGGCAAGCAGGCGGCGAAGCAAGACTTTGTGTTTGATACCAGCACATAGATGACAATTCATCAGCTGTCCTCGAGTCATGAACACCTGTGTACCTGGTGTAGAAATAGAAAAGTAGTTGCTGAGAAAACTGCACATATTACAATACATTTGTCCTTACAGATTCTCTAGGCCTTGTCGTTTCTCTCTTGGGCCCAATAGCTAGTTCATCTTTTGTTGTTTTTGCTACATTTGAAATTCTTGTTCAAGGAAACTTCACGCAGTCAAACGTCAATCAGGAGCGAAATCAAAGTTGAAGGCCATAAAAAAGGCACACAATTAAAATTCTCGGTTTTGCCTTCTTTTCAAAACCTATCTTTTTCACATTCATGTATTGTATTCTGTATCTTATAAGCACACTACAAAACTGATTAACCTTTTACCATTGAGTTCCATTGTGTTTTTCTATTACATCACCGTCTGATTGAACTGGAGCTTGCAGTTACTTTTTGAACTCTTGAACCAATAGTAAATTGATTAAACTTTTGGCCCTCCTCCCTTGTATGAATTATATTAGCTACATGGTACCTGGTCTCTCTGAGTCTCTTGTCTGACTGCCAACAGCGATGTCTGGCAGTCAGACCAAAGAGTTCAGTTTTTGTTTAATCATACCAAAAATATATAATTTCTCATGCTTTCAGAGCCGTGTAAGGGCAATTCGCCAAACTCCCGGCAGGCTGTCATATGCTTTTTACTCCAGAGTGACTTCTGTCTAGTCACTCTACCATAAAGACCTGATTGATGAGTACTGCAGAGATAGCTTTCTTTCTGTCATTCTCCTTAATCCCTGCAGAGAAACTCAGCTTTGTTCTGTCCTTTTAGGATCACCACAGTAATGTTACTAAAAAACACTATGGGGGTCAACCAGAATCAGCTTAAACATAGGTCAGATGCAGGTTGAATACATGTATGCTGCATTAAAGGGATATGAGCAGTAACTTAAGGACATTTCCAAAACACGACCTTATTGTTAAGCTGCCATAATGTCTGTCTGCTTGTCTGTGCATGTGTGAACTCATCTTTCCCTTCTCTATTTGAACTGTCACATTTGTGGATTAAGTACATCATTTTAAAACCCTAATCACAAACAGCAGTGATACTTGTCTATTTATAAAGTGGATGGGCAGTTAGGAAATTACTTCAATATGTGGGGTAGAAATCGTGGGATTTGAAACTGCAGGAGAACAGCGGGGAGAGAGCCGGGGAAAATCAAAAGGGTTGGCAACCATGGAATACATATTTAATCATTTATTAGAATCAGATCATGTATATCATTTTGGCGGGGGATGGTTAGTGTGTGAACCCAACCGCATGTAAAAATGAACAACTCTCCTACTGGATATTAGTGAGGGTCACTGGGCTGTGGCCAACCTCCCCAATCAATTGCCTTTTAGCTCAAGTACAGACGTAATGCTAAATTCATGCTCTATAAGATGTCTCTTTTTTAAAGGAGTTCTATATTACAATGCAAAACCTGGAGTTCTCTTAAAGGTCACCTATCGTGCAAAATCCACTTTTTCATGTCTTTTATACATAAAAATGTGTCCCCTCAACTCTCAGGAAAAAAGATTCTCTCTCTTTTTCTCCTGATCCATTTATATAAAAACCTGTCTGAAAATGAGCTGATCAGATTTTGGCCACTTTATGATGTCATAACGATTTGTTGGCTTGTGTAACCATTAGCCAATCACCAACCAAGGTAACACCCGCCACCTTATCACCTGAATGTCCTCCTAGAGCACCATTGTGTTCTTTTTAACCAAATATCTCTCAGAGGGGCGTGGGGAGTGGCTCCTTATTTTCATCTGAAGTAAAAGACACAGAATCAGCACTTTTGAAACAGAGGGGATTATGGGATGCTACAATGCATGATCTGTTTGGTATTTCGAGCCAAACACTTCAGAAACATGTTTGTATCTGAGACCTATAATATATTGATGAAAAACAGTATAATAGGGGACCTTTAAGTTCTATATTTAATAGTTGAAATGAATCCCATCGTATTAATTTAACTGACTATCGAAGAATTGATTATCTAAATGTGGTAAAGGGTGAAAGTATGAATACTAACCAATTGACTAATGGCACGTTATTCTCTGCATGTGTACATGTGATGAAAGTGAAATAAATGCATGCATGTGAACTCCTATTTGTGTGTGCGTGCCTACCAGCTACCAGTTCCAGCTTCTCCCCGGGGTCCCCCTCAGTGTAGAGCTTAGGGTGGCAGCGGTAGCCTATCTGACTGATGAGGCTTGCAGGCAGCGCCACCAGGTCCCTGCGGATCAGCACGCAGTTGCGGCTCTCCAAGGCCAAGGGCATCGAAGCCATCTCTGGCTTCTCCTGGACTGATGAAAGTAAAAGGAAACAGAAAGGGTTCAGAAAGCTTTTCGAACACAGCAAATCAGAGACAGATAACTTGGTATGCATCCATAAAAAGATCAGACCAGTGTATAAACCACAAAAGAAAAACAACTTCCATCCATTCCCTCTGTGCCCTCTATTTAAATAAAGGGTACACGATTTAATTCACAGAGCAGGTTTATGTAAACTCATCAGCTTGTTGTGTTTTATAAATGTTTTAGAGCATTGCAGATGTATCCCAGTCATGATGCTGCATCAGCAACTTGAGTTTGGGAGAGGGACAGATCTGGAGCTGGGTGTTAGGTTCTTACTTACAAAACTGCCTCCCCTAACCTCTGAGATGACTTGTGAGTATGTACGCACACCCTCCGTGCACATACACACACAGAACAGGATAAGTAATCAATTAATTGCCACACACACACACACACACACACACACACACCACACACACACACACACAACACACACACACACACACACACACACACACACATCACACACACACACACACACACACACACTACACACACACACACACACACACCACACACACACACCACACACACACACACACACCACACACACACACACACACACACACACACACCACACACACACACACACACACACACACACACACACACACACACACACACACACACACACACACACACACACACACACACACACACACACACACAACACACACACAACACACACACACACACACACACACACACACACACACACACACACACAGAGAGAGAGATGGGCCATGCTCTCAAATATCCCACAATGTCACCCTGGGGTGCTCTGACTGATTGCAGATAGAGTGGGTTTCATAACTATCTGAAACTCTAGTATTTGACAAACCTGTCCCTGTGTGAATTCAAATACAAGTGAATAAAGCATATAAATCCAAACACCGTGACGACCTCCTAACCTATCAGGCTCTCCTCTCCTCTTTCTCTGCTTCGATCTCTCAGGCAAAAAGCACTTTCTTTCAAGATAAGATCCAATCTCCTATTCCAATCCCAAAAAACTATTTTCCATCTTCTCCTCCCTCCTGGACCCCCCCAAAGCCCCTTCCCCCTCCTCCCTTCTGTCAAGCGACTTTGTTAACCACTTTGAAAAAAAGGTTGATGATATTCGCTCTTCTTTTTCTGACTCACCCTCTACTCACCGCTGGGTCACCAGACCCTCCTTTCACCCACACACTGACCTCCTTTTCCCCTCTCTCTCCAAGTGAGGTTCTTACCCTCATTACCTCTGCCCGCCCTACCACCTGTCCTCTGGACCCTATCCCTTCAAACCTCCTTCAGACTATCACTCCTGATATTCTACCGTTTCTCACCCATTTCATCAACACTTCTCTAACTTCTGGTCACTTTCCAAACAGTCTCAAGGAGGCAAGAGTAAACCCTCTCCTAAAGAAACCTACTCTCAACCCGTCTGATGTTATAAACTACAGGCCTGTCTCTCTCCTCCCGTTCCTGTCTAAAACACTTGAACGCGCTGTCTTTAGACAACTCTCCTGCTATCTCCATCAGAACAACCTTCTGGATCCGCACCAGTCTGGTTTCAAGGCAGGTCACTCCACAGAAACTGCCCTCCTTGCTGTCACGGAGGAACTGCACACTGCCAAAACTGCATCCCTCTCCTCTGTTATCATTCTTTTGGACCTGTCTGCTGCATTCGACACGGTGAATCATCAGATCCTCCTTCGCACTCTCCAAGCACTTGGAGTTTCAGGCTCTGCACTTTCCCTCTTCACCTCATACCTCAAAGACCGCACCTACAGGGTTACTTGGAGAGGGTCCGAGTCCGACCCTTGTCAATTAACTACAGGGGTCCCTCAGGGCTCTGTTCTTGGTCCCCTCCTCTTCTCCTTGTACACAAACTCGCTCGGATCAGTCATTAGCCCGCATGGTTTTTCATACCACTGCTACGCTGACGACACCCAATTAATTCTGTCCTTTCCCCGCTCAGAGACCCAGGTCGTCGCACGCATCTCTGCTTGTCTAGCTGACATCTCTCAGTGGATGTCTGATCATCACCTCAAGCTCAACCTTGACAAGACTGAGCTGCTCTTCCTTCCGGGAAAAGATTGTCCCACTCTTGACCTAACAATCAACATTGGCACCTCTGTTGTTTCCCCGACTCAGACGGCAAGGAATATGGGTGTGACCCTAGATAACAACCTGTCCTTCACTGCAAACATCGCTGCTACAACCCGCTGCTGCAGATACACGCTTTACAACATCAGGAGGATGCGTCCCCAGCTGACCCAGAAAGCGACGCAGGTTCTGGTCCAGGCTCTCGTCATCTCACGCCTAGACTACTGTAACTCCCTCCTGGCTGGTCTACCTGCATGTGCCATCCGACCTCTGCAGCTCATCTAGAATGCAGCTGCTCGCCTGGTCTTCAACCTTCCTAAATTCTCCCACACCACGCCGCTCCTCCGCTGCCTTCACTGGCTTCCGATAACTGCTAGAATCCACTTCAAGACAATGGTACTTGCTTACCATGCTGCGAATGGATCTGGCCCTTCCTACATCCAGGACATGGTTAAACCGTACACCCCAGCACGTGCACTCCGCTCTGCATCAACCAAACGGCTCGCTGCGAAGGGGACCCAAGTTCCCATCAGCAAAAACACGTGGGTTTTCTATCCTGGCTCCTAAATGTTGGAATGAGCTCCCCATTAACATCAGGACAGCAGATAGCTTACAGACCTTCCGGCGCAGACTGAAAACTCATCTCTTTCGACTCCACTTCGAGCGATAGAACTACTAACAAAGCACTTATATACTAATAAAGGGCTGGCTTATCTAAAGCCAGTTGAGTAGCACTTGAAATGTTTTTGCTCTATGAAGCCTGATGTACTTATATGATTCTGTTTTCTTCAAGTTTGTATTTTGTTGGTCGAACGCACTTATTGTAAGTCGCTTTGGATAAAAGCGTCAGCTAAATGCAATGTAATGTAATGTAATATAGGTAAACCTGCACCAGTATAAAGACTATAACAGAAAACAGTAAAGTACCAGCTGTTGGAGCTGTGATACAGAGTGTGTTGTTGGTCACGATGCACTCCAATCATAACTCCATAAAGCTATCTTTATGCTGAGAGAACCCACACACACACTGGAGGCACAACATCCTGCTTTTTCCTAGATGCTCAGGATACATGATTTATGAAAGATTACTGTAAATAATGTAGCTGGGATGAAATTAATGTGCATCACTTTTATTCGCACAATACTGAAGTCTAGACAAGGAGCAACCGTGTTAAATAAACCCTACATTAATTTGTATGTACTGTATTTCTGCAAGTCATGCAGAGTTTTACTTTTAGATCAGTCAGATATCAGATGAATTTCCCTATCTGAGCCAAGGGCAATTGAGAAAGTAATTCACTTACTTAGATTCTACATAGCAAGAACTTTTTTAAAAGAGCATCTTGATGGATGGTTGACATTGAAATGTTCTTGTTAGCATTAGCATTAGCTATTTTGATAATTTCAGTTAGGAATTACATACGTATCAGTGTGGAATAAAATGGAAATGTCAAATTAATTTTGGGCTATAACTGAGAACAAACTGTATTTGCAGAGGTTTTTAAAGATGACAAATATTCCAGAGCTAGCGTCAGTGATAAGTGCTCTCAACCAAAAACACAAAAGCACTGTAACGCTTCACAAAGATAAAAAAAAACATTAATTTGACATAATACTCACTCCCATAGGGGTTAGCTGAACGTCCATAGAGATGGCTGTAGGCATCCTCAGTGATCCCATCATATGGCTCTTCTTCAAACTCCTCGTCCTCATTCTGGTAGGATGTAGGACTGTCAGTGGTGGGCAGGCTGGATGATCCAGGACTTGACCTTTCAACTCCTCCTCCACCAGCCCCAGCCCCTTGAATATGGTACGAAGGCATACCGGGGATTGCGGTCCCACCAGCCGTCGTGTAGAACAGGGAACTGGCCCTCGCCAGCCGACTCCCCAACTCCGAAGAGGAGATCTTGCTTTGCGTCATAGGTATTGTCAGGGGCGTTGGGTCCCCCCCTTCTAGTTTAATCTTACGCTGGGGCATGAGTAGGGATGGAGACCAGCCCGGGGTTCCCAAAAGGGCAGCCACCGCTAAGCCGTTTCCATTATTACAAGGACTCTGCGGCTCGGATCCTGTCTCCTCTAAAGACCCTGCTGTCTGTGAGTCACAGTGAGGTGAGTTTGCCTTAAACATTAGGTCCATGCCTCTTTCAACTATATGCTGAATTTGGAGGTAGCCAGCTGTGTACATAACCACCAGCTGTTCACTAGCAGCCATTGTTAGCTTCCCTGTATAGCAGAAAGTGAGGATCTGCTCAAAGCAAGCAGGTGTGACTGAGGAAGGCAACTCAAATTGGCTCTTGGTTGAGCTGCTGAAGAGGTCACGAAAGTAGAGGCTGCTGGCCGCCAAAACAGCCCGGTGGGCTTTGAAAGCCTGACCTGGTTGATGGAAATAACAGAGAACAGAAAAAAAAGGTGAGATACAAGTTTCTAGTATCATTTCAAAGTTCTGTAACATAAATATCATTTCTAGATTTCAAAATTAACCAACCTTTGACCAGGATGGACACATCGCAGTAGTGTCCCAGCAGGCGCTGCTCGTTGAGGGAGCCCAGAACCGTGGCTCCAAAGTTCGGGATCTCCACATGGAGCAGCTGGGACATGTTGGCCGCAGAAGAAGAGGAAGTTGGGGTTTCAGATATTCACTGCAGACTCCGCCACTGAGAGAGGCATCTATTAAAATAAGAAGAAAAGAGAACAAAACAAAGTTATTAAAAAAGGCATCGAAAGAAGGAGTGATAACCAAATGCGTGAAAGATGAAAAGACATGCCAGAGGGAGGCAGAGACTCTTAAAAAGGAAAGAAAGAGCAAGAATTAAATAGAGTTGAGATGAAGTGAGAAAATGAATGCAGTTGAGGGAGAAATGAGAGGTGTGTGAAAGAGAGATATGCTGGGATAGTGGGTAAGAGAGAAGAGCAGGAGAGAGAATGGAGTCAAGTCAGTCCACATGAAAGAAAAACAACAATACAATGCCGTGCCTACATGAGGACGTTGAGAAATACCTTAAGGCTAAGTTGTTTCAAATGGCTTAAATGGCTTAAATTCCAAGAACCTTGGACTCGCTCCATGATTTGCACTTAATGCTTCAACCATGGACTTGCTTGACCTGTAAATCTGAGATTAAACTAAACTGTATCCCACTTTGTTTTGTCTTGAAAAATGCCACAGTTTAGAGATACTCCCCCAATTTTGCTGACAGTGTATACCACTGTCAGCATTTGATCTCTTTGTAAACTCTGGCTAGAAAACAAAACAACACAACTGACGTCATGCACACAATCTACACTTAGTTTGATCCTGCTCAATAACATACTTCAGCCATATTTGCACCTTCCTTTCCTTTCCTGAACCTTGTGTCTGTCATTGTTTTATTTTTTCCCCCTACACATACACACACACACATGCATATACGCTCTGGTTTCATTATTAAGCAATGCTGCAGAACAGTTTCCAGGAACACAAACTGAAAAAAATAAATGTCACCGCCTCTCTCTCTCTCACACACACTCGCCTCTCTCTCTCTCACACACACACTCACCTCTCTCTCACACACTTCATACAGACGAGCACGCTTTCTGGCTTACTTACATAAAAGTGTACACACACACACACACACACACACACACACACACACACACACACACACACACACACACACACACACACACACACACACACACACACACACACACACACACAGACACACACACACACACACACACACACACACACACACACACACACACACACACACACACACACACACACACACACACACACACACACACACACACACACACACACACACACACACACACACACACACACACACACACACACACACACAACACACACACACACACACACACACACACTACAGGCTGCATAGAGAAATAACTGTGTACTCTGACAGGCAAGCACTCACCTGGAGAAACCAGCACACGACGTTCCTTCACTAAAAGACGCTCACACGTGCAAAATGCAGAAAAAAGCACCCACTGTTATCCCAGACACTTCTGACCTGTGTAAGCCAGTCCTCTGGTTAAAACACACCATGTAGACTTGACACACACTAACACCCCAACAGCAGTCCGGACCAGGACAGAAGAGGAGTAGTTAGAGATGGAAGGAGAGCACTCTGATGTACTCCGTCTGGCCGACTCTCTTTTTCACTTAAAGCGTCCTTCCCACTGTCTCAAAGATGAATCTCTGTCTGCTGTCTGACGGACTTTTTCCTCTGTCTGCCTATCTTCTCTATCTCTATTTCCTCCAAAGCCCCATTCTCTCTCTGCTCACTGTCTGTTCTAGCGCTGCCTCAAAGCCTCTCTGTCATTATCTCTCTCTGTTTCTCCCCCCTCTCTCTATTCTCCAAGGGTTGAATTCAACAAGTGCCGCTGTAAGGAGAGAGAGAGAGAGAGGGAGAGAGTGGGGGAGAAAGATAATGGGGAGAGAGAGAGAGAGAGAGAGAGAGAGAGAGAGAGAGAGAGAAAAGAGAGCAGAGCAGAGCGAATCAATGATGAAAGGAGTGGGAGGCTCAGTGTGTGCGTGTGTGCGCATGTGTCTGCGCGTGTGTGTCTGATCAATGCAGTATCTATACGTCGCAGGGAGTGGGAGGGAGAGAAAAACACAGGCTACAGTTACAGACGGAGACAGAGACTGGGCAGAGCTAGAGAGAAGCAGAGGAGGGAGGGAGGGAGGGAGCGAGGGGAGAGTTGAGACAGAGAGAAAGTCATTTGAGGACAGTACGAGTAGAGAAAGACAATTAGGTTGAAGCAACTTCTGTCACTTGCCCCTGGACACGGATGCGTATACGGTCTAACAGAAAGCAGAAAGAGGGCGGGGGTGACACAGGCAAAAGAGAAATGAGAAAAGCTGACAGAGGTCATAGCCACCGTTATTTAACTAAGCATCGAATCGTGAAACTTCTGAAATCCCTGTTTGACGCAAGTCAGGAGACAATGCGTCACATCTTGGTAAAGCAACACTTCTTAGTGAAGCTTAAATATATGCGATGCAGTATTCCTCTAATCATTCAAAGTGTACAATTAAAAGGTTCAACACAAATCTGTCATTTCAAGGTGTCTCCCATTATCTTATAATATTCGGAGGACAATAGTTTAGAAAAAAAATAGGTTTTACTTTTGAGCAAGTGTTGTGTATTTTCCTCTGAATCATGCGAGGATCTCTCTGCCAAACACCTACACACAAGGCAGAGAGAAGTTCTGTCTTCACGCAATATTATTTTGTATTTGTACATGAAGTTGTAAATGCAATGATTAATTCACGCCCCCAGTTTGCTGGCTCAGCTTATTCAGGTGACATTTCTGTGTTGGCTTTTTGTTACAATCTTTTGACCGGCATATGGGGGAGCTCCCTAAATGTAGCTTGATGCGAATAAGGCAGGACAGGAGCCAGATGTCGCAGCCGGTATCAGGGAAGGAAAGAATAAAGGACAACAGCTAAGAGAAAATGATACGTTCCAGAGAGATATGTGTGGGAGGATAAGAATGCAAAATTGCTGTGACATATGACCAAGTGCATTTGTACAGTATGTTGTGTAATTCTTACAGGGCGAAAACACAATGAAGGAAGCTGTCTGACCTCTGCGCCACATTTTGGTCGAGGAGACATGAAGACAGTTAGCATTCCTGTTTTTAAAATCATTTCACCCTACAACAATCTGTTATAAAAAGCTGATGCAAAGGATTTTCATATTTGAGCATATCCCCGGAACATTTCCAGACACATTGTGTTTCATATTTTGCCAAAGAAACCTCAAGTGGAGAAAGTTGTGCTAAACTGAGCAAACTTTTACTCTTCAGTCACCGCGGAAATATAAAAGGGAGGATATCACAAAGCGATGAATACAGTGAGTCAGACTTTGCTTTAGAGAGCTCTGCCCCAGCAGTGTGATATATGCATGGCACATATAGGCACACATGAGTGAGCACACACAAAAAGCACAGTCAGACACACGAGACACAAATCGGCACACACACTAATGCAAACAGACATACACACACAGTCAGGTAATCTCCCCGTGCACACTCAGCAATAAACATTTGCTTTATTTGTCTGTCTGTCCTTCTGTGAACCTGTCACACTGCTTGTCCATCGGTCCATCCATCAGTCGCTGTCACTACCGTGTCCTTACATCGCCCCTCGGTTCTCCTCCCCCCCTCCCTGTTCTCTATCCTTCCCGCCCTGCATACCACATACCCACTGTCTCTCTGCCAATTAATGCACACAGGGCTGCATTGCAGTGAGGTTGGCGCGTGCCACGGCAGCAAGCACAGTACAGAGTCTACAGACATGCATGTACGTGCCAGCCGGGCAGAGAGGGAGAGGAGGGGGTAAAAAGCAAGAAGGAGGGGGAGAGCAAAGGAGAGTGAACGAAGAATATGTTGAGTCAGGCAGACAGGACGGCGGAGTGCCACACTGCACATATACAGAGACTCACCGCCGAATGTTCATGTAAATGTATGCATGTATATTATGCGGCTAGGCACACAGGCATAAAAGCCCATGTACCACACACACACACACACACACACACACACACACACACACACACACACACACACACACACACACACACACACACACACACACACACACACACACACACACACACACACACACACACACACACACACACACACACACCACACACCACACACACACACACACACACACACACACACACACACACACACACACACACACACACACACGAAAAACTCTTCCTGCATGCATTAAATGTAGACTTTGCACATCCCTGATGAAAAATTATAAAGGCATGAAGTCCCCGAACTTGTTTGTCTAACGAGTGATTATATATGTATGCAAGTGTGTGTGTGTGACTCTCTGCTACCTGTGTCCTCATTTCCTTCTGTGTTTTCATTACCATGTCAAAGTTTCTCTCATACCAAGGCGTGTTTTTATAACCATTGTTATAAATCCGGCTGTGACTTTTGGCACCGTATGACAGGCGTGTGTGTGTGTGTGTGTGTGTGTGTCAGATTAGCTTTTGAGTGGAGATAAGAGATCTGAATGCAGTTCTGATTGCTGCTTTGTTGGATTTGTCATCAATTTTAATAAAGGATTCATACCTACGCACAGTGTTATTAACTGTAGCAGCAGGTCCAGGCATATTTGAATAATATGAAGAAATAAAACGATTGACCAGATGGCACACAGGCAGGCACACGTAATTACTAGTTATACTGTAACCATCTACAAAATGACAATAGGGTAACACTCCAAGATAAGACTAAAAAAGTCATACACAATTATGATTCACGTAAATGCCATTTAGCACTTTACAGAGTTGAATCTCAAAGTTAAGTTAACTTTTATTCTAAATGCAGATAATAAAAACCTAACTACGTCAAACATACATTAAAGAGACAAACCCATATAAGGTCAATCATAATAAGTATCTCATTAAAGTACAGCAATTCACACATAACAGAAAATTAAAAGAAAATTAAGAAGTGAGCTGAGTAGGAGCAGCTCTTTCCTCTCTTGCTTATGGTGCGTCTATACAATCTCAATATGAACAGTCCCCTCGTTATAAATATTCAGATCCTGCAGTTGTTCTCATGTCTAAAGTGTACCAGACAACAGATTCTATCCACGTTGAGACGGCAACGCTCCCTGGCAACAGTTCTACCAATCGGGACAGAGTGAGTGTATGCCGGAGTCTGTCTGAGTATCATTATGGGATGTCGAGAGAGAGAGAGGGAGAGAGAAAGAGAGGCTGCTTATCACTGCTTATAATGCAACATCATTCTCTGTGTATAAACCCTGCTGGGTGAAGTTGTCTGCATAGTCTGGATCCAAATCATCTTTTTCTTTAAAAAAAAAAGAAAAAAGGAAAAAAAATCTCCTCATGATTCATGCAGTTATGTAACAAACAGACAACTCTGAAATGATTTGTTGTGGGCTGAATATTGTCTGGTATCTTTCCACTTGTGTTCACTCAATATGCACCAATAATGTAACTCATGGTTTGAGTTGGGAAAAAAAAGAGGTTGAATTTTAGGTTCAACTGACAGAATATGAGACAATATAAAAACACTAATATAAACATATACCAGGGCTGAATGAAGGGACCATAAACCTGTTTTGTCCTATCTTATCTCAATTAGTTAGTTAATTAAAGTGACAATAAGTGTTCAGTGTCTGATAATTACCACTCAAGAGCTAGTCATGTTTTCACCGTGTTGGTCTGTGTGTGTCATCCTGACATAATTAGCTGCTGGAGACACTTACTGTGGGAACTACCACAGAGAGGTTTTGAATACCGTGCCAGGTGTTTGTATGTCCGTCTGTCTGTGGACACAACTGGGCAAGATGCAGTCACGAAACTTCAGGTGCCTAAATCAGATCATTATGTAGGCCAGAGTTCAATGATGGGTGTGGTCAGAGATACAGGCGGAGGAAGTAAGATGCTAGGAAGAGCAATTTGGCGTTAGGGCTGCTGTGATTCCATCACAAGACGATACCTAGTTTATTTATATATCTGCTCTATCAGCAAGGCCAGAGAAAGTCTTGCTCCGCACAATATCAATCTTGTAAAGACAATCTTGCTTGTTTGTATTTTTTATAACAAAAAGAACAAGAAAGCGGCTGAAATAGGCGGCCACCTAGGGAGTGTACAAAGTGCAAATTAATTTAACAACATTAAATCAAGGTGATTTAGAAGGTTTTTTTTTTTTTATGTATTTGAATAAATATCGCATTAGTTCTCAATTGTTGAAACCTTATAAACTTGATTTTGTTCAAGGGAACAGAAAGGAACAAACTGCTTTGATTTTTCAGTATGTAATTCTATTAAATGGATAGTTTGATACTTAGCTTGGAAAAACATAAACAAAATGTGGTAATTTGATGCATTTTGTTAATTCCCCAGTCCAGTCACATGCTATATTATTGCCTGCTGTAATGAGTAGATACCATTTATTTCCCACACAATAGATCAAGGGCTTAATTGTTAACAAAAGAACGACCATGATTGATTTTTCTAGTGCAGGGACAAGGGATAATAATGCAAACACATACACAAATACATACAAATGCAGTAGCTAGGTGGAGGATGACAGCACTGCAGCGAGTTACCGATCTGTTATCGCACAACTACTACTGACATTTCCCAGTGGTTGGTTGGTCACTTTATGTCAGTTCAGCTTGCAGTTGTGATGATGTGTGTGAGAGAAAACCAGACCGTGGGAGAGTAAGTCCAAGTGTGTGTGTGTGTGTGTGTGTGTATGTGTGTGTGGATGATCCTCCGGAGGCAAAGGCATTACTAATGAACTTCAAGTGGCTGTGGGAGGTAAACAAACAAACAAACGATAGCAGCGGCTACTATATCACACTAAACTGGCGACTAGGATATCGGGATTGCTGCACACGCCAATACACAGAAACATCTACCCACATACAGTATACCCTTGAATATATGTAATGGCTTTTGGGCATATAGGTGAGCGATACAGATACAGTGAAACAAATTGAAAGATACATGAGGGGAGATTAAATTGTGAGAGGCAAAAAGTAGGGGTGGAATAGAGGAGATAGATGAACAAAAGGCGAGAGGACAGAGAGAGGGAGTGTGTGTGAAAGATGCAAATAGAAAAGAACAAGAGAGAAGTAGACAATGCACAGTCACAGGGAGAGGGGAGTTAGAGAGAAATAGGGAAATCAGACGGTGATAGAGAAAAGCGGTTTGTATGAGGAAAGAATCTGTTGCAGCCAAAAATATAAAAAGATTACACACTAAGGAAAAAAGATATCAAAAATAGTAGATCAAATAGACCTGATTGTGTCAAATGTATTCTCATTTCAACTTGATCAGAACATCTTGGTATATGGTGTTTATTCAATTGCATTTGGTGCCTGCTTTCCAGAGCAAGGCAACAATCCAAGACAAGTGATATCAACAAACTGACACTTTGTTCTAATCAAAAGAGAGACCACCTCCACATTACAGACTCCAAAATGTCAGCTCCATCAAAGAGGTTTCCAAGACTGCCTTTTCTGGAAAAGAAAACCTTGCTATATGACAGAGTAAGAAGGAAAAATAATACAATATAAGGTGAGAACATGGTGGGAAAGTGTTAAAAGACAGCCTGATATTTCACTAATACTAATCTAATATAGCAGAGACACGGATGCGAGCAGCTTGTACCAGTCTAAAGCAACTCATAAGTGTGGCGTTAAAGCAGCAGGGAAACTCAGGCACACAACTCACGCAAGACTGAGATAATTTGAACACACATTGGCATAAGACTGAAAATTCCCCCGATTTCCAAATTCAAAGGAAGTAAGTAAGTAAGTAAGGAAGCGACGTAAGTAACAGGAAGAAAAGGAGGGAGGAGAGAGTCTAAGAAATTATTCAGGCGGTATCAGAAGAATAAATGTGTGTATGTGATCAGCATCAGTTGACTGCCATGTGATATCGTTTTTTTGGAAAGTTTCATGCGAATAGATCGTGTACATTGGCATCAGCTACCATGTGACTGGTGGGTGTCTAAAGCAGAACACAGAACTGTACATTTTCCATGAGCCTAAGGGCCCCAATTTCATGCTGGTGAACATTTTCTTCTGCCAGCAAAGTATCATTTTTTATGGGCTCAGGCAGATTTGCCCGTTTTGTGATGACATTACTTGGAAATAGATACTAATTTATGTATGGAGACACGTTTAGTTGGAGTTTTTAATACACGTTTGGGACTGAAATGATTATCTAGTATAGAGGAAGGGTACTTTTTTTCTTATTCTACCTTCAGAAAGATACGATGTATTGCAAGTTGCAACACTAACAGAAAGTGATGAAACCTTTTCATGGTGCAAAGTTAGGTGTATGTGAACAGATAACATCATGTGCCCCAGGCATCACAGTAGGAGTGTTGAACTCCTGCCTTGTGACTCTGCTTTGACAAGGACATCGGAGAAGCCTTTGTGGCATCTCGAATGCCTTACCTCATTTCCAAACTATCTTTGTGCCATGGCAGGGAGTGGTTTGCAGGTTTAAGAAAGAGCTAATTGGCTGCAGTTGGTCTCTGCTTAAAGCTCCTTGATAATGTATTCTTGCAAGTGAGTTTACAAAGGCAGGTGTGTCACTGCTGTGCTAGCAGTTCTGGTCACAAGACATTTGATACTCAAGGATGCTAAAACACAGCAGATTGGAGAAGTTACTTAAAAAAGCACAGGGCACTAAAGCCCCATTGACATCCTCCTTAACATGACCTTCTTCTGGGGACAAAAGAGTGGCCTGCTGAGTGTCACTGACTGTCACACAACGACTACAATTAGGTTAGATTTCACAGCAGTTCTATGTGTTTGTGAGTGTGTATTATTAGTAGTGACATGCTGTATGCATTTGTTCCAAACATGATTTGATTTTTATGGTGCAGAAATCAGACGGTGAAAAATGAAAGACATAGGAAGAATCAGCATGAAATGAAAGCGTATCTGTGGCTTTCCTGTTATACAAAGAATATACCAAGTGGAGGGAGTGGGTGTTGTTATACAGTGTGTGTGTTTTTTTAGGGCTGTCAGTCGATTAAAATATTTAATCGCATGATTGTCCATAGTTAATCGCGATTAATCGCACATTTTGTATCTGTTCTAAATGTACCTTAGAGGAATATTTTTCATTGTAATACTCTTATCAACATATGAGTGGACAAATATGCTTTATGCAAATGTTTATTATCATTTGAACGATGACAAATATTCTCATGAATATTAAACACAACAACCTCTGAACATTACGAATATTCGCCTCAATTCAACCTGGAACCTCTCATACAATACAGTGTGTGTGTGTGTGTGTGTGTGTGTGTGTGTGTGTGTGTGTGTGTGTGTGTGTGTGTGTGTGTGTGTGTGTGTGTGTGTGTGTGTGTGTGTGTGTGTGTGTGTGTGTGTGTGATGGATCGTTGGAGCTATGTGCAACTCAAGGCATATGCTCGAACGGGAGCTGCCTGGACGCTGCAATCATGTTGCGCACTATCCGTGCTGAGTGTGCTGAGTTTTCGTACAATGTCCCACTGTCTGGCTTCCTGCATAAAGTCAAGTGCTCGGCGCAGTTGTCGGCGAAATGTCGCTCCTCTGTTTTCATTTAAACAGCTCCTTAGATCCGTTAGCGCTGCTAGCTAGCACCAGATGCTAACAACAACAATACATTACACGTAAGGTCTCTCTCTCGCACGCTCGGGTCACACATACACCTCCCGGTCCTCCCGATGGCCAGTCGGTGCCTGCCGGTGAGCGTGGAAGTGTGGTCTGCCGCAAGCGGACGGCAGGAGCGGGGGCTGTCAGCATCAGCTTGTAGATGGTATTGTAACGATCACAAAGGGAGTCGGAAACAGGCTGCTAGTTATTAGGCTTTAATAACGCTTCTTCTTTACAGATGATCACAGGTTCAGGAACAGCTTGTGGGTTCAACCTCACACTCACTCTAACTCCTACACATAACCATATATATATATATAACAGTGTCTACGTCACAACTTCCCGCCCTCCCCCGTCTGCTCCCCCAACCACAGGCCCGCACCTCAACCAGCATCATTGTGCAGCTCTATGATTGGCAGAGAGACGGGGGATGCCTGAGTGACACCCTCAGCATCCTATACAGGGTCGCTACACTACCCCCCCACTACAAAGTTCCTCGCCCACGAGGAACAAATAAACACAGCACAACACTACATCAACACACTGTACTTTGACTAGGAAGGTCTGGGTGGACTACCATCCCTTCCAGTGAGACCAGGGCGCATTCTTGCCCTCTACAGGAACTGAGGGGTCTCACTATAACTTTTCTACCAAACAAAGTCTCTGAAGCGACCCGGGGGTCGTGTCTGTCTTCTCGGCAGGGGGACTGGGGTCAGGAGGACCGGGGTTGCCGGATCTGGCCCAGGCGGCGAAAAAATGGGGGGACTCTCAGTCCCTGATGGGGACTGCTGCTCTGTTCGCCGGGGGGCCTGAGTGGGGATGTCGAGGGGACGGCTGTGGGCCCCGATGTTCCTTGGGTCTGTGGGGAAGCGACTCCTCTGTATGGAGCCAACCTCTGTCTGTGGAGCACCACTTTTCTCCCCTTTGGTGGCAGCTGCACCCTGTCGACCACTTCCCCCACCCTCTCCAGTACTCTGCAGGGACCAACCCACTGACTGTCCAGTTTTGGGCACCGGCCTTTTTTTCGTTGTGGGCTGTAGACCCAAACCAGCTCCCCGGCCCGGAAATGCTGCCCTCTGGTCCTGGTGTCGTAGTTCCGCTTTTGTCTCACCGCAGCACTTTTCTGCTGATCGCGGGCAAAGGCGTGAGCGGAATCAAGGCGGTCCTGAAGTCTCCTGGCGTACTCAGGACCTGGAGGCGTGTCTAGGGAATCTGGTGGCCGACCAAATGCCAACACAGCAGGGGTTCGAAGCTCTCTCCCCAACATGAGGAGGGCAGGCGAACAGGCTGAGGACTCCTGGACTGCAGACCGACATGCCATGAGCACAAGGGGCAGATGCTCGTCCCAGTCGCGCTGATGCTGAGACGTGAGGATGGCCAGCTGCTGTCCCATGGTGCGATGGAATCTCTCGACTAGTCAGTCGCTCTGTGGTCGCAAGGGGGAGGTGCGTGTTTTGTGCATGCCCAGTTGTGAGCACATGGAGGCGAACACCCGGGACTCGAAATTTCTCCCCTGGTCACTGTGCAGGGTCTCCGGCACTCCAAAATGGCTGAACATGCCGGCCACCAAGGCATCTGCGACTGTCTCTGCTTCTTGATCAGGGAGAGCATACGCCTCCGGCCACTTTGTGAAGTAGTCTATGGCCGTGAGAACGTAGCGGTTACCCCTGTTTGACAAGAGTAGAGGCCCCACCACATCAACCGCTATTCTCTCCATCGGGGCCCCGACGGGAAACTGTTGCAGCGGCGCATGGGAACGACCAAGGGGGCCCTTCCGCGCCATACACGGATCACAGCTGCGACAGAAGTCTTCGACATCCCTCCTGCACTGCCCCCAGTAGCAGCCCTGACGAAGGCGCCGGAGAGTCTTAGTGACGCCAAAGTGCCCACAGCCTGCCGTTCCATGCATGGCCTTGAGTACGACCTCTTGCAGACCCCTCGGGACCACCACTTGCCACCTCTTCTCCCCCGTTGCTGGCTCCTTCCACGCCCGCTGTAGTACGCCCTGACACAGACGTAGAGTCTCAAACTGAGACCACAGCCCCTTGGTTGCTTTGGAGAGCACTGCCACTTCCTCCCACGGTGGCCGCTGCTGCGACTCAACCCACTGCAGTACAGGCTGTAGAACGGCGTCCCGCTCTTGCTGTTGCTTCCACTCTGTCACATTCACTGTCTGGAGCTCCCGGCAGATAACCTCTTCCACTTGCTGCGCTGCCGCACAGACGATGTCCTCCTCCAGAAGCTCCTTTTCACGAGTCTCTCTCTTCTCGCAGTAGTGGCATCTGCCGGCGGCACACGGGCGGCGGGAGAGAGCGTCTGCATTTGTGTGGCGCACCCCAGCCCGGTGCTCCACCCTGAAGTCGAAAGCTTGGAGCTCTTCTAGCCACCTGGCGACCTGCCCTTCTGGCTCTTTGAACGTCATGAGCCACTGTAATGCAGAGTGATCCGTCCTCACCGTGAACGCCTGCCCGCACAGGTAGTACATAAAGTGCCTAATGGACGGCACCACTGCCAAAAGTTCCCTGCGGGTGACGCAGTATCGTCGCTCCGCTTTGTTGAACGCCCGGCTGAAGTATGCCACCACCCGCTCCCCCTCTGGTGTAGTCTGGGAGAGCACTCCGCCTACCCCAACGCCGCTAGCGTCTGTGTCCAGGGTGAACGGCAGCCTGGGGTTGGCTGGGGCGAGAACCGGGGATTCACTCAAGGCACGCCGAAGGCCGTCAAATGCTGCTTGACATTGCTCAGACCACAGGAAATCCCTGTCCTTCTGCAGCAGCTGGAACAGGGGTGCGGCAGTGCAAGCAAAACCCCGTACAAACTTCCTGTAGTACGAGGCCAGGCCCAGGAAACTCTTCAGCTGTTTCTGGTTGCGAGGATTTGGCCAGCCTGTGACCGCCTGCACTTTCTCGTGCAGGGTGCCGATGCCCTCCCCCCCCCACTTTGTGGCCCAGGAAAGTGACCTCTCTCTGCAGGAAATGACACTTATCTGGATGTAGCTTCAAGCCAGCGGCTCTGATCCTCTCCAGCACCACTCTCAGAGATCCCAGGGCCGCCTCAAACGATGGTGCCATGCACCAGGATGTCGTCCAGGTAAACCAAACACTGTTGGCGGGGAATCCCAGACAGCACCCTGTCCATCAATCGCCCAAAGGTGGCCGGGGCATTACACAGCCCAAAACTGAGGACCTTGAACTGCCATAGTCCCCGGCCGGTGCAGAAAGCCGTTTTTGGTCTGGCCTCTGGGGCAAGAGGGACTTGGTAATACCCGCTGCGGAGGTCCAAGGAAGAGAACCACGACGACCCTGCGACCAGGTCCCAGGGACTCATCGATGCGGGAAGGGGGTATGAATCCTTCTTGGTGACCCCGTTCACCGGTCTGTAGTCTGAGCACAGCCGCCAGCCACCTGTCTTCTTCGGGACCATGACTACAGGTGCTGCCGACATTATCGATACCTCCGACAGCCACGGGCTGTCGGAGGGCTCGATAATGTCTGCCTGCAGCATGCTCTGCACTGCCTCGTCGCAAGCCTGCTGACGAGCCAGGGGAAGTCGGCGCGGGCGACACCTGATGGGACGCGAGTCCCCCGTATCAATCTCGTGTTCCACCTCCTCCTTCATGGCAAAACTGTCCTGGAACTCTAGCAGAAGCTGCCCCAATTGCTCTTGCTGCTCGGGATTTAGGCCGCCACAGTTCTTCCTCCACACCTCCAATACTGCAGACTGAGCCTCTTCTACCTCCGTCTGGGGTAACTGCGGGGGGGCTGTTGCTCGGGTGGCGCAGTCCGGGGGTGACAGGTGGGGAATTGTCCTGAGTGGCGTCACCGGGGATACCGGAACGGAGAGAGGGTTTTCCTCGGTTTCTAGGGCTACTCACGGTGGGTGTAGGGGGTCTCCCCGCAGGCTCAGCAGGGTTGTGGATACGGGTCATCGTAATCACAGGCCCCCCCCGGAAACTCACTGTGCCTGCTTGAAGATCCAGGAGGCAGCCCGTCGCCTTCAAAAAGTCCAAACCCAGAATACACGGGTCCTGTACATCCGCTATCCACACGGGTGCCGCACTTCAACTCCCCCCCACCGACACAGACACAGCACGCCTCTTCCTTTCATAGCCGCCAACTCTCCTGTGACTGTGCGTAGACGCACCGATGTCGGCTCGAACATAGTCCCCACTGGGCAACACATCTGCTCTCACCAGGGTTACTGTAGAGCCTGTGTCCACCAGTGCAGCGCAGGGCACCCCTTCCACATCGACAGGGACATAGCAGGAGTCTCCACCAGCACGGCCACTGCGACGACAGGCTCCATGCCTGTGCTGTCATCTTCTTCAGGAGAGCGTAGAGTCTGGCTCCCCCAGCTGTGGCTGTCGGGCTCCTTCCTCGGATGTCTGAGTCGGTGGCAATAGAGCTGTGGTTTGGTTGGGAGTCTTTGGGCTTGGTTCCACATATTCTCCTTTATGCGGGCCCCCCGTCGTTTCCCTGGGCCCGGGGTGCCTTGGGGCAGTCTCTGGCCAAATGTCCTGGCTGACCACACCCCCAGCAGACCCTGGTACTTGGTCTGTGTGTTGGCTGCAGAGAAACAGCCCTTATCATTTCCGTCATCTCGGTAACCCATGCAGGCTTCTCTTCCTCCCTGCAGCTCCTCACAGCCGCTGCTGCCGGCACTCCGCTGCTCCTAGCAGCTCCACTCCACACGTTCTCTCTCTCCACAGCCATCTCCAAGGCCGCCTGCAAGGACTGTGGATGCTGCAGCTGTACCTCGACCCTCAAGTCTGCAGGGCGGAGAGCCCTGATGAATTGATCACGTGCCAGCTCACTCTGCACTCCGGGTGGCATGTGTGCATACGCCCGCTCTCCACGTTGTTAGCCAACGCACGCAGCGTCTCTCCCACACTCCCTACAGCGGTAACTCAACTCGTTCCGGAGCAGCTCTGGCGGGAAACACTGTCCAAACCGCCTCTTCAAAGCCCCCGCTAACGCTTCATAGCTGAGTCGGTCCACAGGGCCTAAGCAGTAGCAGACATGAAAGAGCCTCGTCTGTGAGGCACAAAGCTAGCTGTAGTGCTTTAGTCTCTATTGACCACCCCCCGGCATGTGCAAGTATTTCAAATTGGGCATGGAAAGCCTCCCAGTCTGCCTTACCCGAGTATTTGGGTGTTTTCACGGACCCGGCGGCGACTGCTGCTAATTACTAATAAATATTAATTTTATATAGCGCTTTTCTTGAACCAAAAGACGCTTTACATTTGGGAGGGGGGGTATACAAACAAAACAAAACAAAAAAAACAAAACAAAACAAAAAAACACAACAGAAAAGCAGTCAGGAGGAAGTTGATTAAGAGGGGGGGGGCTTTATAGATAAAGAGTTGAAAAGGTGGGTTTTGAGGCGGGACTGGAACAGGGTGAGGGACTCAGACTCACGGAGGTCTTGGGGAGTGAGTTCCAGAGCTTCGGGGCTGCCACAGAGAAGGCTCTGTCCCCGAAGCTCCGGAGTTTTGGCCTTGGGGATTGAAAGCAAACCGGCTGAGGTGGATCTGAGGGACCGGGGTGGTTGGTAGAGGGTGAGGAGGTCAGTGAGGTAGGGGGGGCCAGATGGTGGAGGGCTTTATAAGTGAGGACCAGGAGTTTGTAATTGATGCGGTGTGTAACGGGGAGCCAGTGGAGTTCTTTGAGGACAGGGGTGATATGATGCCATGATTTGGTGTGGGTGAGGAGTCTGGCGGCTGCGTTCTGGACACGCTGGAGTCTACTGAGGGAGGTGGAGCTGATGCTGTAGAGGAGGGAGTTGCAATAGTCAAGGCGGGAGGAGATGAAGGCGTGAATGAGTCGCTCAGCTGCAGGGCGGGTGAGAGAGGGACGGAGTTTGGCAATATTGCGGAGGTGGAAAAATGAGATTTTGACAACATGACGGATGTGGGGCTCGAGGGAGAGGGTGGGGTCAAATATCACGCCAAGGTTGCGTGCCTGGGTGGAGGGGGGAAACAGGGGTGCCATCAATGGTGATTGGTTTTGCTGAGGGTGGATTTTGATCCGATGAGGAGGAGTTCAGTTTTATTGCTGTTGAGTTTGAGGAAGTTGTGTTGCATCCAGGATTTTAGTGCAGTCAGACAGGATTCGATGTGGGTGAGGGGGGGGGTTGTTGGGGGATTTGGTGCTGAGGTAAATCTGGGTGTCGTCGGCATAGCAGTGAAAGTCCAGGTTGTATTTGCGGAGAATCTGACCAAGGGGGAGGATGTAGATGATGAAGAGGAAATGCTGCTGGTTGATGGGCGCCGCCATTGTTGTTTACATCCAGCTTGGAAATGGCGCGAAATGACGGCGACATTCCCGCGTCTCTAGCCATCTTCACCGCCGACTCTCTCAGGCGCTCTCTCGCCTCCCGTGCACTCATGAACTCTCTACTCATGTCCTTCGACCACCCGCATGCTCCATCTTCCTCTTCATCACTACTTTCCTGCTTCACTCCCATCTTGCTGAACTTTTCCATCTCCGCTAGCTTCCCGGCTAGCTCCGTGACGCAGTTACGGACTCCCGTCAGGATAGACGTCCTCCGTTCGAAAAGTCACTTCTGACACCAATGTAACGATCACAAAGGGAGTCGGAAACAGGCTGCTAGTTATTAGGCTTTAATAACGCTTCTTCTTTACAGATGATCACAGGTTCAGGAACAGCTTGTGGGTTCAACCTCACACTCACTCTAACTCCTACACATAACCATATATATATATATAACAGTGTCTACGTCACAACTTCCCGCCCTCCCCCGTCTGCTCCCCCAACCACAGGCCCGCACCTCAACCAGCATCATATGATTGGCAGAGAGACGGGGTGTCACTCAGGGATGCCTGAGTGACACCCTCAGCATCCTATACAGGGTCGCTACAGTATTTTAAACTCGATGCGCTCTGAAACTTCGGGGCAGCCGAGGACAAAAAATGTATGCGTTAATCGCGTTAAAATAATTAGTGGCGTTAATTATTTTTTGCGTTAACGCGTTATCTGTTCAATGGATTGAATTCAAACAATAAATAAACATGGCGCTGTTTCCTGATGGTTTGTCGTGATTTATAAATAACACAACCTACCCTTTCTTCTTTGGAGTTCCCTTGGTTATGTTCAGTGAACAATAATTCATTATAACAAATTGTGAGTATGCTTGATCAACAAACCCACAAATTGAGTTTCCTTTAAAACAACCTTATATTTAAAAATCCGGATTATTTTACATTTATGCTTGCTAGCTTGCAGTCTTCTCCTATCCCACCCTGGCTGGTGTATTGCCATGTTTCTTTCCATTGTGAGTATAATAGCGCAAAAACTGGTGGCAGGAGTGGGGATTGCATTGGCGATGACCATACTAAAAAATTCTAGAGATTATGAGAAAACTGTTTTTGTGGTTTTTAGGTTAACCGTAGCCAACACTCTTTCTTCACTGCTCTTTTCAATCACACATCATTTGTCTCCTACATGTGGTTCTGCGATATGTTTAACTTCTTATCAGCATTGGAATTTTTTTTCAATGAAGATTCTTAGTCATCTTAGTCAAATGCTACAGTTTACAGCATAAGCAAGAGAGTTTCGCTGTTCGACTTCTCCAACAAACGTTTTCTTTCATAATGAATGGTGGGGAATTCCAAGTCAATTAAACCTAAAGGAGCTTCATCTAATTAAGTCAATAACAGGCATCAAATTAATTGGTGTGGTTAAAAGAAATTAGCAAAAAAAAAAGTGATAAATAATTTTGGGGGTTCCTTTAAAAGAAAATTAGGTCTAGTTGCTATCCCGCAAAAAATAACAAATATGACATAAGTAATACTAGGGTGTGCTTCAATGGGTTAAAGAAAACTTGATGTTGGTGAACAAAAAATGCACTTTTTCATAACTAGGACAGCAGTCTAGTAAAAATACAAACATGAATGACGGTACAGCTTACTTCAAGTGGAATTGCATATGGTTGAGTCTTTCTCCACATATCAATAAAGGATTTAAAAACATTTTTCAAACAATACCATTGACTTCCACTAAAAGTAAGCTGGATAGTCATAAAGATAGCTTAGTTAGAAAGGCTTGCACCATATGCCTCTCCTGTAGGAATGTAGCTGTTGCGGCACAGCTCCATCTATAAGGCTGAAGGGCTTTTCAAGGTCTAGCCTTTTCAGATTCCTCTGAAAAATAACTCTTCTCTGCCTATAGGTTTTTACTTGCTGAAACGCAAGTTAAAAAAAAAAAAAAAAGTTATTTAGTGTTAGAAGAATGTGACCCGTTATATCAGTGCATGTTCATCCAAGAACAATTAAAGCAGGAAGATAGCAGCTGCAGCAAGAGTGTCAATCAAACAGGGGCAGGCAAGGTGAGAGGAATTAAAACACATAAAATGAGGTTGTGCTCTGATAGGATTGTGGCACCTTTAAGTGTGAAAGCTGAGTTTAAAATTCATCCACAGCAAAGCCGGCGCTATTTCTTCCCTCATGAGGCATCTCTCTGCATGAAAAACAACTTTAGGATTCTAGGCAAGTTTAAAAAAAATGCTAAATGTATGACAACGTTTCCAGTGCATATAGCACAGTGAAAAAAGATAAAGAAAGAGAGACAGGAAGAGAGTGACACAGAAGTAGAGAGGGCTAGAGGGGGGGCGATATGGAGAGGATGAACATGCCATTTTGATCACCCTGTGCAGCCGTTTCTGTACTGCTGAATGGTTTGCTCTGACACACGCATGACATCAGAGCAGCCCCAACATGAGCGCCAGAGGAGGCCCAGTGCAATGCAAAAATGAGGACACATCTTTCAGCATCATGCCCCCACTGTCTACAGACAGGCATACACAAACACACACCCAACACAAGACACACAGAGAGAGTAGCGCCCACATCCACTGAGTGCCCCATGTACACTTCTCATTTAGAGCAGACAGAATGCTTTAATTCATCCTCTTGCAACAAAAAAAAGGGGAACTAAACGTTGTTTGATATGATCAGGGTAGGCGAATCAAAAGAATGTCTCATGACATGCGGAAAACATTGCCCATGATACAAATCATAATCCTGTCTAGTGTTACAATGTATCATAAGAGACTGTTTGTTCAAGCGCACTGCAATTCATACACATTTATTTTGGGTGCATACCACACGCACACCCCCCCCCCACACACACACACACACACACACACACACACACACACACACACACACACACACACACACACACACACACACACACACACACACACACACACACACACACACACACACACACACACACACACACACACACACACACACACACACACACACACACACACACACACACACACACACACACACACACACACACACACACACACACACACACACACACACACAACCACACACACACACACACCACACACACACACACCACACACACACACACACACACACAACACACACACACCACACACAAACACACACACACACACACACACACAACACACACACCACACACACACACACACACACACACACACACCACAACACACACCACACACACACCACACACACACAACACACACACACACACACACACACACACAACACACACACAGCCACACACATTGCTGTGACCAAAGAATCTTCCAGTCAGCAGCACACTAAGCTAGCATACATGTGCTCAAATAACATTGCCACTTCATAACCTCATACACACTGTGAAACACTGAAGAGGGCCCTAGCTGACCTACAGTATCGATTAGGTTCCTACTGTATCGCCTCATGAACAACATGGACATGGGATCACCCACACACAGCGGAAAAAAATGCAATTGTACAACTGAGGGATACCATTGCTAAAACACATACGTTTTATAAGCTTTATATAAACATAAAGAAGTAATTAAGTACCTACAAATAGTCAAGTAGTTTGGTTACACTTATGTGTTGTTTTAATTTATTACGTGTTTAAATCTTAATCACCAATCCAGGAGAAAATAAGTTTTCACAAAAAATGTCATTGTGGATGCAGTTTATTTGTATGGGAATGGTATTATGTTAAAAAAAGAAAAGAAAAGATTCTAGTCTTGCTGTGTGCCTATTCTGAGTTTTTATTCTAAAAGCGCTAACCATTTACTGGCTGAGGCTACATACTGAACGACAGATATGAGAGTGGTTTCAATCTTCTCATCTTAGCTTGCAGGGTTTATAAAGTTATTGTTAACATCAGAAAACCCACATCACCAACCTATAAATGTCAGAGCTTTCACCTTCCTCGGGTAACTAAAATGTAATGAAAGCTTCAGGTAGGCAATGCTGAGATTTAGCAGTAATTGCTAACGCATGTTAGCTGTGGGAAGGGGAAAGGTGGGGGTTGTGTAGTGAACACATTAACCGCCTCAGATTCCTGTCTTTTTCCACTGGCTCCTACCGGCCCTGTGCCAGGCTGTTGGGACATGAAGCCCACATACAGGACAGGTCATAACTACAGAGAAGAGGTCAGCCTTTTCGCTATCCTAACTCATTGCTTTTTGCACTAATTAGCTAGCTTTGTTTACTGGCACGAGTCTTGACAGAGGCTTGAAGTGTGTAGCAATTTAATTATGTACAGCAAACAAACAGCAAAAGAGCATGGAAAATTGAGGTGGGCTGCAAGAATAAATGCCATCCAAAGTGCTCTCTCCCCGTCTACTTCTGTGCGAGTGTGTGTATCTAAATGATTCGGTGGGGTTTATTTATGCGTGTGTGTTTGTGCATGTCTGAATGTGTCATCCCCGAATTATAGGTTTGACTTTCACAGTAAGTCTGATGTCCCCTTTGCTGAAACTCAAAGGATCTGAGATCATTTATCAGGCCAACTGTCTTCCGTTAGAATAAAGCATTTGCAGAGATAGGGAGGGGGAGGAAAAAACTTGATTTAAGCCCACACATTCTTCTCTAGAGATATTTAAGTGAATGCCAGTGCCCTTATGGTCGTGAGCTCTGACGTACTGTGAGTTAAATACACAAAAGGATTTTAACCGAGGTTCCCAGAAATGGAAGTGCCGGCTAATACTGAGTGATTACAGTCAGTATGAACAACTTGAACATCTTTTAAGCTGTTCAGAATCTCCCCTAATGCATATAAGTGAAAAAAGCTCTCCATAAGGCTTCATAACCTTCATAAATTGTTAATGTGCTGATGCCACAAATACCATCAAATTAGGCTTCAACTATGAAATATTATTGTGTGAAATCAAATGTTCCATCCAGTTTGAGTATGCAATCTCATGACTATATCAGAAACTCATCCTCGTCATACTTCTCAGCACAGTAATTATCTGCTACATGCTCCTATATATATACACACACACACACACACACACACACCACACACACACACCACACACACACACACACACACACACACACCACACACACACATCCACAACACACACACATCACACACACACACACACACACACACACACACACACACACACACACACACACCACACACCACACACACACACACACACACACACACACACACACCACACACCACACACACACACACACACACACACACACACACACACACACACACACACACACAGAGAGAGATCTTGCTAGGCATTATGCCAACGGCCCAAACATGTCACTTACCAGAAATCTCTGAGACAAAGTGAGAGAGCGAAGAGAGAAAGAGAGAGAGACTCTGCACATTTGTCCGTTTGTGAGAGATCCTTGTCAAGTGTAAGTACAGTACTACATACACAGGGAACATGAGATTTAACTGCTAAAGTTATCTGCAATGTAGCATGCTGTGGGGGCAAGCGATTCTGAGAAAAAGAGAGACACGTGGTCTTTGAGATCTTATGTGGAATTGTTCTGAGGAACATGCCATGTTTGCTGTTCATTGTCTAAATTCTGGAAGGCTTCCTGAAAAGCCCGTAGCGAGCCAAATCAGACCAAATCTGTAATAATTTAAGATTATAATCGCTTTTGCCGATCCTCTTTTTCCCTCATCATACTTCCATGTTTATGTGTTGCGACGTGTACAGAATTAGTATGTACTTGTATTTTTGTGGGCAGTAAATGACAATTGAAGAGAGCATGCCATTGTGTCAATATAATCTCTGTGGCGACGACAAGACAGATAATAAATTAATTAACTGGAAAAGCCACACCTGTTTCCCTGTGTTCTATCCTATCTTCAAATATGTGTTTTCCTAGAGGGAGGCTGAAAGTAGGAGGGACTGACAAAAGGTATAGTAGCAAATTCCAAGAAAGCCATTTGAAATGAGCAGAGCGTTTGAGGAACTGCCCACCCTCTTTTGTGGCTTTGGCAATCACCTTTTACACCATTTATGGGATAAGAAATGTAGTTTGGCTGCAAATTAATTGTGTTATGCTCGATTGAATGCGAATGTCTTGCACACACACTGTAATATATAATTAAAGGCTGATCTTTCTTTATATTCTTTCCCTCTACTGGACCAAACCCCTTTTTTCACTTTTGATTTAGGTAAAAGTACCGTGATGCTACTGTGTATCAGTTAGAAGACAGACAAGGGGAACGTTGGTAATTTGGACGTAATTTAATTTATCTAAGTTAATTTATTTTTAAGCAGTGCAGCCAGATTTACTATTTAGAAGTCAATCTGATTTCATGTGTCTCCGAAACTAATTTTAACTTTGATAAGAAAATATGTGGACAAGGCAAGGTCACTGGGGCCTCGGACTATTTTATTCACCTGCATTTCAGAAGTTGGCAATTTATTACAGCTCTTTAAACCCACACAGAGTTAAGTGGATACACTGCATGTGTATAATTCAAGGGTTTCGGGTGGTGAACATTAAAGTCATATTAGATCTATGGACTTACCAGGTATCATTACTGAACTACTCTCATGGTGACAGACTTTTCAACATGAAGAAGAGAAAAATAACTACCTTACTTTACTGCCTTTTAACTTTGGATATTAAAAACTATAAGTATTTTGTAAAAATGCAGCAAGAAGAAAATGTGCATGTTGGCTAGGGCTGAACGATTAATCGATTTTAAATCGAAATCGCGATTTTAAATGATGCAATTATCAAATCGCAAAGCCTGCAAATGTTCTTTTTACGTTTTTGTTGTTGTTGTTCTTCTTGTGTATCAGTCATCCACACCAATCAGAAGTGCTGTGCTCCACATGTACCAGTCATTGTTAACCAATCAGAAGTGGCCCATGATAGTAGGTGATAGACAGATTGATCCAATCACCTGCCATGTATTTTTCAAATACTTTTCCAAATGGCTTCCAATGGAGCTCTCCTAGATGGTTTGGTGAAACAAACCATCTGAGTCAGGTTAGTAATGCTCCATCACATGTTTCTATTACAGGGTGAATCTTAAACTGAAGCTTGACTTTAAAGCAACCCAAAGGAAGTTTCATGTAAGTTTAGTTCTTTCACTCGTAGCTCGTGTAGCAGAATGTTTATTACAGCGTATTTCTGGTATATTCATTAATGTCACATGGTATAAACTACAGTATAGTGGACAGTGTGTTGTTCATTTGGTTTGCCGTAAGGAGGCCCATCTATAGGCAATCAGCTGAAACTCTTCACCAGCAGTTGTATACATTGGCATGTGTGGTAGCTGCTAAATAAGGTCATGACATCAGGGGCCTGTACTACGAAGCTGGTTCAACCTAACCTGGATATGTTTGAGTTAGCCGGTTGGCCTAATCCAAAACATACGCGCTGTCGCTAAACTGTACTACGACGCAGGTTATCAAGTGGATCGCTCAAGCCAGCCGTGTCCTATCTAGTTAGGTTCACATGAAAGGGGTGGTATTTGGAGCATTCGACCAATCACAAACATGGAGAAGCATACTGACAGCGCAGCGTCATACTTCCGGAATGAAAAGTCAACTATAATATTAGTCAAATATGAAGAAGTTAAACTTTAAACATCCATGACTTAAACACTTTATCCAGGATAAAAGCCACATAGCTGCACCTGCAAGGTGAATACTCTGGTAAAAGAAAAAGTGTTTGAATGCGTACATTAACAGGTTTATGATATCACTGCCCCGTCTAAAACACGATCTGACTTTAATTACATTTGACTCGAGTGTTTCGTCAACTTAATGTGTTGCTTAAAATAATACTTCTGCATACAGTATGTGACACTGTGAGTGTTGCACGGCCAGATACGATTCAGCTGACTCAGATAAGGAGATATATGATACATTATGAAGTGATATGCTGCGGACTGTACTGTTACTCTGATCCGGTTACTTATGTTGTGGCAGATATTTAATTAAGCTTTCTTAACGCTAATGTTATAATAGTCAGATTGCTCTGAAGATGGGAGGTGATATTCTATTAATGTTCACGTTCACACAATCGGTGATTTTTGCCGGCCGTCTTTCCTGCAACGGCAGCTTTTCTGTATTTCCTTTCTCCTGTAATATGACTTGGTCGCTTTAAAACTCCGCACACTGAGCTCCGATTGGTCAGCAGGCGGTGCTTTCACTGAGTTGATCTCTTAGCCTGCAACCTAACCTGGTCCCGACCAGGTTAGTCGCACAGCATAAGTTACCATGGAGATCTAGCCTGCTAAAAAGAGAACCAGCTTCGTAGGACCGGAAACCCAGAGTTTTCCCTGAAGTTAGCCGGCTAAGCGAAAATCCTGCTTCGTAGTATACCCCCCAGGGATCATAGAACTCAGAGGATGCAACATATATGACTGTATAAGGTTGGAACATCTTTGCCACGTATGCTGTTTCAAGTGTATGTTCGTGTGTGTTTTACATGTATAAAGCACATGAGATCTTTCTTGTCTTGGGGGGCAGTTCTGCGATTGGCTGCTGTGGCAGCAGGTGATGTACTCCCCATTATTGTTTGTTTGTTGCAACAACTAAATAATAATTACTGATCAGCTATATCTGTGTTTGTGTTTTATTGATTCCTCTCTGTTTCATTCTTTCCTGTTGTGAGTGCTGCATCGCCACAACACTCGGGCTGCGGGGGTGCTAGAGACGGGAGCACGTTGATACGACCTTCCTAGCCGAAGATATGGCCGCACTTTACAATAAACTTCCGTTGGGTCGCTTAAAAACAAATATCGCAAATCGAATCGCAATATCTGTCTGAAAAATCGCAATTAGATTATTTCCCCAAATCGTGCAGCCCCAATGTTGGCCCAACAGACCCCAATGCCGTACAGACCTGGAAATAGTTGAGTTTAATTTGCAATCTGATTTGAATTGTTCCCATTTAAGGAAACATTCCTTTGGCCCCATCATAGTCAATTAGAAACTACTGCATGCAGAAATCTACTGATTTGTCCAGAAAATCTAGATACAATTAGAAACAGCTTCTTGATATTCAACAGGAAAAAGCATTTCTTCAGTTAACCTTAACTGTGTGAACCTGAGTTTGTATTAACAGCTACTAACAAGCCTGAACACACCAGCAGCAGCTACAGCAGTTATGTGCTGCAGAATAACAAGAGCGTATGAGAATATGATGTATGACTGGTACCCTGTATCGCATACCATCAGCAGTGACTCATTACTGTCTCAGGAAAGGAAAATCAAACACATATAAACACACTCCACACATGAGTATACACGCATTTACAGTGCAGATAAAAGTGCACAGAGAAATGGGGGCAATTAAGCAGAACTTTGGATACAAATAATCCATGATTTAAAATGTAGTTTGGATCAATAAAAGTATTTTAAGCGTGTTCTTGTTGCCCTTAAATATTGTCTGTCGAAGACAAACATACAGAGTGGAAATCTCCTTTATGTTAACCTAATAGAAGTTGTTAAATGCTTTTTTAATTGTGTCTTTTCATATGCTGAGGCAACATAAACTATTGTTCATTTATGTAATAAGAGATAATTTTATAATAATAAGAGATGACACATACTTAATGAGTCAAGGCTCTTACAGTTATTGTACTTTCTCCCCTCTTTCACCCTCGTCTCAGGATCCACACCAGTTATATTTGAAACTGTGTTGTCGTTCTCTCTCCTTGACACTCCCCACTTGCACACAGCCTCGGGCCCCCTTGTGGAATGCTGTATAATGTGAGGCCTATGGAGGAAGGGCATCCCGGGACACTGTGAGAGCACACACAAACACATGCTAACACACTCACCGACACACACACACACACACACACACACAGAGAAATACAGCTGTTGAGAGCCATCAGAACCCTTTGGCAGACGTCCAAGTCAAAGACAAGTGGTGTATGAAGGCCTCCGTTTAGAAAGGAAAAAAAAGTCCTCATTTTCCATATATGTTATGATAAACACTGAAGATAGAAACGTGGCAGTCAAAACTCCCATTACCCAGAACTGATTTCCTTGAATTGAGAGAGCAATATGAAACCTTGATAACTGCTGCCTGTGTGTTGCCTTAGGGCTGACAGGCCTCACCTATGGATTCATACTGTTTCAGTTTTTAAACAGGGATTTTCAATTCCTTTTGTTATCCCCCATGATATTTCTACATAGGAGAAGCGGGCAGAAGCAGATGGGCACTAAAATTGCTCAAACACTCTGAAGTGGGATTCAAAACGGTTAAATGGTGAGGAACACTACACACTACTTTATTCATATGAATCTATTAAGCAAGCTGTCGTTTGTTAACGTCCAACCTGTGCGACACCTGTAAGGGACCAGAATGCTGCATAAAAACTGTAAGTCTTACTCTCAGTCTAGGTTTTTTACAACCTGACAAAGATGAAGAAGGCAAGGCAAGGTTTATTATATAGCATTTTTCTGTACGCGACAATTCAAAGTGCTTTACAAAACAAATTAAAAGACTTTTTAGGAATACAAATACAGTAAAAACACATTATATAATGGCATTTTACAACAGGCATTACAAAGCAAAGATAATAAAATAATAAAAATAAACACCACAAGAAGTAGACCATAACCAAGTTGCAAATAATCCGAATTGTTCCTCTTGAGAACAAACACAGGGTGGACTAGAGTATGAGAATGAGAATGAGAGCTGGATGGTAGAGAGAAAGAGTGCATGTGAGAGGGAAGGAAAGTGACAGGAAATGAAGAAGATTGCCACAAGCTTCATGCCGACTCGCCACACACACTGCAACCATGTACACACTGGAGAAGGGGGGAGGTACTGCATGTATAGTCAGATGACTCCTGCAGGGTTCAGGTCAGGTAAGGTAAACACCAACTGAACTGACACTACAGGCAACTGTAATGTGTAGGCTATAGGTGAAACTTGTGTTTGAACTTTAAAAAAAAAGGTAATCCCACAGTCACTTTGACTTATTTTACAAAGATTTACATTTCATGATCCACTTTGGTTCACAATCCTCCCAGGCCCACATAGTTTTACAGCCTATATGTCATGTTAAAACAATGTTTTTTCGTATACTACATCAGTACAAGACTTTCTAGTAATACCAGCATTTTTAAGAAATATCTTATACTACTAACTTGCTTGGGGTTGAGATTAGAGAAGCCAGCTGTATTGGGTTATCTTAAATGTATTAATAAATTGCCCCTTGACAACACAAATAACTTCAGATGCTGTGTGTGTAGTATTCATTGCCGCAATCCTGCAACATACAGCACTACAATAGATGCATTATGGGTGGAGATTTTTTTTGTTTTGGCTTCATCGTGACGCAAGACAAATCATACCGTTCCACCTTCTCCAAAGCATGAGTTGAAAACACTATTAAGTCTTCAAAAGTACAAGACAACATTATAGTCACACTACAGTGGGCTAATATTAGTAAATAACTACAAATAGTCTAATTAAATTCTTCTCGTGCCGCGTGGAAGACTACACCTATCATCCCCCGTGTAAAACCTTCACATTTCGCGATATCACTTCACGAAAGTTGAAGAGCCTAACTTAGTTGAGCAGGTAGTGATATCTCAATTAACTCTCGTGCTGTAATGTCGGCAGAATGTCACGGTGTGCGGCCATAAAGAAGGAGAGGCGAGGGAATAATGCATGGTAAAATCTATGCGTCACACAAATCAGGCACCGTAAACATCACGCCAAGACAGAAGGGGCATATTTACCCGATATATGTCGCTATTCCATGAACTGCGGCGGTCCGACGGTGGCGAGGATGTTGGCGGAAGTCTTTCTCTTCGGATAACCTGTAAAGTTTTACGGGGTGTTAAAAAAAGGCAGGCCCCGGTTTCCCCTTGTCCGCTGGCTCACTCTATCACTCCAACAGTCCTATCTTGGCCGCTCGTCCCCCATCTCTCTATATCCCACTCTCTCTCTGGCCGCTTCTATCCCTGTGCAGGAAGTGAACGCTGCTCACATGAACAGTGCAGGCAGCCTGACATCATGTAGCACTCGCTACAGAGTTATTTTTAAAGACGCAGACGTTTTAGCGTGACTGCCAGGTTACTGTAGGTACACTGTCCTACTGTAGTGTACTCGGCAATGGACTGTCAGCAGTGCTCGGTCATATCGTGCGCCTTTTACGGACACACGAACTCAGTGCACTCTGCGGGCTTAAAGGTGCAGACTTTCCTGTGGCTAGCCCTCGGGGCGAGGTATAGCAGTGATACCAACACTGTCTGTGCGTGTATGAAAGTGAATTTATTGGACAATATTCGCAGTCGTGGTTAAAAAACGAGGTGCCTCATTGTGCTCCTACATAAAATGTACATGTGCGGTTACCTCACTTGTCCTATGTGATGACAGCTCAGGCTACATGATGCGCATGTGTGTATGTGCATTGTGCAGTTTGGCTAAGCGCCAACTGCTGGCTGTGTGACCTCAAGTAAACTTTTCTTTACTGCAGGCATGCGATGTCACAGTGCCACAGCTCACACAATCTCTGCTAGACGATGGCAGAATGTGTTCCAACATGACATGTTTATGATCACTACTGTTAATCTCCATAGGATGCAAGGTTAGATTAATATTTCATGTTACTTACATGTTATATATTTTGTATGCAGAGGTGGGAAGTGACTAAGTATATTTACTCAAGAACTAGCTAAAGTACAATTTTGTTTTAAGTGTAATTTTCTCGAGTATTTCCATTGTATGCAACTTTGTACTTCTACTCTATTCATTTTGTACCTTTAGTTAATTTACACATTTTGATTAATAACATGAAATATAATCAACACTTAAATCAGACTTTAGTTACACGAGTAATATTCACAAGCTACCTGCAGTATACAAAGTGATTAAAACTAGCTGCACCTTTACCAGCTTTGATAACACATTAATATTTATAATCAAAACATATATATTATTCTGAAATGGACCAAATTGCATAATAAGTACTTTTACTTTTAATACTTTGAGTATGTTTTGATGCTAATACTTTTGTACTTTTACTTGAGTAACCTTTTGATTGCAGAACTATATGCATTTAGTTACAATACAGAGTATTCCTTCCTTTTGGTACTTCTACTTTTACTGAAGTACAAGATTTGAATTCTTCGCCCCCCTCTGTTTATTATGTTTGCTTTTTAATCAAATTTAACTATTTTCCGAAATATTGCATACTTATTGATACTTGTTCACATTGGCAATTCCCAAATGAACATTATTAATCATTACATTCTTCATCTAATGATGGCACTGAATAATCTTTATTTCTTGCTTTCCCTCTCTTTTATATGTGTAATGTTTGTCCTTTCACTGTGAGAAAGTACTTCTAGGTCAAATACATTTTACATACAATTTCAAATAAACGACAATGTATTTAACTGTACCATGATGTAAAACCCCTCTATTAGTCCTGTGATATTCTTACAGTATATGAGCTCACAGCAGGGGAATGGCATTACATATAATTGACAGCCCCCTTACTGCACCTCTCTGTAGTTAAAGCACTATGATATTCCTATAGGGACTATCATGTGTCTGTGGTACTCAGTGGCGAGTTTATAATGAACTCGTTGTACTGAGGTCGATGCCATTTTTACATAGTAATGAGTAGGCCATGACTTTATCATTTAGCCTACCTTCTGCACTATGTTGACATCACAACTCATGTTCTCTGTTGTAACTGTGCTGTCTGATCAGCCCAGTTCAGAGCATGAGGCATATGATGTGTTGATCCTCAGAACAAACGCTTATTGTTCCAACCCCCGATTACCCAATTACAGCCAGAGGCCATACCAGTCTCAAGCATGTCTCCGCCAGGCCACAGCCTCTGTGTCGAAAGTTCACATCTAGGGATGGTAGTTTCCAGCAGCAAATGATAAACACAGAAATGTAAGCTCATGCCTGTACATGACAATTATACTAAGTTAAGTGTGAAAAGATTGAGCCCTCCTTAGATCTTGTAAGCATACTTCATGCCATGTGAGACACAGGCTATATAAGGTGATGTGGACACAGCTATTGCCTTTGTTATGCTTGGCAGAAACAGAGAGTTCGAGATGTGGTCTGGTGTTTGCGTCCTACAGGAAGCTAAACAGAGAAGTCTGTCAGAGGCAGCATGAAGAGCGACTGATGGAACATTTGACCCAAAGATGTTCGCAATTTGAACTGTCACACATTCTTGTGACACAGCTCGAGGCATGGCATCATGGGTGTTGGGCCAACACAGTAAACACATTCACTTGGCACAGTAACAAAACAGCTCAACAAAATGTATTTAAAAACTTTACTGAAAAAAGTTCATGTTTTTTGTTTTGTTATGAAGCTTTAGCGCAAGTTCAATAAGGAAGACCTAACAATGAGTCACTTACATGTCACTCTATTGCTCCCTTCCCCCCTCATTAAATGCGTGGGCGTCACCCCTCAGCAGCCAATTGCTGCACATGCTAAATTCCTTAAATGCCTGCCTCTTTCTTCCTGTCAGTCGTCATTTCAGGTGACTACACGCAACCCCGCCTCCACCCCTCTCGCCTCCCGTCTCCTTCAGGACAAAGCTAAACCTTCCTCCTTCAGACCGGTCTTACCTACTCATCACCACCACCAGTGTCTAGACCCCGGGGATTTCATCGGAGCGGTTCTTTCCCTCCTGAATGATTATCCTGCAAAACCGGGGCCTAATCGCCAAACACCATTACATTCTCCTGTTGTATTATCATGGCAATCATTTCATTCGTATGACGTGTAACAATAAATATGTATTCCATACATCACGTCTTTTCCGGTTTTGAAATGCCCTTTATATTATGCTGGCCCACCTTTTTCCACAAAAACACATCACACACACTGTTGACAACTAGTTTTTGGTCACTTAAACCAAATATACTTTACTGTGATACATGTATGTTTACATGATATTGTGTTTACAACATAACTGGAATAATATCAACCTTGGAATCATGGTAGACTTTTGCATTTGGAGCCAAACTCAGGTTTTTTTTGGCACAAATGACTATCTTGCATCCCACAGCCATGACAACAACAGTCATATGTTCAGTCACCCCTCCATGCAACATTGATGATTTCGATTATTGTAAACAAATGAGTTCGGAGTCAAGATTCCTTTCTAAATGTGTGTACAAATGGCATGAAAACGAATTAGAATATATTTTTGACCCTATTCATCTATTGAGAGTCCTATAACTCTCTCTCATGTCAGACTGACTTCATGCATCATTTTAGATTTTCAACCAGGTGGTTCTCTCTGAGATATACATGACCAATATTGTTAAACGACCGTCCACCCAGTTGTTACACACACTCTTAATGGATGTTGTCATATTTTAAAACTAAAAGAATAAAATAGTGTTGACATCAAGAGTCTTTTAACACCACACAATGCTGAAGTTGCAGTGTGAAGCATCCACATTGCACATTACACATTACATCTCCCACGCCTCTCACACTGCAGCTACATGTCCACAAACACCATGAAGCACCAGCCAAGACCCCCCACCAGGAACATGGTGATCTGCATGCTGTAAATGATCAGGTCATTGAGCACGCCAAAGTCTAGGCGCTGGTGCCCTAGCAAAAGCAGAATGACAGACAGTTTGTACTGCAGCCGCAGGAGAACCCTCACACTGACATACTGCAGGAAGAAGAGAGCAGAGAGCGCCACCCAGAGCAGAGAGGTCAGCAGGCTGCAGCCAAAGTAGAGCAGGAACCGGAGGAAGCTGTACATGCAGCGCGAGCGCAGGTAGAGGTCAAAGTTATTGTACTTGGTGCGCACAAGCTTTGAAGCGTGCGTGGACCCACAGGCCGAGTGCATGCAGGTGGTGTGGGGACCATGGAAGCTGCGCACCCGCCGTGGGATAGGGATCAAAGGCATGGGTGGGCTACTGGAGCCCAGCACAGTGCACAGGAGTCCTAGCTGTAGGTGGAGTCCTCTGTGAGTGTTGCTTTTTGGTTAGCTTCATTTAGTTTTGGAGCAAAGAGGGGCTCTTATAGGAGCCCTGTGTGGATTCCAGTCAGCAAAGCTTGCTCCTTTAAATGCCAGAAGAAATTACAGTGTTACTGTATGTTTTAGGATACATTTTCAAAATGCACATACACACCATGTTGCAAATATAATACAAGAAGTGCAGGCCTGTGCATCATTCAATTTCCTTCAGGTGAAAACAGTAAATCTACATCTAGACAGAGACATTGAGAAACCGGTTTAAACATGTGTCTGAGAATGAAGCTATCAATAATGCTAAATGGCGAAATCATAGCTAGAACACAGTATATTCTTTCATCCTTCCCCTACTATATAATTAATTGATCGTGCAGAACCAGTGGTAATCTTACATGCATCAATACGACGTCTTCCGGCTCACCAAGAAAGCTGGTGTTTGAGTCGCAGATGAATGGAGCATTGTATCACATTATGAACACACGGGACTTTTTTCTTTTTTGTTCTACACGATTAATTGTTGTATGTCAGTGGAGATCATGGTAGAGATGAGGCAGCGACGGCGAGCCAGTGGTGGCTGTACGCTGTGTCGCAAAATATACGAGTCATCCTGCTGTGACGACAGTTGCACGCTTAAAGGGGAAGTGCTCCTAAAGCGAAGGTGCTCCCTTAACAGTTCAGGTTTCATATCCATATATTTAACAAACAGTAGAGGTTACAATGTGTTTGTGTGTGTACAGTATTGTTGCCAAAGCATGGTGGGAAGCAGTCTTTGTTTGCTTTTAAGTATGACAAAAATATACCTTAAATTAGGGATTTTCCATACAACAATGCTAAGTAAAGAGTACATTGTATACGGTTGTTTTCTCTTCTTTTTCAATACTTTATTTTAAATAAATTGACAATATGGTAATTAAAATCATCCTTTATAATTAAAGGATGTGTATCTATTTAATTTAAATAGAGTTAAACATATACAAATGCAAATAAATGGATAAAATATAGCCAAAAAAGAGGAAAACAATAAATTAACATAGCATGCCAGGGGTCAACACGTATAAATAGGGTTATTAATTTAGACATGCTTTTTACAGTTTTATACCTTATCGTTTAATTTTGCTAAAGTATTGTACTAATATTCATCTCCATTTATGTCTTAAGCACAGCAATTAGGTTTAACTTTAGCACATTTAAATGTATGCAATTGAACTTGAAAAACAAAAGCAACATTTCACAATTACTTGCCCTTTACACACCGTTTCTACAGTTTTAAGGATATTACAAAATGCATTAAATCAATATGTATGCACCCCCTGCATAATGTCACAAGGTTTGGTATATGAATCTTGCAGTGATAGAGCAATTTATCCATGCTCACAAAAACATCAAAAGATCAAATTAAAAAAGAAAAGTCTGTTTTGGATTCATTCCAAATATGATAAATTATTTGTTTTAAATTATTATCATTATTTGTAATATCACCTCTCAACCTCAGCATTTATTTAAAAGTGCTGGGTAACTTTTCCCCTCCATCTACAAGAACAGACTTGGACTGCAAAGGTCAAATGTGTAGTCATGTGTCTGTAAATCTCAGACAAGGTTACACAGCGCGTCCACACGCACAACCTCAGAAGTGTGCGAAGCCTCTCACTCTGTATATCAAGTAACCTTCATTTGGCAGATTTATGGGTTAGTAGAATGATTACATCCCAGATATCAGTCAGCAAGGAGTTGACAGCAGACGGCAATGAATCATAATAAATACACACTTTTTAAAAGAAAAAAAAGGGTTTGATGCAGTTGTTAGATCACTTTACTGGAAATTAAAAATGTGTATTATGCAAACTTGGAAAAACAAGCCTTTTAATATTTAATCAAACATGCATTAAGCTGTCATTAAGGCTGAATAAATGTATCTTTGTAATTATTTTCGAGTTAACCAATCAACGTTTGAAGCAAGCTCTCCTTAATAAAATAAAATAACAGTATTTATTACATTTTAGAAATTCTCTTTGTCCACAAGAGAGCGCCCAACGTGCACTACTTATCCAAACGTCTATTCCAATAGATAGTTAAAACGTCACAGTTTAGGGAGCTACATTGGTCTGGAATGAATCCAATGCAGGAGATACCTTAATATTGAATCCTGGTTCACAGATAATCTGCTCATACTGTATCTCGTCCATTCTCGTTGAAAGCAAAGTGTCTGAAGTGTCCTCTGCTACCAGCATCAAAGCTGATGAAAAGCGTGTTGGCCTGAGGCAACTGACTGTGGCCTGCACTTAACACCAGCTCTGATAGTCAGTGTGTTGTGGGCTGTAGCCTTGCATGATCCATCTTCTTAAATTGCTTATTTCTTTGAAGTATTCTCCTTGCTCCCGATAAAGAATTGTTCAAGCTGATGTTGAATTCATTGGAAGAGCTGCATTCAACACCCTCTTTCATCCATGTATTATTGCTTCTGTATGATCTTTGGTTTATCAAAGCCATCATTGTGACAATCAACCTTAGGCGATGAAAAAAAAACTTATTTTCAATAATTATAGACTGATATCACATCAGGAAATGTATCATAGGAATCTGCATGAATTATGGGCTCAAGCATATCTGTTCAACGTACGAGCTTGAAAACGATTTACATGCTATTCAGTCACAGTTTATTCATGGACGTCTAGTTCACTTTATCACTATTAACTCATAAGCGTAATTGTAACCACATAAAGTATTTCGACAAATGTTGAACTTCAGTATGGTTTTTCTGTTAAAATAATAATTTTGTTTTCATTAAAAAATACATATATACCTCACTAAATGTGTTGCTGAAAACTATAAAAACTCAATATCTCCAAAGGCATATTCTGTGGAACCCTTCTACTTTTAAACTAACAGAATACTTCTATAAGATACCGTAAATCCCTCAGGTATCACATCCATTTGGCATTACATTTGATCAACACTCTTTTTTCCATCTTTTCTTTGAATTAGATTTTGGATCACTTTGGGACAAGAACCTAGCCTGTTGTCCCAGCTGACCCGTCTTCCTCTATATTCCTATAATGGGGTTCACTATTTTCTGGTTAAAAGATGTATAGTGGCCATTAAAGACAAAAGTACCTTACAGGTTATACTTGCTTGTCAGGTGGTGAAATTAGCTTCCTTAGGGATAACAAATGTGGTTCCAGCAGGAAAGGACACAGGAAGATTAAGCACAAGGCTTTATGGATCTCCAAGTGAGTTCACATTTATGTTGGCCTAGTAATATTTAAAGATGTTATGTTATAATTTTATACAAATCTATAAATATGGATTTTCTAAGTATATGACAAATCTCAAAAAAAGGAAACTTCTAGCTTCTGGGGGGAAAAAAAGAATTGATTGCATTTAATTTTTGTTGCATATTGAATGTCAAAGTGTGCAAGTCCTTGTCAGAACTGTTGAGTACACAACCTTCAGTTGTCTAACACAGTTCAGCTGTTCTTTTTAATGAGACTCAATCACCAGAGTTGACCCATTTACAAGGCTCACTGATCAAACAGAACAAAGCAACATCTGAATGTAGCTGTGAGGCCAAGCTCATAATTTATGTTTCGCTATGGGTGATCTGAAACAATTTGCTCGAAGAAACACAGGACTATGATAGAAGAAATATTTTACATTCCTAAATAATTCAATACAAACTATTTGCTGAAATCCATCATTTTCTTTGCACTGTTCTAAACATTGAATTGCTTTTTCATTTATTCTTGAGAACAGTTGAAACATCCATGGTGTTTGTTGGTTGTTGATGTTTCACCAGTGGAGGGAGCTGTTTGCTCAGGTTTCACTACAGATCTTTTTCCTCCAGTGCTCATGAGGAACAGCACATTCAAGGACATGGCACCGAGCTATCTATTTTCCTTGTTATATAGGCATATTTGAACAGAATCCAGCTTCTTCATTGCCGCTGTCTTTGATAAATGAACACATGCAGCACCATTACAGCTACAAATGCCTCTAAATAGTGCCAAGTTCAGATGTTGGCTTTCCACTACATCTGGCTAATAACTGCATCCGAGCTGAGGATGCTCCTCTGTCTCGTAACATTATCAAGAAAAACGATGTCAATAAAGTGGATGCTTGTGATTTAGGCATCCAAGTGCCCTTGTAAAATATGTATACTGCTTCTAATCATGCATTATGGCAACATTATTGACTCATATTTTTCTCTTCTCGACATGACAACCTTTGGAGTGTTGCCTCGCCTTCCCGAAGGTGGAGGATGGTCGGGGAAAGCTGAATCTGCATGTTTAAGTTTACTTCCAAGTCTGAAAGCAACTGAAGAATGGTGCTTTTAAAATGTCATTGCCAGGGCTAATTCTTCATTTACTGACAAACAACAGGAGGCCAAATCTACTTGCCTTGTGGAGTGGCAATCACGATCCACAGCCATCCACCGCCATCCACCCTCCAGTCCCTGGAACCTTTGCCAATACATTGCCATGATGACCCAAAGAGTGTCAGGAGTAAGCAAGATTAAAGGGGCAACATGTCAAAATCCTATGTGACTCCTCCAAATACACTTGGGCTAAATCAATTAATTAATTAACTAAGTAGAGGTCACAGCCAATAGTTTAGCTCAGACAAATTAAATCAATTAGTCGGGCTAATAAGACGAGGGAGACTTTAATTAGTGAAAGTTTAATCAAAGCCATGTTTGCGCTGTGCTGCATTATGAAGCAGCTCAATGGATCTCCTAAAGATCCATTAGGCCCGTCAGAACAAACTTTGGCCACATATATCAAAGAGCATGAAGAATCTGTAAGATCTGGTCCTTTTTGTTTGTCCTCTTTTCAATCTTTCTAAAAAAAACACTATAATGCAGTCTTATTAATTAATTAAAATTCATTGATATTGTTTTATTATGTAAACATCTTAATGTATACTTGGTTTTAATTTACTCTTTCTTTAATGGTCATTCAGCCTCAGTTAACTCTCTCTTCTAAATTTTTTGTGACCAGCCTTTGTTTATTTCTGTTTTTGTATCTTCTTATTTTCTTGTCCCTGTTGTGTGACTGTTTTCCTTTTCGCGTCGGGCTCCTGATCGGCCTGTCGGTGTTCTTTTCCCCATAATGACCGCGTCGCTGCACATTATCCCTTACTTATGCCCCTTTCACACCAGCGCTTTTTCAGCTCCGGCTCGGAGCTGGAGCCTGAAAAGGGCCGGTTTTTCCTGTTCACACCGCAGCGGCGCCGGCTCTTAGCTCCGGAATCCGGTTCACTTCCAGCTCCAAAAAATTGTCGGTCTAGAGGCAAGAGCTTCGGAGCTAAGAGGTGGCGTCGCTTACGTCTCTCTTACGTCGAGGCGTGCAGGAAACTAAACCCACCTCCCCTGAACATGGGTCGACTGTCATGCCTGCCTACAAGCAGTAGTGCTTATAAACACACTTTATAAAGTCAGGCAACACTAACCAGGCTTCGTGTGATTCTGTTTATTTGTACCTTACTTTGACCATCCGTTCATTGTTATTGATCATTGTGGAGAGAGGCAGACGTTTTGTTTTGTATTATAGCAGCTATCGGATGGAATCAATACATGGGCTGCACAGGTTGTCGTGTCCGACTATCACAAGTAAAATCATAATAAAAATACGCCGGTAAAATGTGCCTGTAGAAAACGGTTTATGCCAATAGGATAGCAATAGCAAGTAGTCAGTTTAGCTTCGGTTGCTATGCTAACATCACCCATTTTATACCAGAGAAACTTTCATAACAGCGTTGTGATACCAAACAGCATCAATTCAGACTGACACACATTCACTTAGGCCAGAGGTGGCCAACCAGTCAGAGGTTAAGAGCCACATTTTTTTCTATGTTACTGCAAAGAGCCACATCAAACACACAGTCACTGATACCGCTTGTTTCAGTTTTTTGTTTTCTGGAGACAAGATTTCAACCACGTCACTGATGCATTTTTGTGGCATTGGGATATTTTTTTTTTAAATCCTCTGGAGCAGAGAGAGGAGCTTATTGTTATTGATTAATGCATCAGTGTTTCTTAGGGTCAAAAACACTAAACTCACAACTTAAAATGAAAGCGTTTAGTTTATTTAATAAAAGAGCACATGTTCAATGTGAAAAGTGACAATAGTTATAGATTATTTGCAATTTGGTGCTATATATATATTTTTAAAAAAAAATGATATATATTTTTTGGGCGAGGGGCTCCGTTGGCGGGGCGCAGCGCCCCTCCAAGACAATGGTAGGCGAAACACTGGATAGTGTTTAATCAACGATAGGTTTCCCCCCCCCCTCAAAGGTGATGGTTCACTGCATCGCACGTATTATTGTGATTGGCTCTTGGGCCACATCAAAATTACCTGACACCACACATACGTGGGGAGATGGGGGAGAGCCGGGACGAAAGTAACACGGGACGAACATAACGGAGCGATTTTATCCGAGCCCAAACAACTTTGACCGGCCAAATTACGTCAGAATGATCAACATTCAATACTTAACAGACCTACTAAATATCAGGTTTAACTGTCAGGAGTAGTGTTGTCACGATACTTGTCAACATTTTGGTTTCGATACCAAGTCAAGAATTGCGATTCCGATTCTTTTTCGATACTTTTCTTAAAAAAAGGGAAACAGTCTTAAATGTAATTATTGTGCTTTATTTCACACCAGAACCATAACCATAACACAACCTTTTAAACAATGAGAACAATAAATAAAATAAATGACAAGAATTCGTATTAAATAAAATTAATAAATGTCTTACAGACAGGCCTCATGGTGTCCGTAGGCTTGCCCTCACTGTCAGAGAGAGCTAAAATACATCAAAATGTCGCTTCTGGCGTCTTTTTTGTCAACAAGCCGAGGCGCAGCGGCAGTTGCACTCCCACTTGCAGCCATGCTTCTCGTTTTCTCACATGCTCTGGCAGCGCGTGCGTGCATGAGAGAGGGGAGGGACTTAGAACGTGTTTGAGAGGGCGGGACTGCAGGCACGGCTGCAGTGCAGGGATTGGAAGCAGAGCGCTGAACACACGGCTCTTATTAAAACGGCGCTTTCTCACCGGAGTACTTTTCCCCGTCATTCTTAAAGTACCGATAGGCCTACTAATGAAACGGAGGAATCGTAACGTTTTTAACGGCAGGGTATCGCGGTATACCTTTCAAGTATCGGTACACCGTGCAACCCTAGTCAGGAGTCAGTGTCACTCCTCCAAACTCACACATATACAATTCGATATGAACTGAAGAGCCGCATGAAACTAGGCAAAGAGCCGCATGCGGCTCGAGAGCCGCGGGTTGGCCACCCCTGAGGGGAACTGGGGATATGTATCAGCTGCTTGTGTGAGTCGGACAGTGAATACTTTAGAGCGGCCGCTGCAGTGTGAGCTAACCGGGAGCTAACGGAGGAGAATAAACTCCCGTGGAAGAGCAGCCAACACTGCAGCGGTCGGTAAATGCTGCAGAAACACATTAATAAACAATGAACCATGGCACTCTGGAGCAAAGTATAAGGTTGGAGAAGTCGTTATTCAATTTAATCTGGCTTCGTGTGATTAAAAGCAACACGATCATCGACCCGACGCAGTTCCCCGTTGTTGTGAGCGCCGTAATGCCGTTGGGGAGCAAATCAGCGATGTAAACGGTGACGTCATGACGCAGCAGCGGCAGCCAGTGTTGCCAACTTGGCGATTTTCTCGTTAAATTTGGCGGCTTTCCAAACCCTCCGGCTACTTATTTGTGTCAAAAGCGACTAACGACTAATCTAATGATTTATAATGGTGTTATTAGGGACTTTTCTGGTGTTTGGAGACTCACGTATTGTTCTGCAGTTAACGAGCCGCGGGTGCTGCCATGAGCCCCGCCTCCCTCCCATAGTGCTGACACAGCATTCCCACTATCTGTTCTTCGATGCACGAAATTCTTTATTATTCTGCCGGGTTATTTTGCGCCACTTCTCCTCCCACATTGAACATCGCAGAAACTCGGTTCGAACATCAAAACGTTCAGCTCAGTCGGGAATCGATGGCTATTACTTTTATCATTCATAACATTCATAATTCCAGAGATACATCCCATAATACATCCCATTTTTAACATGGAAGTCAATGGAGAACTCTTCGGACTTCAACAATCTTCATGCAACTTCAACTGCTAACTGCTCCTTCTTCAACTGCTAACTGCTCCTTCTTCAACTGCTAACTGCTCCTTCATACTTTCACTCAGAAACCTCATTCCGACTTTAAAATGTTACACATCTTTCTGACATTATTCGTGTAACACAACTTTTAATGACGTGGTCACTGGAGTTTAACAGACTGTCTCAGCCTATTATTTTCCGTCTGATGGAGACTTCATACTGACTTCAACATGTTCCACATATTTTAGACATTATTGGTGACGTATGCTTTTAGTTCTAACGTTTTCGGTTCAAATATTCTGCTGCTTTTTCATGCATTTAGACTTTTATTTTCTTGTTCTTATTTCACATTCAAGTCCCCTCTATTCATGAACCCTTCAAAGTACTCAGCCACACCATTTATACCAGGTGCGACTGTTGCTATGTCAGTTAATCTTTCAAATACAAGGTTGCTTGTTTGATTCAAGCTCTTGTAGTCAATATGTCAAGGTATTTATCCCTAACATTTTATCAGCTAACTAATGACACACACTCAGGGGATCTTTATAAACGTTTTAAATCTTTAAACATGACTCTTATAAATCACTTTTAAACCCAGCAATGCACTAGTGTCAGCTTTTCTAAAATAGAAACTTCAATGTTCACATCTTAGTACATTGTCAGGATAAGTGAGAAATGGATTTAACTTCTGTTAGACATGTCTATCATTCTGAATACATATTTACTGTGAATGTATGCAAAAATGTATGGCATATAGCTGTCTAACAGAAGTTAAATCCATTTCTCACTTATTCTGACAATGTACTTAACCCCAAATAAAAGAATCCAATACAAATAGTTGTTAAATAATAGTGAAGTCACGTTGTAATAACAATAACTCATCTCTCAGTTTTTTGAGTTTTCTTTTTGTGCTTTGCCAAATGCCACTGTGTCAAGTGTCCTAGTCGGGTTGCCGTACAGAGTTGTCCAATATGGCGGACCATCTTGCACATGCGCACTGCAGATAGGGCAGGGATGCAGATCGGGTAGTGACAGCCACATTTATTTGAATTATTTATATAATTCCTACATAATGGGGAAGCTTCCCACTCTATGTTATGTAAATACAAGTCTCACCATGGAAACCTTTGATCTCTGGACACGTCGTTAGCTCAAATATAAACACCTGTGTCATGGAACACGATGATGTCATAACTCCAACTGACATGCTCAGAGCAGCAGGCTTCAGATAATGGTTAATGGTCCTGCCCTCAACAGCTCTACTTCAATTATGGGGTGTCATCATGTGCCGTTGCCATGGAAACACATCCCTCGCTATAAAACACGATGTCGCTGTAGCTCCAATGGACACGGTCCGGTCGTCCCACAATCTTCACCTGTATATCACCTCTCCATGCCTCAACAGCTCTACGTCAAATCTGACATCTCACCATATGCCGTTTCCATGGAAGCGCATCCCTCGCCATAAAACACGATGTTGTCGTAACGCCTATGAAAAGGGTCAAAACAGCACCACTCTTCAGATAATGGTTAACGGTCCAGCCCTCAACAGCTCTACGTCAATTATGGGGTTTAATCATATGCCGTTTCCATGGAAACGCATCCCTCGCCATAACAGACGATGTCGCTATAACTCCTATGAAAATGTTCAAAAAGTGCTCAAACTTCACGTGTGCTAACAGTCCACCCGTGAAGATATCTATGTACGGTGGCCCTGAAGTGCAAGACACTACAGCATTTCAGAAAACACCACAGCATTTCACAAAACACAACAGCATTTCACAAAACGCCACAGGATTTCACAAAACACAACAGCATTTCAGAAAACACCACAGCATTTCACAAAACACCACAGCATTTCAGAAAACACCACAGCATTTCACAAAACACAACAGCATTTCACAAAACACCACAGCATTTCAGAAAACACCACAGCATTTCAGAAAACACCACAGCATTTCACAATGACGGAAAGGGTATTCCTTTAGGGAGAACACTTCTTGTTTGTGATTGGACAGAGCCAGCCAGAGAAGCACTGCTGTGATTGGTTGTTTTTGCTGCCAGTCAAGAAATGACGCTTCGTGATTGGTCAACACCCGACAGCGAAATATGTCCCAACACATCAGCCGTTAGCACACACTCAGAGCTCACAGCTCCTCATATCTGTTCAGAAACTGGACAAAAGTTAAACATGTACAAACCAGGGTTTCCGCTAGGATTTTTTCTCGCCGGTCAAATGTCCGGGCAGAATTTATTTTACCGGACAAATTTGAAATTTACCGGTCATATTTCAATAATAATAGTAAGAGTTGTGTAGCAGAGTTTCCGTTAGCAGGTAATTACCGGACTATGAGCAGATATGCTTCAGTTTAAAACTCAGTTCACGGGGCTCATTTTTATATTGCTTCAGTCTATAATCGTAACAGATCGAACAATTCAGATCCATTTTTCAATAAATGATTCCACAAACAACAAACAACATAATTATTACATTCAAACAAACTACTTGTAGTAGCCTAGATAACGTACATTATTCAAAAGTTTACATTAACTTTGAATAATAACACGGGAGAAACGGATCCTCTCTTTTCCCCTCTCCCTCTCTCTCTCTCTGACAGCCCGTCAGTTTCTCATGCAGCTCCTGCAGCTCGCTAAACAGAGGGCGGGGCTTCAGGTGATTATGCAGAGCTGCGTGTCTCGGTCAGACTCAGCAGCTGATCTGATCTCTCTCTCTCGCGTGTCCGGTTATACTTCACTCTCGTTTATGTCCATATCGATCAGATCCAGCTCTCCTGATCGTTCTTTACATAGAGCACCGATCAAACTATTAAGAGTGAATATCGGCCGATAATGACCGGTGGCCGATCTATCGGAGCCTTCCTAATTATTACCAGACATTTTGACCGGCAGGTTTTGAATTTACCGGTTTTTAATAAATTTTACCGGCTAAAAACAGGTAATTACCGGCTAACGGAACCCTGGGTACAAACCACAGACTGTCTGTGTCATGGCGAATACAGTCGCTGCTTTATTTATGTCTGTATGACGTTGTTGTGAGTGTGGACGGAGCAGCTACAGGTTAGTTTAGCCTGATGGATCCGATTCCATTCAGAAAACACGCATTTTAAAAGCTTTTCGCCTGCCGTCTTATCTGCAGACTTGTCAAAGCGTTAATTCATCGTTTTTACTAACCGTTATCAGTATGTAGTTACTTCGGCATCACTTTGAAACGTGTATTACAATTAAATCACGGTCAAATATGTTCATTTTGTTGTAGTTGGTATCTCCCATAGAATTTACATGGAGATACGCCCCGCCCCCTCTCAGTGCCTCTTGTTTGAATGACAGGAGCAAACACAGCTGACAGCCGCGGTGAAACTCGAGCGATTAGAGCGATGCGAATATTGGGTGGTCTACCAATATATTTACATGGAGATAAGCCCCTTAAAAACCATGAATTAATAAAGCATTAATTCTGTGTTTACTCCTGTCATTCAAACAAGACGCTGGAGAGGGGGCGGGCCGTATCTCCATGTAAATCCTATCGGAATCGGATCGATCAGGCAAAACTAACCTGTAGCTGCTCCGTCCACACTCACAACAACGTCATACAGACATAAATAAAGCAGCGACTGTATTCGCCATGACATAGACAGTCTGTGTTTTGTATATGTTGAACTTTTGTCCAGTTTCTGAACAGATATGAGGAGCTGTGAGCTCTGAGTGTGTGCTAACAGCTAACGGCTGATGTGTTGGGCCAATCACGAAGCGTCATGTATTGACTGGCAGCAAAAACAACCAATCACAGCAGTGCTTCTATGGCTGGCTCTGTCCAATCACAAACAAGAAGTGTTTTCCCTAAGGAATACCCTTTCCGTCCAATGTGAAATGCTGTGGTGTTTTGTGAAATGCTGCGGCGTTGTGTGAAATGCTGTTGTGTTTTGTGAAATGTTGCGGCGTTTTGTGAAATGCTGTTGTGTTTTGTGAAATGCTGTGGCGTTTTGTGAAATGCTGTAGTGTTTTGTGAAATGCTGTGGTGTCTTGCACTTCAGGGCCACCGTAGTGTTTATCTACGGGACAGTTTTGAGATTTCTTCAAATGCCGTTGCCATGGCAACACAATGCTCGCCATGAAACACGGTTTTCTCATAACTTCAGTGAAAATGCTCCGAATGGCCCAACATTTCACAGGTTTGGTAACGATGCAGCCATCAATGCATCTAAGCGTATTATGGGATGTCATCAAATGCCGTTGGCATGGCAACAGATTATTCGCCATCAAGTTAGTTCAAAAGTTTGCAGTTCAAATATTCTGCTGCTTTTCCAAGCCTTTTTACTTTCTTTTCTTCTCTCATCACACATTCAAGCCCCCAGTGTTTATGTATCATTTCAATCTAAATTATTCACTTTCTTCTTACACATTACATTTCAGCATAGCAGTTTAGCGTCAGCTTTTCAGCATAAAGCATTCCCACTAGCAATTTCTTCAGGAATTGCATTCTCTAGTTTTAAAGTGCTATTTCTTCTTCTTCTTCATTATTATCATTTTTATGAATACAATTAAAATATAAGCATGGTCAGTTTTATATGCTTATACTGTATAATCTATATATTTCACTTAAGTAATGGGACTATTTGCCATCTTTTATTTTGTACCTTTTTTTAGGAATGCATGTGTAGGAAATTAAAAGATGAGAAAAGGGCCTAACACCGATCCAATTTCAGGACCTTTAGGTGTGCAGAGGATGCCAAGCTTTCGGAGAGAAAATTAAGTACCCCATTCAACTAATTAAAATTAACCTGATGCAGGCAGTCAGGTCAGACTGGTGCTTTCAAGTTTCTATGCTGTATAAAGTTGAATTATTAAGGAAACAGCTTGTTCAAACACTTTCAATCATCCTCAGTGTTTTTTCTTTTGGTTTCACAATCTCTTGTGCGTTTGTGTATGTTTGTGTGTGTGTTTGTGTGTGTGTTTGTGTGTTTCATAATCCTGTCAAGCCATCTGTTGTCATTAAAACCTGCTCCTGTTGCACCAGAGATCCCAAGTATTCATCTTGCCAGATGTTACTTTGAACTAGTAGCTCAAAGTTTTCCGCTTGTTTTTTCACAAACCTGAACCACTAAGAAGAGTTTAGGCAAACGTGTTCAATAAAAAAAAATTAAACAAGTTCACATGTGTCGTTAGGGATTTATGTAGCACTTTGAGAGGAGTTACACCTTGGGGAAATGCTCATGCTTGGAAATTAAAGCGTTTTTCATTCCAATACTACTGCACATATTGCCTGTAGATTATGCCTGAATCAAACAGAGCAAAGTATTTCACTTATTTCCCTTTTGGTCTGTCTTGTCTCTCTTTCTTGTCCCCCACATGTGGCTGGATTTGGTTTGGCTAGTGTTAATCCTTGGCATAAGGGGGCTAGGCTGGATTATCAACTGATGTGGAAACATCTGCATGCGTGGATAGGGAAGTAGTGAAGCTGCATTTGAGTCTCCAAGACGTCACACATCATCATCACAAGATCTTTTGTGTCCTCTCTTCACTTGCCATTTTAGCCCCCAACAGAATACCGTTTTATTCAAACCATTGCAGGAGTAAAATAAAGTAAGGTTAATTCAAGTTGAAACATTTTTTGGCCTTATTTTCCACAGATCTGTCATGTTTAGAATGTTGCTAATAACTCAGCAAAGAGAAAAATATATGTATTTTTATCAGGGTATTTTAAGTTTAAAAAATAAATAACTTTACTTCCAATTTGCCAGCATGCTGTAAAAGAAAATCTGTTTATCTTCTTACTCATCATGAGCACACATAAGAGCAAGGCCTGGGTTTTGTGTTTTGCATATTTTGCATATACACCCGTTTCTATCTGCATAGAGCTATTAATATGAAGGGATGATTTAGAGGGCAGGGGAGACTGGGGATTAGGCCTGATTCAGTCCTCACTGGGGGGAGTTTGTGGACGGAGGAGGTTTACATCAACAAGCCCTGATTTATGTTGGTGAACAGATGGCGGAGAAATTGCTCTGTTTGGAAAAGATGTGCAATTTATTTCAGTAGATATTGTAGAACGAGAGAGAGAGAGCGAGGCCTGAGATGAGGTTACACTGGCAGGGTGAACTTTACTCTCATTGTACGAGGAAAATCAGGAGATGCTTGAAAGCTTTCTGAAGTCTTGTGAGTGTGTTTCAAGATTTACAAAAATCATGATAGTCTTGAGAGCAGGGAACACATTGAACATTGCAGCAGTTTGTTTTGAGCAAACAATAATTTTGGTCGATGACAATGTCATTTTTTATAAATGTTTATATTATATTCAGTAGAGGGCATGCACAGTTAAACCACTGTCCGCTCCATTTGTTATTTTTTGCTTTTCATTGAAACTGAGCTTTCTGTGACTGTCAGCAACTTCACCACCAAATAATTGCTAACAGTTACGGTACATATTGGACTTAATCGTTAGATCTACTCAGCATGACTGGCTGCTACATCAATTACATTAAGTTTATTTTTTCATTGGTAAAGCAGTTTTAAATCCGTAAAGGCAAGAATAGAAGGCAAGTAAAGTGCATGGATTTGCTTCAGGTAATGGTGCAAACTTCAGACTGCTGTATGATCAACACCTGGAGCACTTTTCTCTTGCTTTTCAAGCCTATCAATATATGCTTGGTGCTGTATATACATAATATGATTTGACACTGCAATATTTGGATAAGAAATGAACAGTTGCCTTTTTTAATCCCACTTGAGTTTGGCCTGAGCACCCCGTAGTGTCTGAATCAACACCCCTCTTGTCGATTATGAATCCATACACTTCCATTACATCAAATAAGTGAAAACATGATATAGTTACCACATACTGGATCCAATCAATACAGCACACACACACACACACACACAACACACACACACACACACACACAACACACACACAACACCACACACACACACACACACACACACACACACACACACACACACACACACACACACACACACAAACACACACACACACACAACACACCACACACACACACACACACACACACACAATATATTTTTGGAGCCTGCAGAAAACATATTGTTCACATAGGCATTTTTATTGCAATATGGTGATTCAGCTTTTTTTCATGATTCATTTGAAGTGGTCCCAGTATTTTGTACATTTTAAGCAAGACTGAGAACTGTGACAGGAAAAAGTAAGTTGTGATTACAAAGAAGACTAGCAAACCTTTTGTGTATTATGAATTGAACTGATCTGAGGCCATGTAGAACAAGCGTGCAGAGAAAGAAAGGTCAATGCTAACGAGAGTCCCTCAGTGAAGGGTGTGCCAATACAGGCAGTTAAAATAGAGAAGGGTTAGAAACCTAGGGTGTGATGTAGGACTGGATGTCAATGTGTGTTGTGTGTGTGTGTTTGGACCATAGACTGTATATACAAATAAGTAGTCCTTGTAAAAGGATACAAGTGAGGTAAAGCTGGGACCACGCGCTACCATTAGCCTGATTGGCCTGAGAGGTCAGCAGGGGTCAATTGATGGGTCAATCACATTGTCGATTTGATGACCCAACCACATTGAGTTGGCAAATAGAGGACTGGTCGCTGGACATGTTCGCTTTCCCTCCCCTTGCCTGAGTTATTGTGCAAGCCAGGGTTACGTTACATTAACACAGAAAAATCTATCCGATCACTTATGCTGATTTACGCCTGGACCGCACTGCCCTGTCAACCCTCTTGACCAGCTCAAGAGAACATTTTAAATGCAGCAAGATTTATGCGGCAAATTACTTCACAGTGATAAAATATGAGTGCATGCGATCTGACATCTGAGCAGTGTGGTTATGTTGGATTATTTTCAAACCATACTCAGTAAGAAATCTGATATTTTGTGTGTGATTTTTACAAGATCTCTTTTTTAAAGCTATTTCAATGACCATTTGTTGACAACATTGTCACCTGGCATCCTTTAACTGTTGTATATATTACAACAATCAATGAAAAAAGGCCAGACCTACACATGTTTTGAACCAAAACGTGGCCTAGATAGAAAACACAAGATAAACGCATCAGTTTTCGAAGCCAGTCTCCTAATCTGTAGCAAAGTGCCCGAAGATCCGTGTATCTTTATCGGTGCCCCATTAATGATACAGCAAGTACAAAAGTACCCCAGCTCGGATACCACTCTTTCTTTAACCCACCAGATCCAGATCAGCCTGATTCACCAGAAAATAAATACCTCCACATGCTGCTGCCAGCGACAGGATGTCAGGGGTCAAAAGGTTAGGGGTTTGGAAAACCGGTGACCTAACCTCATTGTATCTTTACCACCAACAGAGCAATACAAGGATTAAAGTGGGGAAATATCAAACCTGCTAACTAAAATGTCTTCCTTTTTTTTTGCCATATCTGGGTGCATGGAAAGCCACATTTCAATTGGGATTTAAATTAAAAAAAACACTGACATTACATGTTAGACGCTTTTATCCAAAGCGGTGAAGTGTCTTGCCCAGTGACACAACGACATGCTGACTGCAGTGGGTTTTGAACCTGTGACCCCCTGATCCCAACACCAAGGCTCTAGCCACACACCTCCTGGCTGACATAATGCAATTTATTTAAAATCTGCAATGACTGCAACATAGCCTTTCTCAACAGTAGGGTGAATCATAGGGGTTTTGTCATTGCATCAGTTTCTCTGGGTTGTATACCTTCATTGTTCATAATTCCATTTCTTTTTCTTGGAGTCTAATTACCAACAGAGGTCCCTTCATTTCCAGAAACATATGAATATGAGTTAAATGGGTAAACACTAAACAAAGCAGTGTTACAGTATGTACAGATCTTAGATGCAGCTTGGCATAAACCAAAAATCCAGAAGGGGAATGGTTGCTACCAATATTTGTACAGCATGTTTCTCTTATAAGACATTTTACCGAGGTGGCTTTCTGTCCAAAACCAATGGACAGTCAGTTTTTCTCTGACACTGTGATGCAAAATTAGAATTCATTTGGAGTTATGCTTGTGTCAACCTGATTTATGTGAGTCCAATATTCTCAGCTCTGGTCTGGTCACCAATTCCTGAGGGAATATCAGGCTCTTTAGCAGCTAAATGCTCCAATATGTTCACCAGCTAGTCACTGACCTTGTCTGTTGACTCTTCACTGCTGGGCTGTAGCATACAGTGAGTTTAACAGAGCTTTCTCCTGGTAACGATATGTGGAAACGAGAGAGGCGAGAGCGAACCGAAATAATGAAGTTGTGCATGTAGAACCAAACCAAGGACCTGGAAGAGGCTTCAGGAACTATAGGGTTGTGTATGTGAATGGGTCACACATCTGCATATTGTTGATATACATATTGAAAGTAGCAACTTGAAAAGCCCTAAACCCCAGAGGAGATGTCAGAACCTGTTACCAGTACCTTCTTGCATACCAATGTTTTTATTTTAGATTATGTATTTTTCACAACATTTCATGTATTTCATGTTCATTCTATGGGGCTCATTTTCGGCACTATCTCTCCACCTGGCAGCATGAGTTTACTTCCTGCGTAGCCCTCTCCCCCATCTGTTGAGACGTCAGCAGAGGTCTTTAAGAATCTGATTGATAGCACTCGTACCTCACATTTCTTTGCCAGCTGACAGGAGATTACCAGTGTCAATTAGTGTTTATGAGATTCCCGAAACTCACTTAACAACCTGCATCTTGAAGAAAGATATAGTATTTATTAGCATTTTTCTCTCTCCATTTTTGCTATTTCACATTTAAATATTTCACAAGGGAGGAATAGCATTATTTCAGCTATGATAAGAAGCAGCTTCTACACCCTCTAACACACATAAATGTATCAATGAGTGAAGAAAATGGAACATAAATCAGGTTAAAGGTATCAGTCCTCCATGCTGCCGTTTAGACAATAGCTGTGTTCGGCTGTGCGGCAGATCAGGTGTCCAGCTTCACACACGGTGACCCCAGGTTTGCGGTTACGTCCAAACTGCTCCAATATTAAACACAGACGTCTATTATCAGCAACTGGTCTCCCTTTACACAGCGACACATGCAGAGACACACATGCACGCACATACACAAATGTCTGCCTTTACAGGTGCACGCGTGTTTTGTTTGGTTGTGTTGTGCACCTGTCTATGTATGTGTGTGGACTATAAAGACAATAGATGAGCTCACAATGAAATATTTAGGAAAGAACAGTACACAGCCTGTAAGGTGTTAGTGTTCACATCACAAGGAGAAAGAGGAAGAAGAAACAGGTAACGTCAGAACTTTTGCTTATTCGCTTAAAAGTGGACCTAAAAACTTGCTCTGCAGTTCCTGTGGACCACCCTGGTGTTAGCTTAGCTTTTAGCTTATGTGCTTTAGCCTAATATTTGTGAGATGTATCCTAATTTCACTTAGCATATAGTGTTCATTTCTTTAGTATTTTTGAAAGTTCATTTGTTCCATCCCTTTCATATGTAACCTATAGCTTTGCTGTAAACATCTTTGTAAATGTTGTATTTGAGCTATGAAAGTGGAACTAAAAAATACTTTTTAGAAAGAAGATTCCTAACATGATAAGTTCCTCCACAATTCTTAGCATGTAACAAAATGTTCATGCGGCAGGAGCAGGCTTGCTTCAGAGCTTGTGGTGGCTTATCCTCCCCAGGTTGGGTTTTGTCCCAGTCAGCCCGCTACAAAGAGCGTTTAGCCTCTCCTGAATAATCCAATGCGAGCATCCGGTAGATGGAAGCCTGGGGTTCGAAACCTGAGAGCGACATCTGACACATACACACAGAGGGGACCTGGGGACTGAATGACTTCAGGTGGTTGGTGGTGTGGCTTCTGGTCACCTAACCCAGAGTTCTCTCAACCCCCTCTTCCCCTCAAGTCCCTTGTTGAAGCCTAAATGGGGCAGAGTGGGTTGGAATAAAAACACTGTCTCACATGAACTTGAAGGGTAGAGTTTCCACCACATAGTACCTGGTTTTAATGTCTTGTTTTGGCCTGGTTTGAAAACATTTCTATTGCGTATCTGCATCTTTATTAGATTTTGTAAAAAAAAGAATATTCTTAGGATGATATTCTAAAATAAGCAATATATTACAAACTCTGATGACTTTTTTTCAAATATTTGCAGTTGAGAACACTAATGGAATATAATAAATGAATACACAGGCTACTGAGAAATGCAATGTTGCACCTTTTTTATACATTTTCCACCAAAGTACGTCATGGTGTGGTCGAGCCGTGACAGAGGGTCATGTCTCGGCTGTCAAGCAATCACAATTACTGTATATTTGTTGGCCACCTCTAAGACTCGCACTGAACGTGGTGCTCAGTAACTTATCGCCTCGTCCCTAACCTTTCTGGGCAGAGGGAGCATCCATCATCTTAAAGTGCGATCTATTCCGGTCCACCTTCAGTCAGGAGGGGAAAGGCCTGAGCCAGCGTGTGTGTGTGTGTGTGTGTGTGTGTGTGTGTTTGTCGGCACAACTTATGGGCTGTCAGCACAAAGTGCAGAGCCTTGCCGGAAACTGACAACCGCTGAATGACTGACAGGGACATTGCAGCATTATGTTCCCTATATGTGTGTGTATGTAAGTGTGTGTGTGTGTGTGTGAGTGAGCATGTTTGTATGTGTGTATAATCATGCACATTAAACCTCCCTCCAGTTATATTTCTCTTTTTCCCCGAAAGCTTTTTTTTCATGCCACTCGTCACGTAGTGCACACAACCACCACTTATCATTATGATGACTTCCACACTGTCACCTAGAAATGTGACTGTGGCAAATTAGACAAGCAAGACACAGTGTAATGGTTTTCATCCTTTCCCAAGAGTCAAATAATTGTTTATTTTTACATTTTAATGTGCCTCTGTATAATTTCATATCCTACGCCCAAAAACATATACATTTTCCTCTTGGCGCCACAAAAAAACACAAACAAGTTATCATTCGTCTGTCATATGGCTGCTTTATCAGTGCACCACTGTCAATTATCAGTTGAGCTCTTATTCTCACATTTTCTCCTAGGTGGCTCCTCCTCCTTCATTCCTCCTTTCTTCCCACTTTCAAATATTCTGGCCTCTTTTTCTACTCTGTACCATGTGATCCCTCGCTCCATCTCTCCCCCCCGCCGACCCTCCTCTTTCCCATCAGCACCCAGGGGCTGATGAATGCGTGGCCTACTATTGATCGCGATGGGTGATGGATGATGGCTGGGAGATGAGTGATGGGGTGCAGGCAAAGGTGCCAATAAGGGGGCAGCCGGAGGGTGGGGTCTCCCCTACTGGCGCTAATGGGAGAAGACTAGGGGAGACGGCCGCTCAGCCCCGCCTTCTCAACCCCGGCCACGTTCAGGGCTGCGTTTCAGCCCTGCTTAGCATTTTCTTCCCACACACAGCATCTCTGGGTCACACTTGTATGTCGGGTTTAAGGAAGGCATTGCATTGCCTGCAGTGTGTGTTTGTGCATGTATGTTTTTGTGTAATTGCATGAGGTTGCAGAAAGTGTTCCTGTAGTATGTGTGGCCATGAGTGTGGGAGGAAAACGGAGGGTAGCCTAAGGCTTTGTAAGTGTGCATGTGCGTGGGTGGCTGGGTGGAGGAGGGGGGGGGGGGGGGGGGGGGGGGGGGGGGGGGGGGGGCAGAGTGCACAAGTGGTGGTTAGTAGGGAAAGATGATGGATGATGGGGCAGGAGGGGAAGACTGCTTTGCAGCTCCAAATTGATATCCCAGCAAATGTTTTTGTCTGCTGTGAAAAATGGTGCTGCAACTTTCATCTCCACTGCCCTCCTCCCCTCCTCCCCTCCTCCCCTCCTCCCCTCCTCCCCTCCTCCCCTCCTCCCTCCCCCCTTTTTGGTCTCTCTTCCCTCTCTGCAGTGAATCAAGACCCTGCAATTCATTTCCAACACCAAGAGCTTTACTTCCCGCTCCCCGGTATCCTGACAGCAGCTGATCACCGCCTCAGCCTCCTGGCTTTTTGCTCATGTTGTTAACCTGGATCTTGTTTCTTTGTTGCCTTGGAAACAGGCCAGATTATTGTTCATCGTCCCTAATCATTTATCACTTTTCTTTGCCGTGCACCTCGTGGCGCAGTTTTAAGAGAAAAGTACCACAGAAAACTATTAGTGTGGCTGCAGGGGGAGGAGAACAAGTAAAAGTACTCCAGGGAAAGGGTGCTGATTCTCTTATTGAGTTGGATGAAAGGGAAGTTTTGTAATAGAGCCGTTGGTCTTGCAGTACAGATTCTCCAAATATACCCTTTAAAACAGGGTAGAAAAGGTATGAAAATGTTTAGATCATCACAAGATAATACGTTTCTTTAGCAATATCCATTGCAGGTATTCATTTTGGTTTTATCTCCATTTAAAGTGGTTAACATCTCCTGGCAAAACTGTGCGTTAGTTTAGATCAGCACAAAATAATTTAATATCTTTCACAATATCCATTTTAGGTATTCTTTTTGGTTTGACCTCCAACTTAAATTTTTTAAGATATTCTGGCAAAACTGTTGGCTTGTTTACAATTTCTGTTATCATCTGACCTATTGGTTTTTGTCCTGCCAGACTTCAATTGTAGCAATGTTTCCACATTCCCAGAACTCATTGATTGCTTTGGTGAGGACACTAAAACCCATCCTGATGAAAAATGACACTTATGTTATAATAAACCATGGTGGTCTTGATAGTTTTTTTTCAGGTTTCTTTTAGGTTGCTATACCCTTGTAGGTGGTGTGAGTTTAAAGGACACAATCACATCGTCGGATGGCATACGAGAAAGTGCTCTATGCTTTATGGTTCTGTGGAAAATCAAGTGCTTGGGATGAGAAATGAAAGAGTAATGTCGGGAAAAAAGGGATGAGAGAGTTGAGAGATAACAGGAGCGATAGGGATGAGCTCACTTCTTTTGCAGTGCTTAAGGAGAGAACCATCTGCAGGAGAGATTTTGCCTCAGATTAGGAGTGAGGCGAGGCTCCAGTGGAGAGGATTACGCCTGCGAAACAGAAGCAACACTAATAGAGGAGAATCCAGCTGCCTGGAACAAGCCCAGCCAACCACCCAGGAAGAAACATAAGCAAAAGAAAACCAAAAAAACAGATAAGAAGAAGAAATAAAGACACAGAGAGATATACATAAACTATACTAAAAAGCACATCCTTATATTAAAAGTGGATTTAAGAACTCTTGGAATCAGCAGCAACAAGGCATTGGGCCAAGAGCAATATTTGTGAGACAAGTGATAAATATTTGTTGATGCACACAACATAAATCAGGGCTTATTATTTATCACCCTGACTGTTCTGGTATCCGGAACCCCTTGTTAATTTGTATTTTATGAGGACATTGTTCTCCTGCTATCATCACCGAGCATAACATTGACTAGATTGTCAGAAAATGACTAAAATGGTGCTCAAACTTGCTTTTATATGCCTTCAGAGACATTTTGAATTCAGTTGTTCTTACAGTTAGCCTACATACTGTAAATCTGAGGAAAGAGTCTGGCTATGTTTTTGCTCCAGGATATGTCATAACTCTAATCCTAGTTCGCTAACTGGGCTGCCCAGTGAAGGGGCCAAGAAACCTCCCATAAGACCAATCTCTCTGACATCTGGGCCTCTGCCTTTCTCTGGGCACCAGACAGATGTTGGATGATTGTTAAGCTCCCAGGGTTCTTACGGAAGGAGAAGTGAGAGTTGCCATGGTTTGATCGTCCAAAAATAGCTCTGTGTCAATAAGACATGTAAGCAGACCCGGCGCCAGAACAAATCTAAAGGGAGGGCATATGATTTTCATGGGAGGGCACACAAAACCGTCACGTGCTGCGGGCCTGCGGCACAATATATATCAAACAGCAAGGCCAACGGCATTGCGTAAAGACGCACACTTATCGCAAACATACACAAATAAAGGTCAACGTAGCAACCACTTTGAAACATTGTGTGCGTGGCAGCACAGACACTGGTAAATCACGAGCAAGGCACACTGGTTACGGATGGCAGCTTCCTCATCGCTGCACTCGGAGAGAAATAGTAGAGACGGAGACGTTGAACTGTTTAGCCCGCCTTGGGCATGGTTTATGTTCCGATGCACTGCACTCGGACATGCTGTGGAGTGAATCGAGTCACCTCTGAGAGGGAGTTGGTTGACAGCTAAAAAAGCTATAATAGCACCAAAGTTCTAATTTCCTTATTTGTTTCCTCGCTTATCTGTCTCTCTCTCCACAAACGCTAACATGAAATGTGTTCTTTTGATGCGGCATGTCTTAGCAGTCCTTTATCAGTCTGTAATGCGTGTTTCCAGTCGCAAAAACCTTTGACAGTAAAAGCCGCATCAGATGAAGACGTATTCACTTTAAACTGTCTACAGGGGAATCAAAAGGCTGCGTCTGCTTTTAACGAATATTCAAGCCATGGTCTGTTGTTGTTCCATGCAGCGGCAAAAGTGCGCTTCTTTCCTGAAAACAATCTCCCTGATAACGATCCAGCTTCACCTGCTTGGGTTTATTAACCCCAAGATCATCGCTAACTCAGCCCCGGGGTTTGCCGAGGTCAAGCTTGTGACATTAGGCGTGCTGCTGCAACGGCAGGTGCAGGGTCGCCAGCAGCACCATCGGCTGCAGTTATTTCATCGCTATTTCGTTTGAATAAATCCTTAGACCTTTTAAGCCAATTTTTGATGTCCATTTTGTAATTCAAACAGAAATGGGAGTCTACAGAATGCACAATAAACAAATCCAGAATAGGCGGCAGAGTGTGACGCTGTGATTGGTCTATATGGGGACGAATCACAAATCACAACAGACACATGCATTTATTTGACGTAGCATGGCGCCTGCGATTTTTTTGTTTTGTTCTGACATCACCTACATCGTAGCATAAAAGTTCACAGTTTATTTATAATTAAAAAAATAAAATATATTTTTTTTTAAATTTTTATAAATAATAAAAAAACGTGTTTATTGGGGGAGGGCAGGAATGTGAAATGGGAGGGCCTGGCCCTCCCTGGCCCTCCCACGGCGCCGGGCATGCATGTAAGTATGACGGCATCTTTGTAGATGCTAGCATAAACTGAAGACCCGTTATAAGATTATGTTTGTGGTGAAAATGGATTTGGGTTGAGTTCAGGGGTTGAAGCTCCCTTTGAGGACACCAAGGTCATGTTTTCAGCACTGATTAAATATGAATTTTGCAGCAAATGTTGGTGTATTTTTAGCTACACTAGCAGGCTCTATATGCAATATGTTGTTTGTTAGTCGGTCAGTAGGTTACACACCTTTCATCCAGTCTAAATCAGGGTTGCCAACTTTGGGTACCTGGCTGGAGTGAGATTGATATCATGGGTTTAATTACACATATGCACACTAAATGACTGCTATCGTGTCAGTAGCGGGACCTTAGCATATATATAGGATATATATATATATATACAAATACACAATATTGGACACAGACTATAAAGGGCACAAAGTTTCATTCACTAATGAAAGTCAAACACATGTTTGTTTTCACAGTTTTAATGTGTGCATAGGCCTGTCGCGATAAGCAATTAATTGACTTATCGTACGATAAATAAAAATGAACTCGATAAATTTCCATTTACATGAGGATGTGACTAGCAGTTTGAAAGAATGTACTTGAATTATTATTATCATTATGTCAGTGGTCTAAAATGGTCATACAACGGTGCCGACAATATTATCGTTTATTTCCGGGAAAATGTATCCAACAAAATTAATTATCGTGAGAAACATGAAACAAACTTACTCCAAACTGCCAAATATATTAATTAACACACTCTCACTCTTATACTTTTTGACTCTATTTTGGCCTAGACTTTTGTATCATTTCAACTGGATCTTAGATCTGCGCATGCGCAATACGGGTCGGGGATTGATCAACCGGCTCCCACTGCTCTGCTGTCTGTTAACGTTGTTAAGAGTGGTGGGGGCGGGGAGGGAACGGATTGACAGCTTGAGCAGCTGTCAACTCAACATTGTAAATAACCAACCAAAAACGATCACCGGTTCATCTTGTTTTTGGCGTGAGAATAGTTTGGGCAGCGTGAGAGCGTGAGATTGCGAGTGAAAGCCTGTGTCACACGCCAGATGCGTGAGAGTTGGCAACCCAATACACAAATGACAAGGACTGCTACAAAATGCCATCCTATGGTCACAATATCAGTTTTTATAAAACACTAGGCTGAGATGATGAATGTGGTAAACACCATGTGCTGAATAGAAACATGTGGTTAGTAGCCTACGTTAGCATGGTGGTGTTAGCACTTAGCTGAAAGCACTGTTGTGCCTACAGCATCACTCAGCTAGCATTTTTACAGACTCTTAGTCCAGTTAATTGATGCAATTACGTTTTAAATGCTAAATCCACACTGTTCAGATTCAATCTGGCTTTTTCAATGTAGCCTATGCCAAATATGTCAAATTGCAAAAAGGCCAAGGAAAAAAGAGCCCTTCCTGGCAAAACCCTAAAAGATTGTTCAACTGCACATGTAGCAGCATAGGTCTACATTTGAGAAAAACAAGCTAGTGGACAAACGTCACTTTGTTCATCTTCATGTTGGAAGAGGCAAAGGTCACAATTGAGTTTCGGTGAAAAAAACCCCCATCTCGGCTGCTTCATCAAATCCACGTTGACATCAGTCAGCTGTTTTCTAACCACAGAATGACATACTGTGCATGACGTTCAGTCAATGCAAACGTGCTAAAACTCCTATCATGATCGTTTTCCTGCTCCTGCTAACTTTAACACTCTCCTCCAGATTTACAGTACAGGGTCAGATCACTTGTTATTCACAGACTATACAGATTTATGGACTTTTGGTCAGTCTCCAACAGCTCGACTGAAAATAATTAACACATCTAACATACTGTTATCTCAATATATTTCACCTATCTTTATCATGAAATGTAAGCCTGCAAATTCACTGTTTTGGTTCTTCTCACTGCAGGCAAAGCCATATTTGAGCTACAGCAGACGCCTTTTTTGTGTGAAAAAGCTTAAAAAACACACTGTGTTCTCATACAGCATCAAAAGTCAGACAGTTAGCAACTAGCTGGGAGACATACAAGGACAGTTCCTTCAGGAAGTTTTGAACAGTAGGCCTATGGATTTCAAATTGTAATCCCTTAAAATACTCAATAATAAAATATATAAATATCATATAATTAAAAGAAATAAGTTATGTGTTGATTCCCAATATTGCTAATGATGAAACAGTCACACTTCTGTTGATTAAACTTTCCCTTCATATGGATTGTACTTTATCTTTGCATCTACCAAACCTTCTTTAAAATACCAAATAATGCTTTTAAGCTAAATGTTTCATTATATATTACTTTCTACAATCCAGTGGGACTGGACAACACTTTATGCTACATACCATAGTTGATGCTAAAGCGTAAACCCACCTTGTTCACCCCATAATGTCCAGTTGTCTCTCTATAATAGCCATGATATAGTTTGATTGGTGGATTAAACACTTATCCCTCCCCTCAGTCCGCCTTATTGATTTCCCCCGTTGCTCCCCCCCACCTTCCACAACCCCCCTCCTAAAGGTGAGGTGGATGCATGGCCTGATAAATGGCAGAGGATTGATTCGTATTTAATTAACAATTTGCTGAAGACTCTCTCTCCCTCCCCGCTCTACTCCCCATTCCCACCCCTCTCTTCTTCTCTCTATAAGGTCTCAGACGGCTTGTGAGACACGCAATGAGGAGAGGAGAAGTGATGCATGGGTAATTTATGATCTAATCGATAAGTCCTGGCCTAACATTTACACCGCCTCGATATAAGGGCCAGAAGGAGTGTTGGGGTCCACAAACAGGGAAGAAGGTGAGCCTTGAAAAAGGAAAAAGTGACAGAGGAAAGATTGATTGAGACATACATAGAGACAGTGGGAAATTCATATTCTCAGAGATTGAACACATGATGGAAACAACAAGGCATGACACGTTAAGATGCAACATAGGGATACAAGAACATACTCTGTATAACCAAATACAGAGCTGAAAGATTATGAATTTGTGAAAAAAGAAGGACAGAGGGAACATTAGTTTATCACTAATCCCCAAACGCTTACACAGAAAGCCTATCGGTGAAAGCACAATTCAAATTCTCTTCTAGCATAAAATACAATGAATCCCTGTTGTGTAGCTGCTTTTTTTGTCTAATTATTACAAATCTATTTTGTTACATTTCTAATATAGTTTCAGCTCCTCAGTTGAGGATTTAGAGTGTCATTTTGTTATCACACAGTAAATATTGAACATATTTGACTTTCGACTGATGCTTGGACAACACAGGTTATTCAAAGGCATTACCTTGGGCTTAATGTAGTATTTTCATACATTCTGCCATGTTATAGAAAAAACAACTAATATTAAAAAAAAAAATTATCAGCAGATTAATGAACAATAAGTAATAATAGTTGTTGGCCTGTTTGTTATATAACATGTGTTCGTACACCTGAAGTTAAGGGGATGCTATTCTGTAATACATCCATCAGGGGGCAATGCTGAGTTTAACTCCATATTCTCTATTCAGTCTGAAACTCACAGCAGAAAATAAAAACATGAAAAACACCTCTTCAAGCCAACTTGAGAAACCCTATATCTGCATCATCTATGCAGCAAAATAAAGCTTTCAATATGATAAAATGCCTGAAGAGGAAACAGATAGGCTACTCATAAAGTAATGAAGGCCTCATCAGACACAAGTGTTTGCATGACTTGAGAGAGGTGGCACATTAATTCTCCCAGAATGAACCTGGACCAAGGTGAGAAGAAAGACAATTAGTTTGTGCTCATGGCCCGCCCAATCAGGTTAACTGGATCTGGACACTGGACGCCAACCGCTCCCCAGCCCCACCCCCACGCACGCACACACACACACGCACGCACACACACAAAATGGGCCGCTGAGTGGGCACAGTGTGGGATGAGACCGCAGCATTTACAGCCCTACCCATAAAAGTGTTTTATCACATATCTTGTAATGCAACACATTAAGGGTTGCTGTTGTTATTTCCAGCAAGGTCATTTTTACCCCCTTCCTCTGCATCGCACAGTCTACATCACTGTCTCTCTCCCTCTCGTTCTCCCTCTCGTTCTCCCTCTCGTTCTCTCTCAGCTTCTCCTCTTGGCTGTTAGCACGCCGTGACACCGAGACATGATGGTATTATTATGCTCATAAAGGTGTGAACATGAGGAAAATATACACATGTAGGAATAGCAGAGGGTTGCATGGTGACAAGGTTATCTGTAGCATGGTAACATTTTAACAACATCCACCAGCAATGGCTCACATGTGTGTTTGTGTTCGGTCTGTGTACACTCTTTTTCTCTTCTGTTGTAGCCGATATGCACATTTCTTTGTTGAGAAGCTTATGTGAGACTTGTTCACTAAGTTTCTGCTCTCTGTGTGTAATCAAGTGTTTGTTTTTGAAATCGTCTTCGTTGAGATGCTTTTGAGTTTATTTTGGGATTAGTATCCCGTCAGACCTACTTTGACCTTTTATCAGTATTTTTAGCCCTTCTTTTATTCAGGTTTTTCATCCGGTCATCATCTTAATGAACACATATATGTATTTTTTGTATTATTCCTCCCTTCATATTTAAGTCCACGGGCTTTTCTGGTAATCCTATCAGTTCGGCCTTACCCCCTAACTCTCCTCCAGCTCCAGCAGTAATAAAAGAAAAGCATAATCCAGTGTTTGGAAATATCAGATTTGCTTGTTGGAATCCAACGAGCCATGTTGGATTAAGGGTGGCCTAGGCTGGCCTAAAGGCGGTGGTTCTGAGCCCCCCTGTGATCACAGCTCTGGATGGAGAGGCAGGGAAGTGTGAAAAGCACATGTACGTATAGAATAATAGCTCTAGTTGGTGAAGCTGTACTGACATCAAAATTAAAATGTTTATTTATCTTAAAAAGTGATTTAATCCTGGGAAGAACCAGTGCATAAATAAACAAAATAGTACATTTTTTGTCAACAGTTTGATCCAGAAAAACGTGTTTTTGTGCCGCCTTTAAACAAAAGATGAGAAAATTACCTTGTTCACATAAGTATCATTTTCTGCGCAAGTGTTTTTGTGTATAAGGGTGATAGAGAGGGAAAGTGGGTGTGTGTTCATGTTATTTATGGCTGCCAGGATTCAACATGATAGAACAGGAAATTGGGCCGCTTTTTTCATTTTTCCCCTTCCTATTTTACTGCACCTCGCTCATTTCTTTAATACCCTTTAAAATGTAAATCCGTATGCACACATGCATCCTGGACAATGCCCCCGATGTGAATTTTATGTAAAACGTACCCATAACTCTAGTCGACGGTGTAACATATGACTCTATGTAATTTCATTACGTAAAAGGGTTTTGTGTTTGTTGGGGAGCGGGAGGTATATAAGTGTGTTTGTGTGTGTGTGTTTGTGTGTGTGGGCGGGAGGGCTGTTTGTGGTAGGGGGTTAAGAAGATAGAAGAAGTGATTATAAGTAAAGCCTTATGTTTGTGTCATGCCTGTGCAGGGTCGAGGGTGAATGCGTGTCAGCACCAAGATCCCAGAAATGCAAAGTGGGCAGAGGCATTAAATAAAGAGGAAAGCCTTTCATTGACATTAGAATAATCCGAGCAGTTTTTTGTTTGGAGATTTGACCATGCACTTAAATAGGTAGGCAATCTACATATGGGCCTAAATTGAAAAAGGTCAGAATCCAATAATTTGTAATGTAAAGTAATGTGAAACAGAGGCTGATCTCAACTTCGATAAACCTCATGAGAAACATAAATTAAGATTAGAAATGTGCTTTATTTTGTTAAGTATGATTTATTAACAGCACTTCAATATACCAGTAATCCCATAAAATCATGCATATTGTAAAGTGTACCATTTTATGTTTTGTATAAGAACATGCTTTGCGTATTGTTTGCCATTATGTCAGACCATTATGAAATCGTTTTTTTAATAATATAGTTTGATATAACGTGTACCTGTGTTACAGTGCACTGAAATAGCAAAAGGATAATGCTGTAAAACAAATCTGTATTAAAATGGCCTTTATAAAGACACATTTTTCATTCATTTAGCAACACATTCTTTTTAATGTTTTTAAATGATCAGTTTTTCTCATATAAAATAATAATTTAAAAATAAATAAATACTGTGCATGTTGGCATGTATGCAACTCTCTTAGTGTGTTTATATCACTCTGCATGTCCATGTGGGTGCATGTTACTTTTTCTTCATGCTTCTCTGCTACTGTAACACCATTCTTCTCTTTTGTGAATATGGCATGCCCTTTGCTTTGTTTCATTCAATTAGTGTAATTAGATGTTGAGTTGGACTTAGTATTCTATCTTTTACTGCCTTCTTTTGACCCATTACGATGTCTCCATCATGTGTGTGAAGCGGCCTGCTGTTCAAAGGATAAAGCACTGACATGTTTCAGGATTGTGAGCACAGGTTGTCTTTTTTTGTTGCTCCTAAAGTGATCTCCTTTTCTGGGTTTTCTTGTGTATTTAAAATATCTAAATAATGTAGCTGCTGAAGCCAGCTACAACTGGAAATATAATCATGTCACCTTTCTCAGTTTTCTCTCTCTTAATAAAAGAGCATACACAAATGTCCACCTTTTCTTTTATTAAGGACCCTCGATTCTGTAATGTAGAAATCATTCTCTGCTGATATTGATTTGCGGGGTGCTGTTTAGGCAGCAATGGCAGCAGGATTGTGAATGTATTTCCACATATATATTTGTGTGGTGTGTGTGTTTTATGTGTTTCTGTGTGTGCAAGCTGTACCAGACACTCCAGTCTATTGGATTGAGATTCATTCGCTATTTAAGGGTCAGGGTTCGGGCCACGTGTGCGCTGTATGCCTCACTGATCAATACCTCCGCCACACACCCTGCCTGACCCCGGCATTTTGTCACCGTAAATCCCTGAGCTCCCTTTTCTTCTGTTAGCCACCCCCTCCTCCTGAACCTCCTTTTTCTTGCTCCTTAAGTCATTGAAAGAAGTGATGGATTCAAGGGGGAGCACTTTGTAAGATCTAAATACATTTAATGTAGCTCGGGATGGCTCTTTGATGGCTAATGCGCAGAGATTCAAGTGATGGTTCTGTCTCAGGAGGGATGTGTGCAGGGAGGTTGTGTGAGGGCAAAGTTGATAATGGTTTTGATGTTGAAATCAGGAGGATAATGTGCCGCCAGAGACTAGCCTCAGAAATGTGTATTTATTCGTGCAAAAGGAAGAGGCATTTTGTCAACTGATATACACAAAAAAGTCAGCTTGAACACTAAACCATAACCATTATTGTACTGTACTGTATAAAATGTACCCTAGTTTAAAAAGATTTCAGCCTAATTTTGAAGTCCCTAAAATGTACCAAAAACATGAAACATTTTGGTAAAGTAATAAAAAAGAGGGCTGTCATTTTTTATAGGATACGATACTATCATTTGTACATCCTCATGTTCAAGGTTAAGGGAAATTAGTCAACAAACGGACCAGTTCAAATATAGTGTATAATTTCGAGGTTTTCTGTAATTAAAATGCAAACACACACTAACACACACATTCACAGGTAGTAAACACACATGTAAAAACAAAACACGCAGCAAATTTGCCCTTCCTCTGTGTCCTTCACACACACCCCTCATTTCATACAAAATGCAAACACGGTGCCCCTTCACCTCCCATCACTTCTGCTCTACATACCTCCGTCCCTCCCTCCACCTTTTCTTCCTTCCCTCCATCTCTGGGCCGACGGTGGCAGCCTTCACAGCCGCCGACATGTCTGCCTGTCTGCTTTGATATAGTGGCATAAGGTTTGCCTGATCACCAAGGTCAGGGACGAACAATCTATTCAATCCACTCATTATTATTAGGGGTATAAATAAATTTGGATGGGAGACTGCACCTTGAACCCTGAACCTTTACCCCGCGCTGAAATTTATCTTTTTGCCATTTTTTCCCCCTGTTGCTTGGTGACAAAAAGGTGTCTCTTCCTCAACCTCTCTACCTCTCCCTCTCTTAGGGCGTTCGGTCTAAGTGTGCGACAAATCCATTAACTGATGGATGCTGCCGCTCTACATATGCAATATAATAGGGATACAGTTTCCATATAAACAGCTTGTTCCACTATTGAGTTATAGAAAATATGAGTTTATCAATGCATGCTGCTAGATAATAAATAATCTACCTTTAAAGTAATTTACTCTCGGTCAAAAGTTAAGATTTTTTACCCCATATCCACTTAACATAAGGGGGTTTCAGATTAGGATGTTTAAGGCTATTGTGGTCACCAGGAATTTTCCGCATATTTTAATTTATTTTCTAAATACAAAAACAGGTGGATTTGGACAATAAAGCTTGTTAAATCCACAATATGCGTACAGTCACAGCACAAACACTGGATAGAAAGCAGTGAGAGCACATAATGATGTCCTACACCCTTAAGGTTTGGTTACAACAAGTCAAATGAGAAGTTGCTTTGGTTTAAATAGACTCTGGGAGGGATTCCTTTCAGTGCTGTTGAAACATGTATGTTGGGCGATGTCGTTTGAAAAGACCGTACTACAGTGAGAAGAGATAGCAAACAACCCTTTTTAGAAATCTAAGCTTGAAATCCCAACACAAAGTCATGCACTGTACTGTGTCCTGTGTTAACAATAGTTCAGCGTCTCCCTCTTGCTTTTGTCCCTGATCCCCCCCCCCCCATCGCCCCTCCCTCCCTTATCCCCAGAAACCAAATTATAAAATCATCGAGAGCATGATGAGATTGCTGCTCGGTTATTAATCTTCAATAAATACATCTTGACCCAGGGATTAAGTGTGTGCCCTCTCCACCCCCTTGTCCTCTCCACCCATCGTCCCCCCCCCCCTCCCCTCCCACCCCAACACACACCCCACCCTCGCTCATCTCTCTAGATGTTCTGACATGAATTATGAAGAAAAAAAGGAAAGAAAACAACAGCCAAGGGTTGAGCGAGAGAGGGGATGTAACAAATGTTCAAACCTGGATTGAGCGTTGGCGGCTGATGGCAGCGACCTTGGGGGGGTCCTCGTGCCGAAGCTGGATTACTTCTTCTCTCGGGGAAAGAAAAATAGCGTGGTTGGAAACAGTCGAATGGAAAGCTGGGCACTCAGGTTCAGGATATGGACTATTTCTCAGACAGTCAACATGCCTGTATCTAAGAAATGTAGAAAAATCTTATGAAAAAATTTAAAATTACAGTATCAGAGCACAGCAGCACCTTATTCAGAATAAACTATTTTTACCAACCTCATAACTAACTAATTAAATATAAGGGGGAAAGTTCATAATTACACCGCAGTTGTATAGAATCCCGCTGAAAAAACTGAAACGCTGACTTCATTTAAATGTATTATGTCAACGGATTTCACATAAGTGTATTAGGTTAGTTTAAAGCAATAATATTACGTTTAAATAAAAAGGTTCAACTTAATATTATTGCTTTCAACTAACCTAATACAGTCAATGTGAAATCTGTTGACATAAAACACTTTAAAAAAAAGCAACATTTCAGTTTTTCCGTGCAGGAGAAACTCACTATCCCCTAAAATCAGTTAAAACCACCACAAAGAGACAGATAAATCTGTGAGCTGTCTGACAGCGCAGGTAAACGCAGGTCCTGTCGCTGCTTTATATTGTGACGGATGTCTTCCTGTTATGTCAGGCCTAATGAGTGAAGACCTGGCTCCTGACACATGTTTCTGGCCTCATTGATTACCTGTTCCCACCCTCAGATGCAGCAGCCGACAGGGATAAGCAAGGAAGGAACAAGGTGAATGTTGGATAGAGTTAGAAAATGTATAAAGAAACTCAAAAAAGCATTTTGGAGGAAAATGAATACAAATATATAGTGTATTTTGATCAGCAAATGACATTCAACATGCACAAAATGTCCTCCGCATGCCTCAAGTGTCCGATCTGAATCTACTGACGGAATCAGTTCCCATAGATTTGACAGAATCATATAGAAATTGATGTCAAATAATACAAACGATATTGCTTGTTTGTTGGTGGCCTATAATGGGTTACTCTCATGTCTGCAAATTAACATATGGTGAAGTGATACATACCGAGATGCAGGAAAAGTGCTTTTCTTTGAAAAATAGCCTGGCAGCAGCACTAAAGATCATCAATATCCTGCCCTCTTTTCCCCCCTATGAAGCAATATTCAAATGAAAACGCTAACAAGCAAACATGCAGGGCTCGTCTCTCCTCCACTGACAACAAAGCGTGCTTCAGCTCCCCTCTCCTTCCGATGCCACTCAAACATCTAGCTTCAAAAACAACAATTATACTGAGTGATTTATCTCCTTCTTCAGCTAGAGATCAGAGCAGACATAAGGACATTTTTGATGGTGACTGTCAAAGCAATGCATTAACAGTTAGATTTATGTAGGTAGCAATGATAATGCATGTGTTTCCTAAATCAGGAATGTATTCTTTGGATATTCTAACTTTTGGATGCAGGCCTTGTTGTCTCCTGTCCCGCTCTGGCTCCTCCTCTTCCCCCTGTGTCACTAAGCGCTGACAGCTGAGCAATGGCCTTTCCTGGGCGTAGCGATAATTGAAAAGCGTGATGGCTGGCTGCTGGTGTAGCATCTGTGAGTCTGAGTGGTTTGGTGAGTGTTTCGTTTGTGGGCGGGTGAGGTCGAGGGTTATGTGAGAGCCAGACAGCCTCCCGTGGGGAGCTGTTAACACCTCATGGATGCCGAAAGGCCCCAAAATGGCCCTTCGCTGAGCCAAGGCTCCTAATGAGAAATAGGGTGATTATCTGTTAGGCAAAAATAAACACGTGCTGTTATGAATTCTGACAACAGTGACAAGGAGGCTAAATCCAGCATAAATGTGGTTTAAGTATCAGTATTTAAATTTGTTTATAAAATGTCTGCCACTGCCAAATGGCCACAGCAGCTAAATTATTGCTGTTGTATTCTACAAGGGATTTTGTTTGTGATAAGATTGTAGAGGGAAGATTTATCACCTATAAAAAAACAATTAATGCTGAAATGATTACTCAATTATTCAGATGTTCCATGGAAAATTAATTAAATCCAGATTGGACAAGCATTTAAAAAAAAAAATAATTTATCAAAACAGCTCCAAAATGCAAAAGAGCTGCTTTCTTTGTTTTTATTTTATTTTTTATGTTAGATGGGAAAAAGTAAACAATTTCATCATTATTAATAATTTCTAGCTTTGATAACTTGTACGATTTTGTCCATTCCATACTGTAATTGATGATTAAGGTAGACTAGATAATAAAAACGAATAATTGTTAGAAATACAATATAGGTAAACATTTCATCTGGTAAATATCCTTAGTTTACATCCAGCTCAAATGAAACTGTAAAACAAGTTTTTGATGATACTTGTTCAAAAATCACATTCGAAAATCAGTATGCTTCTCATGTCCACACTCCCAGGTCAATGCCTGTATAAAGTGCTTTAAAGATTGCATAAAAATGACAAACATCTAAATGCCAGCAGTGAGAAGAAGCGCTGAGTGATACATTAGCCGATACATTACTAATATGAATGTTCCTGAATGCATTTCAGTCAACCATCACAGACAGATTACCAGATATTGCATTCCCGTCTAAGAATGAAATGAAGAGATAATTATGGTGCCGGCGGGTAATGGAGAGGTGGAGCCGTGATAGATTTGATTAAAGTTGTCAGTGAAAACACGCTAATGACCGTGTTGATTAGTTAATGCTGCTGCTGCCATTAATCTACAGAAACAAAAGTATCTTGTTGGTCAGTGCTGTGTTTGCAGTTTGTTTGCAGCATAAAAGCAAAACATATTCATATAAATTCACCAGTTATTCTGTTAGCCCCATGCCCCCGGTACCGGGGCAACATCTTGCAAGAAACAGCGTCTGAGGGCTTCTTAACATTTAACAAACTATCAATGTGTCATACCCACTTAACGGGAAGAAACTCAGCTATCGGACACTATGAACAATTTTTACCGAAACAAAACACAACTCTAACGCCAAGCCTCGGAATTAGCACTAAGTGAAAGAGTGCTAACTCACTTAGCACATAACTCACGGTAGAATGTTATACTTCATCGATTCTGTACAAATAATATATCATATGAAAGTTGGGGGCGGTGGTGGCGAAGTCGATAGGGACTTGGCTTGGCAACTGGAAGGTCACCAGTTCAAGTCCCGGCAAGACCAAGTGCTACCGAGTTGTCCCTGAGCAAGGCACCGTTCCCTACACTGCTCCCCGGGCGCCGTTCAAAATGGCAGCACACTGCTCCTAACACTAGGATGGGTCAAATGAAGAGAAACAATTTCCCCACGGGGATTAATAAAGTATATCAGCTGAGATTCCAATGGTATACGTATCATCACTGTGTGACCAAAACTCAGGGCAGCGAGGGCGAAACCAGACAACACACAACTTTACAGGGCCAAAACGGCAAATACGCCTTTGCTATTTTCTGATCAAAAGTTATGTTCAATGGCTTTAAAACGCATAAAAACGCTGCTGAAGTTTAATCCAATGGTTAATCCAATGTGTCTGTGTCACTTTGAAATGATTACTGATAATCATCATTAACATTCATGTAAAAAACTGAGCTGCTATGAGAGCTACGAGAGTGTATGACAGCTTCCGGTTTTGGGCATGCTGGCTGCGCATCACTCATTCACCAATGGTAATGTTTAAATGGATTTAGGAACTTCCCTCTCGATTCCATTGGCTCTATCAGTTAAAAAGAGGTGTCAATCATCAAAATCGACCGATGGGTTCCAGAGATATGGCAAATGCACCCAAATGACCCCAGAAGTGTTTTTTTTCTTCTAAATCTCTCTAAAAAGCTCAAATTTCACTTATTTTGCATCAATCTTGATACAGGGTACTTATTATATGTTATAGTTTGGATTCCTAAAGCTTTTTGTCTACTATCTCATCATTCAAGGGTGGTTTTCACTATAAGTAATGTTTTTTTTGGGACGGAAACTATAATTAAAAATCTTTTTTACCATGTTCAATCTGAATTTACTTTAAAATAAAAACATGAATATTGATTCTGACTCCTCTACATCCAACTCACAGGTTTATCTTTGCTTTGAGAAAAAAGATTATTAATTTACCCCTTTTAGAAGTGAAGATATAGTTATTTGTTCTGGGAATGTCCTTTTCAAGCCTGAGACCTGAAAACAGGCTTGGGGCTTGACTAGTTATGGACATTCAGCAACTTTTAGGCTTAGCTTTTTTGTATTCCTAATTGAAAATCAAACTATTCTAAGTCCTCTAAAAAAATGTTCTATTGATGTATGCTGAAGATCCTTTTCCTCTCAGTTTCCCCAGCATCTATATTGCCCCAAAGCCCTAATCACTGCAGGAACTTGCATTTAAACGTTCCCCTAATTGATTGATATTTGTTCCACAGATAATCCTCTGCGCTCCTTCACTTCTTTCCCCCAAAATGAAACGCTGCTTCCATGCATACATTTGTGTACGTCGTACACACCCACAACCATCCACCCACCCACACACACACACACACACACACACACACACACCCCAACACAAGCACCATGCGGCCTCCCCTCCTTTGCTGCTCCATTAGGTCTGAATTGTAGCTGTGATGTGTGGGACCCAAGGGAGGTGTTATTGTCAGACCTGATTTACTCAGCACCATCTGACATGGGGCTGGGAGGCCTCTGTGTGTGTGTGTGTGTGTGTGTGTGTGTGTGTGTGTGTGTGTGTGTGTGTGTGTGTGTGTGTGTGTGTGTGTGTGTGTGTGTGTGTGTGTGTGTGTGTGTGTGTGTGTGTGTGTGTGTGTGTGTGAGAGAGAGAGAGACAACAGGCACACTGCCAGGCTAAGAGTCCTTTACAGAAAGGACAGTCAAAAGCAACAGTTTAACAGAAGATGTGAAGCAATGGGCAACCTTAACAATCATAAGGATAACAATTTATATTTATGATTTTCTAGTCTAGTAATATTCTTGTGGGCTAGTGACTTTATAAGAAATACATTTTTCCTGTCTAATTTTTTGTTGTTTATTTTGTCTCATTACTTTTATACATTTTAAATCAATAATACACTATTGCTAAACCCATAAGTAAATTAGACTGAACACAATATTAAATCTCACAATACACACACAATTATTTTATTATTATTTTTAAAACTCAACTGAAATATATGACTACTAACTTTTTCTATCATCTTAAAATACACTGCACATTTAGGACGAGGCCTTATCTTGAGAGATATATCCAGTAATCCAAATATTCCTAAAGCAACCAGGGATTACATATTTTTAATAAAAAAAGCTCTATCTGAGAAATTGCATGGTAGATTTTTTATTTCTAATCCAATCACAGTCCTGTGTCAGTAAGGGCCAAACTAAATCTTCTTTTCATCTGAGCCATTTCTAATTCTTAAAGAGGAGTTGTAATAGTGCGTGAACCTGAGCACTATTTCTCATATCCCGGATAATATGAGGGATACTGCATGAGACTCAAAATGAGGGGCGATATCTAACATTCAAATGAAATCGATAATAAATTCTCCTGTTCAAATAATTGTATTACTCTTTAGTGCAACAAAAACATTTCATTGTTTGATGACATATTGATTTAAACAAGTGTTTGTTAACACCATTGTATACAACCAGATCTTGTGTCTCTCAGCATCTTTAGCTCTACACTTCATCACTACGAAGAAGAGATTTTTTTCCCACCATTTACTTAATTATTGTGAAGCTCCCCACAGTCATGCTGCTGACACTAACACCTCACTAAAAACTACTTCCGCCAGTTTTACACAAGCCATCTGACAAATTGCATATCCAACTTAATCTTATTCTTTACTCAGAAAACGCTGGATTTACAACTCAATCGGAAAGAGTGGGGTGGGTTAATCCCCGTTATTTGCGAAGAAGAGTTCATCTCGTGGTCACCAAAATCTCACACCTGCTGTGTGGCAGAGCCTGTCTGCCGCTGTGTTTAAAAAACAAATTCCATGCATTCAAAAAATTCTTCACATCAGCCCGTTTAACCCCAAATACAAACAGTTTAGAAAAGCGAACAAGGTGGGTATCTAGGGGGATTAACACAGCCTTTTACACTCACTCTCACCCCCTTACTGACTTTGCCAAACTCCATTTGGGTCGAGTTACACACCTGTGGCTTTTGCGAGGCAACAATGATACCTGCCACTCAGCTGGAAGGATTCAGCTGGATATCCTGTGCGGGGTTTCTTTTCTTGTTGTGGGAACCTGAGGAGCAGAGCAGCCAGCCATTAACGGGGGAGGAAGTTGGAGGTTGCACATCAAAACAAAAGGTCGGAGGACAGCTGGCTCTAACCTTCATACATGTCATGCTTTACAGAAAAAAGCTGCACGACCATGCAGGAAGACATTAGTGCATTTAGAAACACAATAGAAACACAACACTATTTACTTTGTAAGACTTTGAGAATAACTTAAAGCAAATATACTTACAATAAAGTTTCAAAATGAAAACTTCTCAAAAATATTTTCCCCCTCAGTGTTTCACAATTATAGCAATTAATTTATGTGAAGAAAGTATTTTAATGTTGCTGGACTATGCAGGGGGAATTTCTATTACTTTCTATTCTGCTTGAAAGTTAAATGTATAGTTTTTTGTTTTGTTTTTCATGTTCAATCCTTGTGTACGAGGTAAAATGTTACTATAGCTGTAAATGTAGAGGAGTAGAAAGTACAATGTTCCTCCAGAAATGAAGTAAATGTAATGTACTGAGAATAAAAAAAAAGTACTTACTTCATCCAAGCCCAAGTACTTCAAGCCTAGTATTGAATACATGTTCACTTCTGGTTGTCCAAAATAAACAAAATTCTCCCAGTCTTGGTTTTAGAAATACATTATAATAAATGTTAAATAAAGTAGCAGGTTGAAAATGCATCACTTAATAATCACCCAAGGCATTTATGTCACACGCCATTATAAAAGCGAATACACACACACACACACACACACACACACACACACACACACACACACACACACACACACACACACACACACACACACACACACTGTTTAATCTACTTAATTGAACCTGACTTTGAATAACTAAACAAATGAGGAAATTCACAAGGGGCACTTGATCCCTTCTCGGCTAATGGATTGGAGATTCCTTTCCCATAGGGGCATTTGGGCAAACAAGACCCAGTAATCTTTGAATTGATGAGTTGACTCTGTCTGCATCACATTTCTCCACTAAAGAGCCGTTGAACCCCTGATACAGTGTTGGTAGTTAGCCAGATACTCAATTTGCAGACACAGGCAGAACTGTGAGTGTGCTCTTGTTTCAGAGATATAGATAAATGCAAACGATAGATGGATGCACGATATAAGACAGGGATGGATCTACCCGTGGTCTCATGTTTCCTGGCTTGGACAACACATTTTAAATTAGTAGGAAATGAATACAAGTTGCTTAACCACTGTCAATGCACAATGTTGTAATTCAACCAAAAAGGATAGAACTCCATTGTTAATTTAGGTGACAAATTTATTAAAGTCCTGCCATTTAACCAGGAATCATCATCATCATCATCATCGTCATCATCATTACCAGAGGGAATAAATAAGACATAAAACATTTTCCACATAAACAAACATATACATCGAACCCCATGTGCTACAGCAAGCTCTTCCTTGGGCTTGTTTTCTGTAGAACAAAACAAACGAGATACATGTGAGAACACACAAATGCATAGAAGTAATTGGACCCTAGGTACCATTTAAGACAACATCTACATTTTGCCTAGATCCCTGTTTAAGAATGTACAAAGTCCTCATATCTGGGTTTCTTATTCATGTCCAGGAAGGGGGTTTGTATAAAAATAAAGTCTCCGCAATGATAAACCATTATATATTTATATATAGACATTTGGCAACAACCAGACATTTAAAGACTCTGAACGGTAAACTGAATTCTGCCCCTAAACACAGTGTGGAAAACAAAGAGATGAGAGTAGAGAGAGCGAGTTGGTGAAAATCCAAATGAAAGAAAGAGTCTCATTGATGAAAAAGCTTATAGTGGTATCTGAAAACGGAACATTTTCACAGATTTCTTGCTTTACATACAGTTTTTACTACTGAAGGACAAGCAAAGGGCTTTTAATGGAGGACAATTTCCTCCTTCCTTTCATCAATATACCAGATGTAAATGAACCTGTTTATCAGATCATTTGGAGATCCAAAGACAGCAGTCTAGTCCTTTGCAGAATCACTGCCCTGATTTCCCAACTCCTTAAATCCAACAGAAGACACAGAAAACAAAAAAAAAAGAAGAAATAGAGTCCAATTTCTTAATGTTGACCAATCAAAATTGCCCGTGGTCCACTTCATCTAACCACGAGGCAGGACTGGCAGGAAAGTCTGGGTATCCTCCGCTGCTGCCAGTCGAGAGGTCTGAGCTGGGGCCGTTGGCAGCCCCCATGGAGACCCTCACCCCGGGGTTGATACCAGGCCCGCTGCCCTGGGTCATGATGGAAAGGCCGGAGTCAGGGTAGACCAAGCTGGAGATGAGGGGCTGGTGTCGGGGAAGCCCCTGAAGCGATCCCGGCGACTGAGGGAGGCCGTAGGGACTGTTTGAGCGGATGTCGTGGAACTGGTCCTGAGAGGGGAGGACCCCGTGCTCCAGGGGGAAGGAGCTGTGGTTGTTGTCGCCTTGACGGCCCCCGATGCCCGGAGAAGTGTCGCTCAGGCTGCTGTAGATGCCGTTAGTGAGGCCCAGCTCCGACATGGGTGGTTCATCTGTAAAAAACATGACAAGAGTGAGGTTACTAAAACTGTAATAATCCACAGTGAAAATAACCGATTCCTGGTACATATATCCTTAACATTTGTGCTTGGCTAGCTTGGATAGTATTGTCACATCCTCAATATCTCAATTATTGATTCAAATAATCTACAAAGCGTGGGAAAAAAAGACAAGGGCAGCACAACAACACAACAACACTATGCATAGCATGAAAATGTGCCCGTTTTGCAAGTGTGTTAGCAGTTAGCTTGTTAAAATGTGTCTAAAATCGCCCATTCACTTTGTGTGGTTGTACCTGTGAAGGACACCTCAGCGTCACTGTCCAGGCCCTCCTCCTGAATGCTGTCCTTGTCAGATTTGGAGCTTCCTCGTGACCTCTTCATGTTGCGGAAGTACTGCCCCCACCTCTGCCGACCGGCGTCTTTCTTCAGTCTTTTCTCTTTAGCTCGCCTGTTCTGAAACCAAACCTGGAGGGAAAAAGATGTCCTGTTTGTTAATGACCAAATGTAATTGTTTAAAACAGTGAGACATCAGCTTGGGTATAAGATAAAAAGAACAGCAATCATTTGTGTTGCCTCAAGTTCTTCATTTTGTAAACAACACACTTTTAGCACACAGAAACAAAAGGCTTTCTAGGACAATTAGCTAATTCACCTTATTTACATAATCCTCTTCAGGACAATACAAGTCAACATTGTTTTTAGTCCTTGTGCCTAACAATTCAAAGTCATCTACATGCAAAGTCCTCTGCTCTTTCGCTGATGCAGATATTATGCTTAAAAAGATAAAGGATTCAGTTTTCAAGGACTATCTGGACACGGCTTTGCACCCCAAACAGTGACACTGAGGAGTAATCCTCATGAGATTTATCACGCATTTAATTAACTTAGCACCAGCTACAAGTTCTCCTCACCCCAAGGTGCAGACAGGTTAACGTGCCACTAGTTTCAATTATTCAGAGTTTCCTCTATTCTCCTTTTTGAATTAAGTGCTATACTATACTGTCAATTTAAGCTTTTGAAAACACAAACACAACATGGTCATACACCTCAACTACCTCACACATGGATATGATTTCTGATACAAAATGAACATTTCTTATTATTTTATCTTACGTACAAAATGTATTAATTTTTCGTCACAGGCACAAAAAGCAATTTTACATTCTCCTTAATGATATTCCGCCCTAAGTGAACCCTCTTCACCCCTTCCCTTTCACTGAATAATGAGGAGCATTTTAGTGGCTTCCGTCTCTACTTTTGTCCTTGCAAATAAAACAATATATATGACCACCACCTAGCAACCGGCGTGAGGCTCCTCAGCAGCAGACAATATGCGAGGGGCCCTCTTAGCATTGTTAACGAGTTTGCACTTAAACTGGGCTGACTTTCATGTGGACTTCATTTTACTCCATCTAGCCGTAAATTCCCCCCCAACACACACACACTTACACACTCACACGCTTATTCGTACAGTAGGCTTGTGCCAGTTTGGCCACAATTGTCCCTTGATAATGAAGTCAGAACACTAATGGAGTAGCCCTTAATGGATAATAATACACTTTACCTGCACAACCCGCATATCCAGGCCGGTCTCTGACGATAGCTGCTCTCGGACGTGGCGGGCAGGTTTGGGAGAGTTATTGTAGGCGTTCTTCAGTGTTTCCAGCTGTTTAGCAGTGATGGTGGTTCGTGGCCTTTTTGCAGTCGAGTCTGCCTCTGAAAAGAGAATGGAGAACACACAATGTAAGCCAACGATGGACTGTGTCTCCAAGTTTCCAGGCCAGAAGTCTCAAGAAATATGGTTTAGTCTTGAAATAGTTGAATAATCAAGACAAAAGACAAATGAGAGAATTCACATTAAATGAAAGAAATCCATCTAATACTTTCAATTAAATGCAACACCATGGAAAATTATGATAAGACAAATATTACTATCAACTTTCCATATTGCCTGGGATAAACTCTTGATTTGTATCTATTTTTGGATCATTAAAGTGACCTTAAATTTGTATAGAAACACACATTCACCGTAACCCATAGCATAAATGTCCCGTATCATAAACTTTATAATTTATCATAAAAAAGGATAAATTCTGCACTGCCTATAAACCAACACTCTGGCCTCCTGTGCATAATTGCATCATGTCTGCACATCTATTGGCCAGCACAGCAAAATGCAAAACCATCATCCAAATGGATGCTGCCCAAGTAATTGCGCCCTCTCATTAGTAAAATAAACATGTGTGTTTTTAGTGAAAACTTGCGTTAACTCACTGCGTAAATCAACACTTGGTGCTGGGCAGTAAATTCAAACAAACAGATGGGGAGATAAAAACTCTGCCCTATCAGGACCACAGCCTGCTGGGAAGATACTGTGGTATTGGTTGTTTGGTCAGGGTTTTAAAGAAAAATGTTGTGCATTTAATAACTTTGGAAGAAAATCTGAAATGTTATTAACTATTTCTCAACACATGCGAGTAGATTTAACTGCCACAAATTAACTATCTCTATACATAAAGAAGTGATCATAAATTGGTTTAAACACTTGATATAATTGTTATTTATTTGCTCATTGAGGTTCAAATGACTACTGTATACAATGGTAGGCTATGTACTTTTTGGGGTAAAAATATATTTTTGATAAAAATGGCTTAATGGAACTTTTTGCCACTTGATTGTTCACAACTTGTGTGCAATGTTGCTTTAAGGAACATTTATTATATTTGAAAAGAAAGTATTAATATGAGTTAATATGAAAATGCATTTAATATTTAGAGAGAGTTCCTATACACTAATAAAAGCATACAGGGTGAATGTACTGCAACTGTAGATTTTAAGAGAAAAAACTATTAAAGTGTACATTTTAATTGAGCTAAATTGCACGTTTCATTTAAAAGTATTTCGATATTTATAATAGCTCAAACAATTCTAGCACCATTAACATAATTAAACATAATAATACATTGTTTCTTAATTTTAGATTCTCATATACACATCCAGGCCTACATTTCTAGCTCTGTCCTTACTCCTTACACATACTGTAATAAGAGTTATTGAAAGCTGATTCCTTGCAGTGCAGAGTGCAAGTGGAAGCCTCCAGGCCTCCACTTTACGCAGTTTGCTATCGATTGGGTTGCAGGCAACGACGCAATTAGCGCAGGTGGGTCAGGCTTTATGGGTGACCTCATTGTCACGTCTGACTCACAACTCAGAGCAGGTACTTAAAAAACAAGTGTGCATACAAACGCATCGTGGTTTGGTCTGAACATGACGCAATTTTCAGGCCACAAACAGAAATGTGAAGATGTGCATTTTGTTCCTCACCTCTCTGTTTGGCGGTCTCGTAGTCGGCTTTGCACACGAGCCTGCTGTCCTCCATCAGATAGTACTCGTCACCTGTGGCCAGTTGCCTTTTGCACACGATGCAGGCGAAGCAGTGCAGGTGGTACACGAAGTCCTGCGCTCTCCTCACCACCTGTGTGGGCGGTATGCCCTGCTGACAGGCTGCGCACTTGGTCCCGAATCTCCTTTTGGAAATTAGACGTTTTCATCAATACATAATAACCTTCGATCAATTAATTCTAAATAGTAAAAGATGTATTGAAAATAAATAAATAAAAGTGTTTAATAGTTTTTCTACTCACTTGAAGAAATCCTCTTTGCAGTAGACGCTCTCGCCCCTGCTGAAGCACTTCTCGGACAGTTGCGCCTGACAGTCGCTGCATTTCAGGCACTTGCTGTGCCAGTGGCGATCCAGCACTTTGAGGATAAAGCGGTCCACGATGTGTTGATTGCAGCCTGCACATACTGGGATTTCTGCAGGAGACATGATCGAATCGTTTTGGTTAATTCAATTTATATTAGATACAGTTTGCATGGGGAAACATTTTACTGAGTGACATCTGATCCAGCTTATTGTCCTTAATATGTCTACGCGTACTTAAAGTAATGATCTGTTAATGTACACACGTTTAATTATGCAAGACGGATGCTCAAAAATGTGACGTCACCCTTCAAATCAGAAATTAATATGAATATATCTAAACAATGACTCACCTTCTTGTCTCTTTTTTATGTTTGAAATATTTGGTTGTTTGATAGTATTTTTTTAATCTATACATTAAATGATATCAAATTGTATTTGATAAATTACCTATATCCAAAAATCAATTAATCTACCAAATCAATCAAAAACAACTAAGTACCATAATAACAAATCATAATTGTATTGCACAGTCAAACGTCAGCCAACATTAAACAACTGAAAACATACAGATATTTGTAACGTCCGTCAAACAAAAGTGTTTGAGCAGGGACTTTATCAACTACATCATACACATATGTTATTCGGTTATAATAAACTGAGATCGAAAAAGAAAAAACAATTAAGTCTATGATTTAAACGTAGTCATCTTATTTTTTAATTTTACATTTTTTTGGCAAAAAACGTTTCATGTGTTTGAAACATGCTTTAGAATGATTCTGAATACATATGGACATCAGAGAATATTGTAGCGATAGCAGACCACCACACTTTCTGAGATTTATATCGAACTGTGCTTATTCTGTCAAACGATTTTACTAGAATAAAATAAATTCACATAAATCCAACAGCACAGATCAAAGTTAGCAGGATTCTTTAAAGAAAAGACTTTGATACCCATGAATAAGTAAGCTTCAGGATCATCTTGGGAATTAATAGCTCGTTAATCGAGTGGTGATCGGCTGTTTTTTATTTTGTCACGTGTCATCATCTTTAACAAGCAGCAGGATATTTTTGCAAGGTCAGTTTCAGACAGAGAAGCCTACAATATATACAAAATAATCTCCATTTGAGATATTTGAACACAATAACGAGTGCTTAAGAGAAACGCTGTATTAAAGAAAAAAAAGAGAAATCTGTATGCCAAGTATGACGTTATCAGTCCTCCTCATTATTAATTGAATAATGCTCAAGCACTTTATATTCTATCCGTGCAAGGAGTCTTGTTCCTATTGTTCTGTTGTAGACAATTCATGGCACATTAATGAACCATTTCTTCTGGCATCACCAGTGAAACACTGCACAAGTGTGCTGGTGGGAGCCCCGTCAAGAACAGGTGTACACAGGCCATCATTTATTCAGTGCGCGCTGTAAAACTAGAAAGCTGCGGCCTATAGGTAAAACCAATAAGGCGTCCAAGCTAATTGTTCGCCTTAGTGGGCCCACTTGGAAGATTAAAAATAAACATGCATGCATATCCAAATGGCAATTTCGTGCGTAAATGTACATTATGTAACGTTGGAGCAGGTGAGGTTCGATGAATCACATAATAATGTCGTGCTGAGAATGGGCCTGTGTAAATGAACACATTGGGGTCTCTTAATATTAAACATACCACCATTCAACCAAAGCTCCTAGAAAAACGTATATAGTATACAGAAACGTATTAGCAAGAACTGTATTCTTCAATAAAACCGTCTGGACCGTGACCAAAAAGCTTTAGGTTAGACTCAACAATGCGTAAAAACAATTTCCCTGGAGTAAGTCTCCAAAAAAGAGCACTAAATATAAAATATGATACATGTACATTTGAACGATCATTCAGATAAATCAAAGGTCAAATAAAAGCCTGATGCGTAAAAGATCTGGAGCAACTCAAATGGCACCAGCTGTAAAACTGTTTCGCTCGACAGGACAATTTGCCGGAATTAAAGCCACTGCACAGCATTCATTATCCATGATAGTAAACACTAATTTACCATGATGGAAATATTATCAACAAACTGCAACTAGCCAATAGAAAAGGCCCAAATACGCTACAGTAGGCTACAACATATGCAAGCAAAACAATGCAAAAACGAACAAATTGATTACATGTTGGCTTCCGGTTACCTTTCAGTAGCTCCTCACTGTGCGATAGCAAAGCAATGAGCATCTCCGTGTTTTTTGGTGTCTCTTTTAGAGAGTTGCGATCACCATGTCCATCCATAGCTCATGATTATATTAAATCAAATATATCTTGTTTGGTTTATATCCACACGCATATGCAGGAATCAAGTGTTGTCAAATGGGTGTACCAGGAGCCCAAAAGCTAACACGAGCGCGCAGTGGAGATGCTTTTATGCTTCACTGAGTTGAAGCCTGTGGTGGATTACGCTGCGCCGTTTCCTGGGCGACAGGCAGATAGATTAACATCACCTACCTACCCTACCCGGAAGAAGAATACACATGCAGGAGGTGAGAAGAATAACCAATAGTTTTACTGTTGTGGTATAGATATATAGCCTACTATTATAACTCGCCAAAATGATGAAATAATATATAGAATCATGTCTGTTATTTTTATTTTGTTACCAAACTGAAATAATAACATCCACTTTGAAACTCAAGAGATCTATCAATGCATTTTCACCAGATTGGACGACATGATTGCCCTTTTTTCGATAATATATAAAATGATAAATACAAAAGGTTAAGGCTTTTAAACAGTGATCATGCTTTGAGAGTTACATAATGCATGCAAATACCACTTTGAAAAAAGGTAAAATGGTAATATTATGTAATTGATAACGATATACAGGAGTAAATGCGATATATTTTCTTAACTGTTTTCAGTTAGAAGCCCAACATGGCATTAGTTAAGATAGATACTAAAATGTTAATGATCCCTGCGTGGACTTAGAACTGATGCAAATGAACACTTAAAAACAACAAAACGAACTCGATCCACAGCCTCAAAAAATCCAGGGAACTAGACACCATTATGTTGTTGACTCATAATGTGAGTGTGTGGAGAGGACTCGCCTGGGCTTTCCGTTTTTAATTCGGATTCCAGCTCTGCCATGCGCAAAGGAAAGATTGGGCCCTGATGGGAGAGGTCTTTTAAAAACCTTTGCCTTTTTCATGAATTCATATTATATCCTGCAGAACATAAAACAAACAATTGTTCTCAAATAATCGCTCTATTTAACAAACGGGTAACATTATTTCTACCTTGGAAGAAGATACAAAATACATGGTTTTATTTGTCTATATTATTATTAATATGATTACACAACATTCCAATAACAGTATACAACTGTTATACTTGCTAATAAAGCAATGCATAAATCAGATGCTCTGATCAGATGCAACAATGTAATTTTGAATATGGTACACACACACATACACGGCCTCACGCACACACAATCTTCATCTCATGTGCTCAAAGACAAGTGTTTATTTAGGGGAGAGATTGGCTGTTCAATAACATGTTGATCGGGCCAACACCCCAATGAATTTTATTGACACTGATCTTTGGCACAAAAGAGCGCCTTGGGAAATCACAGGTAGTGCCACAGCAGCCGGGCCGCTGATGAATCCAAAATCAATGTCCTATTTGCCTGCATTTTAGAAGTATATGAAAGACGTTTTGGAGAAAGGTTCGGGGTTCATGGGTGCCCCTCTTACTTTCAGCTTTGTAATATTTTTATGTCATATTGATCGCTCACTTTTGAGGGGGTGCGCCAGGCAGTAATGCAACAACAAAGCGATAAAATGACCATCAAAGAAAGGGTCAGTCAGTTAGAGAAAGACACAAGAATGATCAGGTAAATTCACGTTTTATTTATTTATTTTTTTCTTGTCTCAATTTACATTTTTGTATTTGGCTCAAATAAATTAGATAACACGTTTAAAAAATATGTTTGAGTTTTATTCTCCATAATCTATATTTTAAGTCAAATGAATGTTTTGTGTTGCCTTATGAATGCAGCCTTACAATAACAAAAAAGATAATTCGAGTAACACGCCTAAATAAATAAAACAGGTATTTTCCAGCTTTGGACGACAGTAAATAATTATACAAGTCTCCAATAATTTAACTTTTTAAGTGAAGCATCATCACCTTCACTTCCAACTTCAGGTGTCCCACCTGTCAGGGCACCTGTTGAGCATTTCGGGTCGGTGGACTACGGGGGGGGAGCCGCTCCGCGCCTGCTGGCAGATAGAGCCAGGGGGGTCCGGTGGTCTCCGTATCTGCTCCCTGCACCCAGCCTGCACTCCCGTTACAACCACAAGCGGTGGCGTGAAATGACAGCACGCGCATAACATCTGTTCGTGTGATTCTCCAACAATGAAGGCTCATTACAGATTCATAACGTCTCCCACACGCAGCGCAAAAGAAAGCGCCTCTAAATATTCTGTATACATCAACATGGGTTGGTGGATACCAGACTGTTTTCTTCAACTCTTTGTATTTTTTTCTCACTTTTTTAATGTCTACAAAAATAATATTTGGAATACAGAAATGATCAAAAGTTAAAGTGAGTGCCTTTCCAAAATAGGATAAAACCAGTTAACAAGGTCTATTTCACGCTTGTCAGAGTTCGCTGAGCAAAACAAGGGCCGCCTTCAGAGAGCCTGCTGTGCTGATCTGATGTATTATCCTTTATTTTCCACGGCCAATTTAAACTCATTAACTGACCCCAGGACATCAATTCATATTAATCTCTTCCTGGCTCTTCCCCTAAAACCACATTTTAATGCATGTGCACAGTGTGATTCGTTAAAATGGTTTTCTTACCTTGTCCTGAACTGTACCGGGAGAAATTGCCGGTGCTTTGACAGCTTGACCCCGGGTGTTCAAGCAACATTTTGAAGATGTTCCGATGTCCCAACAGAAGAACAGTAGCGTCGAAACGCCTGTGGTCAAAAATTAAATCAAACTACTGTGACGATGGACTCAAACCGGCAGTTTCCTGGAGATGTATCCTCTGGAGTTGAGATCGATTCGAAGGCAGCTCGATTTCTAAAAAAATGTTAAAAAGAAAACCAGTCGACCTTTCACGGTTCGTCAGCCACCGAGGACGTAAACTGTGAATATTCATCAAGTTGCTCTTTGATTCCGCGTGGATAAGCTCGAGGTGGGGTGAAAACAAGGGGCGTGTGGCAGTGGAAAAGTGTCTGACCATCAGCAGCTGACCTGACTGTGAGCCCGGCTGCCTGAGACCTTACTGAAATACTCAAGTACCCGGCGGGCAGCGCTGCCTCTGTCCAGGGTGCTGAAGGGGGAGTTTCTCTACAGGCTGAAGACGTGTGTGCTCCTACATCCCCCGTGGCTATCTTTAAGAACTCGCACACGCGCACGCACAGACACAAACACTTGCCCCCCCTCCTCCCTCTTCTCTCCTTATCTATGTTTTGGTGCACGTGTCTGTCTTTCACGGGGCACAATGGGGCAATTGGGCAGTGTTTGGGACATTGTTGCATTTGTATCGCTGCGTTTTTCTTTTGTTTGTTAAAAAATAGACCGTATATCATTACTGTTGTAAGGGATAGCATACATACTGTTATATTAGCTGCGCATCTTAACTGTTGGGAATAGTTTTCAATGATTAACACGTACTAGTTTTACCTAACTAAATTAAAATACCCTTATTTTTGAAAAAATGACCCATATGATTACGGTTAGGTGCAAGTGGAAAAAACGAGTTAAAATATTAAAATGCACAGAGGTTAAATTGTAATACCTTTCTTTTGTTCTTTCTTAAAAACAATGCATTCTTACACTATTTGAATTCACTCGCTTGTGCAGAGCTGGGCTGCATTTTGGCTCAGTGCACATGCCTTTGACACTGCACCAATTACCACCACAGCGCACAAAACTACTCTGACGGAGTCCTACAGCTTTGATTCAATTTTACTCGCCCAGCACGCCAGGCCACAAGAGCTGTAAGCCAATTAGATCGGTGCTGTTCATTAGTCCATTCAGGGCAATTAGCCTCACAAAGTTGGAAATAAATCATTCTTTAGTCATTGTACTTCAACATCCTCTCCCCCTCATTCCAGAAATTCCACAACAAACACATGGTTTAAAAAAAAAAAACGATATCTATGGATATTTGTTTTCAAGGATAACAAGCACATTTTGGGTGTTTTCATGAGCAGTAATCTCTGGTCAACAAGTCAGTGTGGATCTTTACGCAGATTAAGCGAAAACTGTTTGTAAATCTGGAAGGAGATGTACAGAGTAACCTAAAGCCACTGTAGCAAATAAGATTAGACTACATGAACAACAACAAGCCTGCTTTGAGGAGAGAGTCTTTGCAATTTAACGCAGTACGTGGTTAAGATGGGCATAGTAGTGTCTCATGCACATTTAAAACGTTATCAAATAAAAATCTCAAATAACCCTCACTGAAAATGTTGGAATCATAATCAATATTATCTTGATAAACATTAACAACAAACCTATTGCTTATATTAAAAGACAATATTAGCTTAAGGAGACATTTTAGGGATAAACTAATCAGCAATTAGCAATACAAATGTGAAGTTGTTTTGTAACACTATGCAGATACTGCCACTGCCAACAAACATTGTATTTCCCTGTATCCTCAGCTCCCCTGCATGAATATCATGATGAGCCAACCCTGAAAACATGCCAAGGCTTTTATCCTGTTGTGTTTGTCCTCTGCAAAACCTAGAGCATCATCTCAGAAAATTGGTAAAGATTTAAAACACCTGGGAACTACTTGAGAATGCAGCTGCAATCAGCCAGTAAGGATCCTCTATTAATATTCAGCATTTACAACTATTGGAACTTGATTTTATAACCTTGAATATGAGCAGGATCAAAAGGTTCTCAAGTGGATGAGACAAGCCTCGGCCCTTAAGGGTCTCTTGAAAAGAACACATGGGATGCAGCACATGAAAGCTCTGTTTTCAAGTGAGGGCACTCACCTGAAAAGACAATGGATTTACGAATACACATCTTTACGGAGATCTGTTGTTTTTAATGTATTGCATTTATCTCAGCTTATGTTTGTATTTTTGCACTCAGAAGAGATGAACTGCAAAGGCAATTTTTAAGAAGAGAGAAATGTTACCATCAAAGGCCTTAACTTATGACAAAAGTTAGAGTAGACGAATGCAATACATTGATTATAAGCCCATAATACACTGCCTGTCTCTAGAGGGAGGTTTCTCAGATCCGAACAGAATTTATTTAAATTGATCAGTCTGCCGGTGTGGCCTTTTATGCATTATAATAAACATATTGGGGCACATGATCTTGTTTTTTTTACTTGTCATTTTAAATTGTGCATACATCAACAAGTGCCTCTGTGCTGTCCTGAATTATGCACATACATGTGAATATGTGTGTGTGCGCATGTGTGTGTAACTGATTTGGGTGACTGAGTGTTACTACGGGGGTCCATGTGCACCCATGCCACCCCTCTGACACCAGGCTACCATTGTGCTACTGTCATGATCAATCATGTGCTGCTAAGACTGGCCTTGTTCAAGAGGGAGGGGACCAATCACACGCCTCATTACCCAGGCTTGGTTACTCCTAAGCGGAGTAGTCCCAGGACACTCAGCCTGTTGCTGTCTGGAGATAGAGATGAGGAGAGCAAACTTGTGCGTATAAGAGTGAGAGAGAGAGAGAGAACATATTCAGAGAAATAAATAGTTAGCAAGATGATGTCAAAGACGACAAGAGAATGACTTGTGCATCTGAACAACAAACCTCAACAGTGGAAGACTAATATGGGTAAATCGGATCAGATTGAATCACTTGCTGCTAGTGAAATAAATCAACAAAATCTGTTGTGAAACTTAAAAATACAACATTTCTGCTGGAATAAGTTCCTGACCAAAAGACAAGTTTTCCGATAATGCAAACCAAAGCACAGGGTGTAGATACTGTAGATAAAGGCCCGCCCTCTGCGTCCCCTGAGCAACCAGCCTCTAGTTTTCAACCCTAGCAAGCAGCTCTCATTGTTTTGAAATGGCTCCATCTGGCAAGGTTTCACTGACCAGGCCTGCCGTGGCTCGCTCCCCCAGCAGCTGGCTAAACTGCCCAACCGCTTTTCCGCTTGGCCCTCGGAGTAACCGACACTATCTGGTGGCTTTGCCCCTCCAACACACACACACACACACACACACACACACACACACACACACACACACACACACACACACCACACACACACACACACACACACACACACCACACACACACACACACACACACACACACACACACACACACACACACACACACACACACACACACACACACACACAAGGTTAACTGTCCTCCGGCCTACCAGTCGTGGGGTCAGCTGGCTGGAGGAGAGGAAGGGGAGGGAGGCCTGCTGGAGGGGTGGTGAGGGGTGGAATGGGTGACACCATTTAGCCCTTTGTTATTCACCCACGAGAATGGGAGAAATGTTTCAAAAGTGCTTCAAATGTACCGTACATTGGAAAGGATATTTGGGAACTTAAAAAAATAGAAAATGGACAAACACTCAAAGTCAGATGAATCTTATCTTTATGGGCTTAGCTCAACAGCTGGTCCTTCAGAGTCGAATGCAGGTTTCTTTATTTGTGCATGAGGGTCTACTCTAGGCTAAAAAGGCTGCCACCTCTGCCCGGCATCAGCCCCTTTGAATATTGATATGCTAATGATGAACAACACAGGGAACAAAGCCTGACTGCTACCACTGGAAAGCGACACAATGGCCCTTCAGTCAGGCCTTGACACTTTTACCACCCAACATGTGTCCCTGGTTTCATGCTCAGACAATAAAAGGCCAACAACCGTCCAACCATTTAAATGGGGGGATGCTGTTCCTCTGTTCCGACGCACTGTCTGAGGACCCGACTGGTTACGTTGTGTTTTACCAGTCTTTGTCCTGGGTGGGAAATATCAGCTTTTTGGAGCAATGATAAGCCACCACCCCAGAGGAAGACATAATGCCTGGGGGGTCAAGGGTCAAACCTTTCAGGCAGAGCTGAGGCTTGACCTAGCTTGTCATTACAGATGTTGGCCTGCTGTGGGGTCTATCGGGTTTGCAGGTGGTATTTGTTGGTAGAAATAGCGTATATAGAAAATAAATATTCTTAAAGAGCTTAACAGCTATATGAGATTTACATCTATAGGCTGATTTAAAGTCAGTTATGTAGATCAGCTTTAGAAGGTTTGATAGGATAGACTATTTATTTATGTTGTGGCATGTTTTGATTTAAAAAAAGCTTAATTGTGACAAAGGATGCTGCACAGGGCCAATGGTAACTGGTGCAACACATTCAATCAAAAACAGTGGCACATTTTTTAACTTGATCTTTCCTTATTTAAGTTCATATTGTATTCAACTGCTCTTAATGCTCAGGTAACACAATTTAATATTCCCACATACTTACAGTACTTAGATGTTTAAAATATAACTGATGTCCTCTAATGTCTCTGGTAATGTACATTTATAATGTTCAATAAAAAAAAGGCAGAATACACAATTGTTTATAACATTTCCCCTATGCACATATGTTATTCCTGTTTAAGTGTGGGGTAAGTCTTTGAAAACAGGCTTTGGGGAAATAAGAAAAATATTATTGTTACAGTTGGTGTTAGGGTAACTAGGTAACAGGTTTACTCACTGAATCTCTAAATACCAGAATGACTAAAGTTTAAACCAACTTCCTGACAAAAAAATATTACGATCTAACAGAGGCATTTTAAAGAACTTACTATTTCTTTGCAATACAAGCAAACCTTGGAATGACACCCCATGGCTCAATTTAATGTTGTGTTTTGATTTTTAAGGAGGTCACGAGGGGCAGTGTGCTTATAATTGAACTCTAGAGCTAGACCTCCGATCTGGACCAAAACTATGAGCTGAGCAGTTATAGTTCCCTCTGTGCAGCATGAAACAGCCACTACTATGGTTTTGTTTTTTAACTCAACTTACGTTTACCACTATCCCAATCCCATCGCTACTCCGTATCAACCTTTTAAAGTTTCCACAGTCCCTCATTGATCCATCCCTTTCTTTACCCATCAGTAGGTGAAAAGTCAAGAGAAAGAGTGATTAGCGACTGGAAGGCCATCAGTGGACGAGAGCAGGATCTTGGCTTCACTCTAACACCAAGGAGGTCGAGACGACACCCCACAGTAGTCCTGACAGACCTGGACTATGCTGGACTACTATCAGCCTGCTCTCCGACAGCGTGGAGCAAGCACAGGAACTCCTGACCAGTGTATGGAACTCCAACCTCCCCGTCAAATCAAACTCAGCTTCTTCTATGCAACGGTAGAGTCTGTTCTCCTCTATGGCAGTGAATGCTGGACCCTGAAGCCAACCCTGCAAAAGTCTCTAGACGGATGCTACACCAGAATGTTGCGAGCAGTATTTAACATCAGCAAGAGTGTACATTTAACCAACAACATCCTGTACGAGGGAATACCAAGGGTGAGCGAGAAAATTGCAGCCAGGAGAATGAGACTAGCAGGACATTGCCAAAGACATCAAGAGCTGCCAGCCGGCAAATTGGTGCTGTGGGAACCAACACACGGGCATCGGTCACGAGGACGTCCCGCACAAACATACGTGGACGTACTCAAGAATGACGCAGGAGCACAAAGTACCAATGAACTGGCCAGATGTATGGAGAACCGGGATGACTTGAAGCGACGATGGAGGGCTCGTCTGAGGACGACCTAGAGAGAGACTGCACTGGGGAACACTCACCTTCAATGACGGATGTTATCATTCAACTGGAAAATGAATGTATTTATTATTAGCAATTTATTTACTAATTAATCATATACCATGTCCGAGCATGGAACCAGACAGCCAGCTTGCCATGAGTATCACAGGGTCAGCAGTTTAAAAGGTAGCATTTATCATGGTGTCGCTATTAGAAATCATTATTGCTGAGCTGGTTTCTGTTTCGGTAAATTAGGAAACAGAGTTAGGAACAGCGTATATATCACATCTACTGGGGTTTATTTATTTGTAGTAATAATACCTTGATGTTATTGTTGAGAATGTGCATGTCCATGAATTTTGAGAGGTTAAGCAGTTTGTTGTCATGTTTGTAACATGATGTACTTTTCCCCTTAATCACTCCCGGGTGGCCACGCTGCATTGGGAGTCAGTTTTGAATTGTCTTAGGCTAACAGGCTTATGGCTAAAGATGGTTGTTTGTATAGGGTTAGGGTTAGGGTGGTGGAGGGCATGTGTTTTTTTTTTGCCTTTCTTTTTTACTGAAGGGGGGGGGGAGTGGGTGGGGGGTCTTAACATTACGGATAAGAGGCGGCCCGGCACACGCCTGCCTGACGGTCGCTAATCCCACAGTCTCAGACTCATGACCCACTTTCTTGGAGGAGCGTGATGGAGCAGCAGCATCTTACCCAGGAGGAGCCTCCAGACGCAGGGTGGAGGGGTGGAGGGGACCTCCCCCCCCTACTCTGTCAAGACAAAGGAAAAGACAGACACTTGTGAAGACTCCTGAAAGCCAAATAAGAGGTTATGGAATACTAATACCTCAACCTGATGCTCTTATCATTCTATCTAATAAATAATTCAGAGGATGTGCCACTTTGTTCTCCGTGCAAACTTGTTGGAGGTGTCTTATTCTTTCATATGTGCTTTAGAGTCCTCAAAAGTAGTTCAGCAGACTTATCAGGAAATATATAATTGTATGCAGATGATGTCCAACTTTAAGTGAAGATTCAATATCTAGTCATTGGTGCAAAGTTGCAAACATGCCTACTTCATTACTTTGACCTTCATGTCAGACGGACTATGATTCTCTTTGGGATGCATCCCAACACTTAATGCTCTTGTGAGATAAAATGACTCTTTTGTTTCCTAAACCGAGACCAATAACAATATGCAAACATCCGAGCCATTTCCTGATTAAACCACTAAATTGAGCAGAGATCATCCATTATTACAAAGGAAATTAAAAGAACAGCTTCTTCATTATTGTGTCTTATCCCTTGAAAACATACTGACCGAAATCATGGCACGCGCCACCTCCAAATAGGTCATAATGCCTTGATGTATTAGATCATATCAACACCATTCTGCATATCTTATTTTTTTATTAACCACCACCTGCCCCTCCTCTTATATTTTTGTTGTTGAAAACATCTCCCCACGCCGCTCTTACTTCTCTCTTTATCTTAATCCCTGGCAGACTTTAAGTGTCTGGCATCGGGGCAAAATCCCAAACTGGAGAGGAGCGTGTTTGGAGACCTAATCCCCTTACCCATAGACTCGAGTTGCCCTAAATTCACCTCGACCAAAGTAGGCCAAGAACAAGGAGCCACAACAGAGAGGCAAGCGGCTTCACGAGGGGCTAAGCGTTATCATGCTGCTAGACACACAGACAAGAGTGACACACGCGTTGGCATACACACACACAGACGGACCCATGGACAGATGACGTATAAGCTGGTATTCAGAACAGTAAAGACAAGCTGACATACACACACACACACCCAGATGCTAACCTGAAAATTAGACACACTTGCTTCCATGGTTTCTTCCTTACAAAATGCTGAGACACCCACACCAACTGTACAGCTGTACTCTTCTTATGTCATCTCCTGTTTTCCTGTTAGTTAGCAAACACCTTCCAAGGCTCGTCATGGCCACCGGAAGGGAAAACATTTATTTAGACCCATTTCTCCTGATTAGTTAACAACTTTCTTTCAGTGTACAGGGGCCTAATGGGTGTGACGCCCTGTTTTCAGTTTGGCCGGAGGGGCAGAGTATAAGCTGTGAACACAAATCAATAATTTTCTAAATCAAATCCCCATATGCTGTTTTAAGCAACCTGTGAGCTTGTGCAGATAATACCCTGGCTCAAAGATCTGTGGAGGAACACATAAAAGGTCCCCTTTCAAATGCTTGGTGGACAGTATTGCTTCAAATATAGCGACATAGAAGCCTCTTTAGGAGGAACAAGCCATGATAAGAGGTAACTAAAGACACACCTCCTACGGATGAAGTCATGTGATGTAAACATGGGCAAAGTGGTTCCCTCAAATACGAAAAGATACTGCTGAATGTGAGCCGTCCCTAATCAGAAATAATAACAACTTTGTAAATATGTTAAACTCTTGCATTTATTTATCTTTAGACATAGTCACTCTTATTGGGGGCATATTGCATTCTCAGACAAATGGTTTATCATGCAAAGCAAAACCACTGAAGAATTACCAGCGTAAACATTCAGTCTTTTGCTGAGTAAAAAAACGTTCCGTCATAAAACAAAGACAAATGACCACATACATTTGCGAAGTTTTGTGTTATCATTTCCCCCAGAATTATAAGCTAAATGCAACCTTCGGAAATGTGTTGATATATTTACTGTTTTCACGATGTGAAGATAAATGTATATTTAAATCAATGTTGAGTAGTTTGTTGTGTTTGGTTAATATATTCATGTATATATTGATTCACATTTAGTTTTTCTCTTTACATTAGAAAATCAGTCAATACGGCAATGCATTTCAAAAGGTTGCATTCTTGCATGAAATCAGAACAGAACATGTTCTAAATTGAATATTACTGCAAAGTACAGAAAATAATTTCTCGAGACAAAAATGTATGATGTTTTGAACTTGATTGATGAGTCGTTATGAAATGCAGTGTTTTAAAGTGACTGATTCCTTACGTTTTATAAAGAAAAACGTGTGCAAAGTGTTGCAGAAAGGGCCATGTTAAAATGCAAACTAGGTACAAAGCAGAGAATACGTTTAGAGTTTTGGGGACTTTAGCTGAGATTCAGTTGCAATAGTAGTTTTTGTGTGATTTTATTGTGTCAGTAACCAAACTATTGTAACTTGCTTTATAATATTCACCTTAACAATTGTTCATCTTGAGTGATCTCATGCCACAGGAGTAAACAACACTGCCACCCTTTGGTCACCAAGAGAAAATCCAACCATACAGACAAGTTGACAGAGGATGGTTCCAGGATTTGATGGAAATCACAAGCCTGCATAACATTACAGAAAACTGAGAAACACTGGATTCAACAAGATGATTCTATTCTTAGTGGATTGTTGGAGGCCAGAGCATTGTCTTGGGGATTGCTGCAAGATAACGGGCGTTCAAAGAGGTTTATAGCTAGAGCTGAGAGACTTGAGCTGCGGTTGGATTCTCAGATTTAAAGGCTCATCCACTGCTTTTCTCTTCCCACCCTCCCTCTCTTCATCGTCTCACAAAGCTCTCATGCAGGCCGAGTTCTGGAGTAGATTAGGTCTGATTTTTCCATTATGCAAATTGTTTTCCCCGTCCTAGCCCCTGTCATTACTTCGTTTTGTTGATAGATGGCTCTATCGATATTACCAAACAGCACACAAAATAGCCTTTTTTTTGTGTGGTGCATTATAACAAGCGCCTTTTGTCCATCTTTCAGAAATTATAACGTCCAGATGTTGGATCGACACTGCCTGAAAAAACAAAACAATGTAAGAGAAAAGGTGTTCTTTTTATAAATCTGAATATTGAATATTGTTGCACCTACAGATCATACATATGTTGCATATATGTATTTATATTTTACCATAAATAATATGAGGCATAAACTCCACTTTTCTTAAATCCCTTTGAATTCTATAGAAGTTTACTACATTGGTACATATTTTTGAAATATAGAATGTAAAAGAAATATAAAAAATGTAAAATTACATAATCTTAAAAAAGGTTTATATGCATGTCTTGTAAATCCCACTGATTAAATCAGCACGGTCACAGATTGAAAATAATCTTCATACTGCCACACATGAGGTCAAGTGTTAAACAGGCTATAAGCATAGGCCATATGATAAACCAAAGCTTTACATATTTAGCAGGCTGAAGACCGACCCTATTTACCAGTAAAATAAGCTGCATTTGGAACTCACATACTGGGGCAGAGACAAATTATGTAGGTATTGTTTTAACAGCATGCTGCCACACCTCCTATTCCTTGTTTTTAAAGCACCTTTTAACCCGGTCTCATCAAAAACGTGGGGTCTGTATATCACCCAATTTGTTATGTATTGTATATGGGGGCTATTGGAGCCCCATTTTGGGATGAATTTGTTTGTTTGGAAAAAAAATCCTAACATTTCTGCTTCCCGTTATCTACTTAACGCATACCTTCATTTCATTGAAAGGACATTTCCAGTGTTCTGTAATAAATTGTGTGCAATTTAGTAATGCTTCCTTATACCTTTGAAACGGCAGCAGAGATCAATAGCAGTGTCTGACTAATGCTTTTCACTATACTTCTTACAGTTATTTAGTTTGTTGACATGATCTCACTCTAATCAGAGAAAGAAGAAGCAGAACAACCTAATAATACCAGTTATGTGCAAGATAAACAAAAGCAAAATGATCGTTTTTAAGGATTGCTATCATTCCCCAAAATGAATAGCTTTCTGTTAAAACGCTATAATATATGTGCAGAATTACCATGTTTTCCACCTTCCCATGGGGCACACTATTATCCTACTGTATTTATCATTTAAGGGAGTACTTTCTCTTCCTAATCAGTGCACCTTTTTCCAAAAGCAATCTTTAATATGTTTTTCACTAGAAAAGAGGGGTTCATGCCATGATCAACAGGAGTTTTTAAATGGCAGTGTTTGTGCAGTTGGAGCTGTGATAAGGATGTTTCCTCCTCTGCATTATGAGCGACAGCAGAATGAGGATTGTTCGGTCGCTCAGGGACAGCAGCAGAAAGTTGCTTAGTTTCAAAAGAGAAGCAAGCACAAACAAATCCCCAGCTGAGGAACACCATATACGGCTCTCAATGATAACAACCAATCAGAAACAGGTAGTTATATTTTATTAATATATTTAGGATTGTGTTTTTACTGAGTTGGGAATGTGGATCCATCACAATGGGCAGAAATGGAAGACAACGACCTACTTATACCTATACTTTATAAAACACCTTATTTTCAGAGTGTCAAAATAGAAAACATATAAGGACAACAAATGTATAATAATTTGTACTCATGGTCAAGGATTTATTTGTACCCACCCATCCAATCTTTAGCGCCGTTGAAAAATGACAAAACAATAATACAATGTATTTTAATTTTTTAAGCCATATGTATGCACTAATATCCATTTATAGTAAGGAATGCGTTCCTTCATTCACAAACATGTTCCCTTGATATATTCATATTGACTGAACTTACAATAACCCTGAAAAACAAAACATTGTAAGAGCACCTAATAGATGCAGGCAGATGGTTTTGTTTTTGTAAAATGGGCTGGCTCACAAATGAGAAACAAATTTGAGTTGCTCAGTTTAAATCTGAAATCAGCTTACCTCAATCTCCTTTTGCTTTTGTTGCTCCTTGTTGTCTGTAATGAGCTGCTGCCGGGCACAAGATCCCCCAGATATACGACTGGAGGATTAAGGCGAACGCACAACAAAACGTAGAGAAAGAATCAAAACAGTTTTATTTTAGAAAAGAGCATATAGGAGAATGAAGTAGCTGATTTTAGAAGCTTATTATTTCAATTGTACAAGTTGAGTTTCATCAGAATAAGTGGTTTCCATTGCAATAATATAATGGCTGACAAAAACAAATACAGTATAAACATACTCTGAAGATTAGCGGATGACAGTTTGTCCTCTAGGAACATTTTTCTTATAATCCCTAGTTTGTGAAAGCACAACCTCTGAATAATAGGGCCATTTGACATACCATTAAACTGACAAGACCGTTAAAATCATAGTCTAATAGTATATGATACCATACCCTTAATATGCAAATAGTTTATGATAGTGATATGATCAGTATGAGGAAAATACAACTCATAACAGCAAATTAATTTAGAACAGCAACATAGCATCCTAACATCCGGCAGTGGCTCAGTCAGTAGGGGCTTGGACTGGGAGCTGTAGGGTCGCCGGTTCAAGTCCCCGACCAGACCTAAAATGTGGAGTGTGGACTGCTACTTGGAGAGGTCCCAGTTCTCCTCCTGCCCTGCCGTGGTGCCCTTGAGCAAAGCACCAGACACCCCCCTTCCCGCTCCCCGGGCGCTGTGCCAATAGCTGCACACTGCTTCTAGTACTAGACTCCTGGTTCTAGGATGGATTAAATGCAGAGGCCACATTTCACTGTGTGTGCTGTGTGCTCTGCATGTGTGACCATTAAAGAGGGTTTCATCCCTCCCAATTCTATAAAAGGCATTAAGATGTTCATGAGGATTACATGTTTTTGAATGTTTCTTGCACCAAATTCTAAAATTCACCTTGGATCATGCATTTATTGATGGGGATAGTCCTTAAAGCATATTAGACATATGTAATGTTTGTAACTTTCATTTCCTGTTGTGGTGGGTTAAGGAGACAGGGAGGTGAAAGATGTGGGACTCTATACATTAACAGCATTTTCAAATACGGTATGTGAATCTCATTAAACCTGTTCATGTTGCTACCAGCATAATATGCCATAGAAGGAGCACACAAGACTTGATACACTGCAACCAAAATCAACAGGATTGTAAACATTGCAACATTTAAAAGCCAATTCTAGGATAGCTTATGTCCTTTATCTCACTTTGAATGAAAATGCATTGATAGTCAAAACAAAAATGTGATATCGGCTACAAATTCTGTATTTTACAAACAACCGTGTTCACATGGAACCCAATGACAAATTACAGATTTGATTAGTTATAAAAAAATAATAGAAACCATCTTGTGAATGCAAGGGTTACAAATATACATCCATCCATCCATCCATCTTCTCCCGCTTATCCGTGGTCGGGTCGCGGGGGTAGCAGTTCCAGCAGAGAGCCCCAAACTTTCTTTTCCCTGGCGACATCAACCAGCTCTGACTGGGGGATCCCAAGGCGCTCCCAGGCCAGCGAAGAGATATAATCCCTCCACCTGGTCCTAGGTCTACCCCTTGGTCTCTTCCCAGCTGGACGTGCCTGGAACACCTCCCTAGGGAGGCGCCCAGGTGGCATCCTAACTAGGTGCCCCGAACCACCTCAACTGGCTCCTTTCGACGCGAAGGAGGAGCGGCTCAACTCCGAGTCCCTCCCTGATGACCGAACTTCTCACCTTATCCCTAAGGGAGACACCAGCCACCCTGCGGAGAAAACCCATCTCGGCCGCTTGTATCCGCGATCTCGTTCTTTCGGTCATGACCCATCCTTCATGACCATAGGTGAGGGTAGGAACGAAAATGGCCCGGAAGACCGAGAGCTTTGCCTTCTGGCTCAGCTCCCTTTTCGTCACAACGGTGCGGTAAAGCGACTGCAGTACCGCTCCCGCTGCTCCGATTCTCCGGCCCATCTCACGCTCCATTGTTCCCTCACTCGAGAACAAGACCCCGAGATACTTGAACTCCTTCACTTGGGGTAAGGACTCATTCCCTACCTGGAGTGGACAGTCCATCGGTTTCCTGCTGAGAACCATGGCCTCAGATTTGGAGGTGCTGATCCTCATCCCAGCCGCTTCACACTCGGTTGCGAACCGATCCAGTGAGTGCTGAAGGTCGCAGACCGATGAAGCCATCAGAACCACATCATCTGCAAAAAGCAGTGGTGCAATCCTTAGTCCACCGAACTGCAGACCCCCTCCCCCATGACTACGCCTCGAAATCCGATCCATGTATATTACAAACAGGATTGGTGACAAAGCGCAGCCCTGGCGGAGGCCAACCCTCACCGGAAATGGGTCCGACTTACTGCCGAGGACCCGGACACAGCTCTCGCTTTGGGAGTACAGAGATTGGATGGCCCTGAGTAGAGACCCCCTCACCCCATACTCCCGCAGCACCTCCCACAGTAACTCCCTGGGAACTCGGTCATACGCCTTCTCCAAGTCTACAAAACACATGTAGACCGGATAAGCGTACTCCCAGGCCCCCTCCAGGATCCTTGCGAGAGTAAAAAGCTGATCCGTCGTTCCACGACCAGGACGGAATCCGCATTGTTCCTCCTCAATCTGAGGTTCGACAATCGGCCTGACCCTCCTTTCGAGTACCTTAGAGTAAACTTTCCCGGGGAGGCTGAGTAGTGTGATGCCTCTGTAATTGGCACACACCCTCTGATCCCCCTTTTTAAATAGGGGAACCACCACCCCGGTCTGCCACTCCTTCGGTACTGTTTCCGACTTCCACGCAACGTTGATGAGACGTGTCAACCATGACAGTCCCTCAACACCCAGAGCCTTCAGCATTTCCGGGCGGATCTCATCCACCCCCGGGGCTTTGCCACTGTGGAGTTGTTTGACGACCTCAGTGACCTCCCCCCGGGAGATCGGTGTTGATCCCCCGTCATACTCCAGCTCTGCCTCTAACATAGAGGGCGGAGTTGTCGGGTTCAGGAGTTCCTCAAAGTGTTCCTTCCAACGCCCTAACACTCCATCAGTTGAGGTCAACAACGTCCCATCCTTACTGTACACAGCTTGGATGGTTCCCTGCTTCCCCCTCCTGAGGTGTCGGACAGTTTTCCAGAACAACTTTGGTGCCGCCCGAAAGTCCTTCTCCATGTCTTCTCCGAACTTCTCCCACACCCGCTGCTTTGCCTCGGCCACGGATGAGGCTGCTGCCCTTCGGGCCTGTCGGTACCTTGCAACTGCCTCGGGAGTCCCCCGGGATAACAAATCCCTGAAGGCCTCCTTCTTCAGTCGGACGGCTTCCCTGACCACCGGTGTCCACCAGGAGGTTCGAGGGTTACCGCCCCTTGAGGCACCTAGGACCTTGAGACCACAGCTCCCCGCCGCGGCTTCGGCAATAGAGGCTTTGAACACCGACCACTCTGGTTCAATGTCCCCAACCTCCACAGGAATGCCCGAAAAGCTCCGCCGGAGGTGTGAGTTGAAGGCCTCCTGAACTTGGGCCTCCTCCAGACGTTCCCAGTTCACCCGAACTACACGTTTGGGCTTACCAGGTCTATCCAGAGGCTTCCCCCGCCACTCGACCCAACTCACCACCAGATGGTGATCAGTTGACAACTCCGCCCCTCTCTTTACCCGAGTGTCCAAAACATACGGCCTCAGGTCCGATGATACGATAACGAAATCGATCATGGACCTTCTGCCTAGGGTGCTCTGGTACCACGTACACTTATGAGCATCCTTATGTTCGAACATGGTGTTTGTTATGGCCAATCCATGACTAGCACAGAAGTCCAGTAACAAACCACCACTCCGGTTCAGATCAGGGGGGCCGTTCCTCCCAATCACGCCCCTCCAAGTGTCTCCATCATTGCCCACATGTGCGTTGAAGTCTCCCAGCAAGATTAAAGAGTCCCCTTCAGGAGCCCCATACAGGACTCTTTCCAGGGTCTCCAAGAAGGCCGTATACTCTGAACTGCTGTTGGGTGCATAAGCACACACAACAGTCAGAGTTTTCCCCCCCATAACCCGCAGGCGTAGGGAGGCGACCCTCTCGTCCACTGGGGTAAACTCCAACAAAGAAGCACCTAACCGGGGACTTGTGAGTATCCCCACACCCGCCCGGCGCCTCACACCTTGAGCAACTCCGGAGAAGAATAGAGTCCAACCCCTATCCAGAAGTAAGGTTCCAGAGCCGACGCTGTGCGTAGAGGTGAGCCCAACCAGATCCAACTGGTAACGCTCCACCTCCCGCACAAGCTCCGGCTCCTTCCCCCCCAGAGAGGTGACGTTCCACGTCCCCAAAGCCAGCTTCTGTCGCCCGGGTCTGGTCCGTCGAGACCCTCCGCTTTCACTGCCACCCTTCTGGCAGCGCACCCGACCCCATTGATGTTTCCCGTAGGTGGTGGGCCCGCGGGACGGAGAAGCGGAGGTGTTGCCCACGTTGCCTTTTCGGGCTGGGCCCGGCCGGGCTCCGTGGCAAGCCCGGCCACCAGACGCTCGCCGACGAGTCCTCCTTCTGGGCCTGGCTCCAGAAGGGGACCCCGGGCTTCCTCCGGGCCGGGTATCCTCACTTTTTGTATCGTCTTTCATGAGGTCTTTTGAACCAATCTTAAAATATACAAATATACATACAAAGGTTAAAAAAAAGAGCAACTCTGGAAATAAACCACACAAACAATAGCAATGAATAAACCATTAGAAGATTAGAAGACAAAACAAGATTAGGACATTTAGAAATACGGATGAAGCAGAAAAACAAGCTTAATTGACTTTAAAGCCCATTTAAAAAGCAACACAAGGAATTGAGAAAAAAAGGAATTGCAAAGGTTCTATTTTTGCAAGGTCATCATTTTGTTTGGTATTCTATTAAGTGGTCATACCATGTAGATCCTATCATATACTCTTTTGTCTCCCATATAGAAAACGTTTGTCATTCACTAGTGCTATGCTGCTCTCCTATGGTGAACCTCAGGTACTGCAGATAAGATACAATGCTTTTGTTAAATCCTCAATTCCATGAACAACCAGAGGTGGTGAGGTGAAGTACTCAGATTTTGTAAAGTAAAAGTACCAGAGTGAAGAATACTCTGTTACAAGTCAAAGTAATGTATTCAAAATGTTACTCAAGTAAAAGCAGAAAAGTATTAACATCAGAGTATATTGAAAGTACCAAAAGTAAAAGTACTCGTTATGCAGATTGGACCATTATCAGAATAAGAATATTATACGTTTTGATTATAATTACTGTACATTAATGTGTTGATCAAAGCTGGAAATAGATGTAATGACTTTGTATACTGCAGGCAGGGTAGCTTGTGAATTATACTCCAGGTATAACTCAAGTCCTTTTTGACTGTTGATTATATTTCACATCATTAATCCAAATCTGCAAAGTAACTAAAGGTATTACATAAATGTAGTGGAGTAAAATAACACGATCCCCCTCTGAATCGTAGTGGAGTAGAAACATTTAAATACTCAAGTAAAGTACTAGTAATAATAATAATAATTTCAATTTATATAGCGCCTTTCACGAAACCCAAGGACGCTTTACAATGGGAAGTAACACAACAACAAGTAATAATAATTACATTACATTACATTACATTGCATTTAGCTGACGCTTTTATCCAAAGCGACTTACAATAAGTACATTCGACTATAATAATCATACAGATACATAGGATGAAGAAAACAAAACAGGAACAGGTTGCTGAGTACTGTATATTAGTTGAGGCCAAAGGCCTGAGTGAACAGATGGTGTTTGAGGTGTTTTTTGAAGGTGTCCAGAGTGTCTGCATTCCTGATTGCAGAGGGGAGAGAATTCCAGAGGGTGGGGGCTGCGACACTGAAGGCTCTGTTGCCAAATGTTTTCAGCTTGGAGCGCTGGATGGAGAGCAGCCCTTTGTCAGAGGACCGCAGGTGACGAGAGGGGGTGTAGGGCTGAAGGAGGTCAGAGATGTATGGAGGGGCTAGGGAGTGGAGAGATTTGTAAGTTAGCAGGAGGAGTTTGTACTGGATGCGTGTCTTGACCGGGAGCCAGTGAAGGTGGATGAGGGTAGGGGTGATGTGTTGCCAGGGCTTAGTGTGGGTGAGGAGCCTGGCTGCAGAGTTCTGGACGTACTGGAGCCTGTCCAGGGCTTTGCTGGTGACCTAGTATCTCAAAACTCAAAAATGTACTTAATTACAGTACTTGAGTACATTTACTAAATTACTTCCCAACTCTGTGTACAACTAAAGTAAAAACATGAACTTTACATGAGCAATTAAACACAATTGCTATACATAGATGGATGCATAAAAGCAAACAATGTAAACGCCAGACTGTTACAGGCTCTGGTTAAGTAGCAGAGTAAACAAACATCGGTAATATCTTTCTTTATTTCACAGAACGACCACGGGTTCACGCAGCTTTAACTCTATATAGACATACATTTCCACAAACATTGTATTTAGTCTACTTGCATGTTACAAGTGTTGGCCAGAATCGCGTCTCCCCTTTGTTTGGCAAGAAAGGGGCGTGTCATTTTCGTCATTTAAAAAAGTTCTCCCGCGTTTTTAGGATCACATGACCTGCGAACTAATTATGTTTAAAGGGACATTTGTAAAATGCAAGGTTTATCTTCTTTTTTTTTTACATTGATTGAGGTTTAAAAAGTTGTGATGTTTTATTTGTCTAAAAACGTTATTAACATTAGGCCTACGTAAAAGTTACGCTATGGGCATGTTTGGTTTAGTCATCAATTTTTTCTTAAATGAGAAAGAAGCATTTGAAATAATGCTTCATAGATGTACAGTGTGTGTACAGTGTGTGTACAGTTGTTGACGACTTTGTCGTTGTCGACTAGCACAACGGCAGGAGATATGTTGTGAATTTTACAATCAGCGTATTGGATTAGCCCTTATGTTGTGTTCGGGTCTCCTGTGATCCGTTTCAAGTTAAAATTATATAATAACTACGCTCTAGTTTTTTTTAACGGAACAAGGCTTCATGATATCCTCCACAACAGCTATATAAACACTAAAAAAGCCAAGTCTGAATGTCTCTAAAATAAAAAGTGTATAATTTGGTGTTTCGGGTCTGGGAAGACCCAGCAGAATTGTTTGGGGTGACTCGGGGTCAAATTTGACACCCCACCCCAACCCCCTTCATCCACTGTAACAATAATTTAAAACTTTTTGGGGGGAGATTGTGTTCTAATATTAGTCTATTATAGTCAGATAACGTAATGAGCTTTAGGAAATATAATGAGTGAATTGAATCACAGGTTTTACTTAAATATGTGGTGTAATATTTTTTGGGGCCATACAATTACAACAGGATTGTACGGTTTTGAATGCATAATAAGTTAGTTATCATGCAGTTAAAACAATATTGGATGATAGTCATTATTTTTGAGTGTTTTGGACTGAGATAAATCATGGGTCAAAATTGACCCGCGAACACCATGAACGGTAACAGCTTTTGAACACAACACAAGGGTCATAGACTATCGCCATATTAATTAAGCTAGGGATTGACCCTGGCCCCCTGATGCAAGCCCTTCAAATTGCTGTACCAAACCTGAGTGTCTGTTGTTACCTTCCCAGGAAAGGCAACTCATTTGGATCTCTGGGAAGAAAAAAACACACCCTTAATTGTTGTTTATCCCAATAGGTGTGGCCAAGAGAACAACATTTTCAGCGACATTAAAAAGAATAACACAATCAGGAATCATTCCCCAGGTAATTTTGGAATATAACAGACAGAAATGTATGATTGAAATATAGAGAGACCATTCCAAAAAGGCACATTTGGACATGCAGTTTGCAGGCAGTTGCAGGCTATATGAATCACCAATATGGGAAACAGGCCGGCAGGTTCAGACAGGCAGCGATATCAAGGCTGGAAAGTTAGAGTATACCAGTGGAAATTAACTGCTATATTTACAGGGTAAACCAGGGTAAATGAGAAACAGGTGAGTAAGTGGTCACGGAAGGTCAGGTGATGGAAAATGCCGGAAACCGGTTCCCACAGGTTAGTCTGAAATGAGAGACAGGTGAATATTTCTAAATAAAACAGGAACATATGAATATGTTAAAAAAATAAAAGCTTGACACATTGATTTATTGAGAAGTACATATTTTGACAATGCACCATTTAAAAGCAAATAATAAAATGAAAAGTAATGCATGATAGTGTGGAGGAGTAGCATCCTTTACATTGTCCTATTGGAATGTACAAGGTAGACAATAAAGTCCATTTGGAAATTTGGAAAAATCCAAATCTCTCTCATTATTTCTAAAGTGTTGACTCATCCTAATACAAAGTTACTTTATGGAATAGTTCAACTTAAAAGTAAAATAAAAGTTGTGAGACACTCGTAAGGGAAAAGGAAACTGGAAGTATTTATTTAATGTGGTTTATGGTAGTAAATACACTGCATGACTAATGTAAATAAAACCTTTTTAACACTTGAAAAAAATCTTGTTTTTCTAACCTCTGGTTTAGTTGTACACCTTTCTGCTGTGATCCTTAGGTGAACCCTAGGATGCCCACTTCTGACCACACCCAAACATATCAATTTGTTGTATTATCAAAGGTAAAGCTGGCTACAGGCTACTATTTCAAAAAGGATAAAAGCACCTGCAGAAAAAATACAACATTGAGAAAATAACATACTGAGTAGTAAGCATGAAATGTGTTGGAAAACCCTTGCTCACCAGCCAGCACATTCAACACTTCCACGCATAAGCAACTCCCCGGCCTGTGACGTAATTTGGAGGCGGGGCTTTGTGTTTTCATGGTTTACTTGCACAATACCTCACTTCCTCAGCAGCTGCCATTGCTGTGGCGAATGAGGAAAGAGGGGAGGGTGATAGACAGTGGTGAACAACGAGAGAAAAAGGGGGGGAGGGAGTGACAGAGAAGCGAAACGACAGAAAGAAGAAAAAGGGTAGCTGCCTCTGGAGGAAATAATTGTGAGGGGGGCCTCATAGCGGGTGGAAGGAAGCAAGCTAGGAGGCAGGAAGCAGCGGCTCTATGGCTCAGTCGGCTGCTAACGGTGTGGACCAGGATCTGGCCAGCAAGAGGCTGCACTCAAGGTAGGACCCTGGGGGGGTACACCGGCAAACAGGGGGGGTCAGTCTTGTAGTCTGTCCGTGAATGGCTGTCAGGAGAAAGAGAAAAGACAGACAAGAGGGAGCGGCTGAAGGAACAGAAATTAGGGGGAATAATAGAGGATGCCAGCTCAGGGGTTTCTTACCAAGGAGGAGTTGGGCAGGCGGAACTTGACCGGCCAGCTTCCCCCGATTTAAAGCTCCAGACCAGCCACAGCTACAGCCAGAGCCCGCTTCCAAGCCTCATTCCTGGCTCGGGTCATTGAGCTGCTGTGGCTGGAATGTGCAGACTGAACGGAGCCTCATAAGATGTGGATGTTGAAGGAATATAACAAGGGGTGTATTTGTTGACAGTGCACATGGCTTTGGTTTTAAAGTGCCATGTGGGTGCAGAGCCATCATATTATGTACAGTCAGGAGATCACATGCCTGAAACCTGAACATAGATGCTCATAGTAACTGTGTAGGAAGATGGATTTGTGTTGCTCAACTTGTCAGTTTCACCCCTTATTTACATATGTGATATACATGCCATTATAACCTGCCTCACTAGCTGTGTGATAGCCTTATTTGCATGGCTTCAAACAGCTTTTAACTGTCATTCAATGGCAGTCCTAATTGAGATTATGTATTACATCAGTGGGACATTGTGTGTCAAATCTTATTTTAGACACCACTGATCCAATTTTGGTAGAACTTTTCAGAATGATGCGCTTCCGTTTCCTTTTTTTGACACTTTGGAAATGATTAATGACCATAACACTGATTACCCTGTGTAAGAGGGCCTCCACACCATGTCAGTCATGTATAATGTGTCAGATGTACCACCCACAGATTATGCAAATAACTGTCTATGTTATATCTGCATGGTACCATTTTCCATAGGAACCTTTGGAGGAGAGGGCTTCAAGTCAAATTAAGACAGTATGTGTTTGACTGTGAAATATACTTTCAGCAAGCACATGTTCTGCCCTGACATTTGATCTATTACTAAACTACAGACCAGACTTTCACTCCGTATTTTAGTTTTTGACATTACACACTCCCTTTATTTGAAGCCCAGACAGTGTCTGTAACAAAGAGCAGGATGCTGGGAATGTTAATGCCTGTTGAAAGTTTGAAGTGACATTCATGAACCTTTTGAAGGTTGTCTATGTCCCTGACAAACACACACCCAAACACACATACACACAAGATAAGAAAGCAGAGTCTCAGTGCCGGGTCTACCCTCTCTATTTTACAAACAGGTACATTGAATACATGACCTTTCTAACATGAGGGTGGTGGATATGTGGGTCTGTGTATGCTTGTCCATAGCTGCTAAGGAAACACAAATGAGACAACAAATGATGTAATCTGCAGTCCTGTAAAATGCTTTCAATAAGAAAAAGTATTTTGTTCCAAACTAAAATGTTTTTTATTGGATAATTCAATGAAACTGTGTCAATCTATGGATAGCAACACATATATACAGAAGCATTTTTCAAAGCAAACTGCTTCTATGTACTTAGTTAAATCAGATTTGGTCAGATTGCTTCTTTATATAACCTGTGTTATAGCAAAGCTGTATCTCCAATTATTCTTCCCTAAATGTCATGTTATGTTGTGTTCTCTCAAGGTCCATATTATATGATCATTCTCAATTCATATCACTATTAATAAACAGGAACAAGCAAATCAGACACAACAATTCAGAAGGAGACAGCTCTGCACAAACTGAAAGAGACATGCGCTGCAAGAGGAAAAAAACATTCCTAGAGAGTTTCTCTTTGGTTTCCCTGACAACTAACCGTGGCACTCTGTAATTATGGCTGGATTACTACTCTGAGCACAGAGTTTCTTAGCTAAGCCAAGAATAATGGGGGCAGAAATGTAGATCCCTGAATATGGAATAGAAATTCATGAATTAATGAAGAGCTTCAAAAAAATGTAAGAAGAATATTTGGCTTATTTTTTATTAATATATACAATATTATCCTCATACATTTCAATAAAATAACATATGTTGTCGCTGCATATTTCAACAGTTCTAACTTCTATATGTATTATTAGGTATTGCAGAGGTGGGGACTCGAGTCACATGACTTGACTCGAGTCAGACTCGAGTCGCATATTTGTGGACTTGAGACTTGCTTGACTAACATTGATAAAAGACTTGACTTGACTTTGACTTGGTATTCATGACTTGAGACTTGATTTAAGCTTGAGATAGATGACTTGAAAGGACTTGACTTTTTAAAATTAAATATTTGCGTTTGTTTTTGTATTGAGATATTACGTTTAGTTTTTTCGAAATGTGATTGGGTGATTATAGCGCCATGCGCGCAAACCTGGCAACCCACTAGAAGGCAGGAGTGTCAGTTAACATGGCAGCGGCTAGGGTTACTCCACAAATAGTCAAGTTTGGATTCAATGATTATGTTGTTGATGACGCTAATAATAAGAAAACAGCGGTATGCAGGGTCTGCAGCATAAAGATCAGTGACACGACCACCACAACATCCAACTTCATTCGTCACTACAAACAAAACCACAGAGAAAGGTAGGCTACGTTAAGGTGACCAGATTTTCAAAATTAAAATCGGGGACATTTTTAGTTTTGTGGTCAATATATCATTAACATATCCAATTTTCTTTACTGCTAAAGAAAAAGGGGGACAATTCTGGTTCAATGTAATTCGAACATTTTAACTGCTGTAATAAACTGATGTGTACTAACTATCCTTGTATACTCTTCGTACTCTGTTAACTTTTTATTTATTTTATTTAAATGTTTTAATTATGTTGTTTTTGTTTGTAGAAGTGCATCATTATTCCTTGATTTATTGTAAAATGAATCTGAACTTTTTGATCTGTTATGAACTTATGATGATAAACTGAAGCAATTTCTAAATGAACCCAATTAAGTGAGTTTTAAATCGTCCTACTTAGTTTATAAGGAAATTATGAAGAGGAACACATTACATGATTTGAAAATGATATCTACAGTATGTAGGTGCTGACGCTGTTGGCGGTTCTAGTGTTAACATACATTTAAATTAAATATGTGTAATGGCAAATGCCATATATGATTTTCTTACCTGAAATTCTGCCTTTTTGAACAGACTTTTTGAGTCCTAGCTATATTGTCTGCAGTTCTAGGGTTAATATTCATCTAATATGATTGTCATCGGTCTAAATTAGATTTCAAATGACTAACTGTAATGAAGATCATAGTGTGGGTTGAATCCATTTTCATAACCACTGTCTTTTAACTGATGCGGAAACTGGGCTTATTCATCAGAATGTTGTATGACTTGACTTGACTTGTTTGACCTGAGCAATGACTTGACTTGACTTGTTTGACCTGAGCAATGACTTGACTTGACTTGTTTGACCTGAGCAATGACTTAACTTGACTTGTTTGACCTGAGCAATGACTTGACTTGACTTGTTTGACCTGAGCAATGACTTAACTTGACTTGTTTGACCTGAGCAATGACTTGACTTGACTTGTTTGACCTGAGCAATGACTTAACTTGACTTGTTTGACCTGAGCAATGACTTAACTTGACTTGTTTGACCTGAGCAATGACTTGACTTGACTTGTTTGACCTGAGCAATGACTTGACTTGACTTGACTCTCACCACAGTGACTTGGGACTTGCTTGATACTTGTAGGTCAAGACTTGAGACTTGCTCATGACTTGCACATGTAGGACTTACTCCCACCTCTGCCGAATCGATATACCTTTTATCAGACTTAGATTTGTAATCTTATCAAATATATTGGAAGAGCTGGTGTACAATTTGTGCAGCATTTGTTTGCAACAGGTTGTAAATGTTTTATCTAGGGCTTCGATCAATGATTATTTTCGTAACCAAACAATCTGCTTTTTGTTTTACTGATTTAGTTTATGGTCTTTATCTCTATACAAATATGTCTGTCAAATCCCACCATTGTTTCCGAAAGCAAAAGGTGTCAATTTCTTGTTTTGTCCAAAACCCAAACAAATTAAATGGACTATTTAGGGCTTTAATGTAGGACTATTCTCATGACCTATTTGATAGCTTGTTGGACCTACAGCTTAAAAGCCAATTAGTATTCAGTTTGCTGTTACTAAAAAAACATGATGTTTTTTCGCTCTAAGGACAATCCATGAATGTATCACTGTTAAATATACACACGTTCCTTACTTTAACTTCCTGAAACCTGTCCAATATGTTCGTACCCCGTGCGCCATGGCGATGGCACCCTGGGAGACTGTCTCTCGTAGACCACAGGCAGGCGATTATGGGATGAGTGTCTCCCAAACTGACCAATTAGAGTGGTAATCAGAGGAGGGAGTAGCAGGCTAAACCACACAGATCCATTCTTACTCCAACCACAAAGATGACAAGAATGAAAGTCACTGTGAAAATCCTCTCTTGGAGAATAATCCTTTGCTTTGTCTTATTGTCTCTTGGCTTTGCCTTTTTTTTATAATGCCCATACATTTCTCTCTCTCACTCTTGGTCTCTTTTTATTCTATCCTTCTTTCTGTCTGCCAGTTAGCCCTGTAGCTAGCTCTCAAGCAATACTTTGAGTTTACTGACTTTGATCAAGATGAGTGATGATATATTGGCCTCTAACTTTACAGCTGCACAGCTTAAGTTATTTAAACATGTCGCCAGGCACTCCAAAGTCGACACCCTCTTCCCACAATCTGTTTTTACAATTCCAAGTTTTACAATTTGGTCGTGGTTTACAGAGGCCCACTTCACCATCTGTTGCTTGACACTGAATCCGTATGTCTTCCTTCTCATCTTTGTGTTTCCACTTCAACAGCACCTTTGTAATTTCCTCCGTAAACGTGACTCCTTATCGCTACTGCATTCATGTCCTTTCAAGGCCTCAGCATCCACCTTCAATTGGATAGATGCTTGTTTAATATCATACTTGTGTGAAATCTTGTTAGAGATGGAGACCAATATGCCTCGTGTATTGTATGATGCTTCCACCTCGTATTACTTCCAAAAGGCACAGCGCAAGCAAGACAGAGCCTTTGCCAATCATTAACCGTCCCAAAGTGGATTGCAAAGGAAAGCATAATCTTCGTTGTCTCTACTGTCTGTGAGCTTCCTGACCACATGCTGAAACCTTGCGTGCATCACTAGAAACTATTTGGACCTGCTCAGTGCCATCCTTTGGGGAAGCTGAAGAGAAAGTCTTGAGCCCATTGGTTAACTAAACTTCCTGTCTTCTACACCATGGAAGTAATTACTAGATTATGAACATATTTCCTTTGTTTGTCTTTTGACATTGCATTGACCCTGTAACTTTCATCTCTCTGGCTAGTGCCTGCTCCACTTTCCTGTTTGCACTGAAGAGTAACCTTGGTGCAATCTACAACTAGTGGGCCCTCCTTTGGTGACTTGTTCAGATGTGGTTATTGGAATAATCAAAAAATGTTGGGCTGTCTCACTGAATGTTTTTAGAGCTGGACGTTTTTACTCGTTGTTGTTGTTTCTATTTGAAGTCTGTTGTATTTAACGCCAAGGATATGACCGTACACATTTTACAGGGCGGTGATAACCAGGTCTATCCACTTTGCAAAGGGTGACTTTCCATTTGTTATTGCCAGCCAAATTAAAAGATGTTTAGACAATTATCCCCCTAGGGCTAGGTTGTGTTGAACCAAAAACAGCAATTGTCTGTTTGTTATTGGGAAAGACAGTTTGGTCACTTCAGATCTGCCTTTGAGTGAGGGTGATGTATCGTCCTAATGGCAACAATATGTTTTCTTGCTTCAAAAAACAGCCACAGTAGTTTTAAACATGTTAAAGCTTTTTGTTAAGTGTTAAGCTTTGACTTAAAGCCTTGTTGTCCAAGCCAGACTAATAATATCAAACCATTACAAATAGAAGGACATTTAGGTTCCGGCAATATAACATGTATGTATAATGTACTGCAACATTTTGGCTAGCATCAGAGATTTTCAACAGATTTTTCACACCATGTTTTACATTACAACAATATACAGTATATTGTACCCAAATATAAAAGTACAGTAGTTTATTTCCATATCCTCAATGCGAAAAGATGGTATAAGTGAAAGGGCATACAAACAAAAGACCACCTGGTGAACACTTCCATGGTGAGTAACACCTATGGTTAAACACTTTCCATAAGATCAGAGAGGATATGTGTCTCTGCGGTATTAGCATCTGTTTTGGAGAGGTCGGCACATAAACCTATTTCACAAAGGACATTTTAATGTGCCACAGTTTTAAAAGCCCAGGTGTATATAATAAAAAATGAATTATGGATGTTTTCTATGTAGCTGCTTTGGTTTCTGGGTCCTGGCTCACTGTCATGGCTTAATGTGGTCCATCTTTAATGTTATTAGTAACACCTGTGCTTTTTTCAAAATGTCTGCCGTGAGAATGGTCACAGAGTTGTTGAGACACAAGAATATACCTAAAAGCAGGCAAAACATGGATGGAGGAAGAGGAATACAAATACAAACTGTAATAATGGGGTAACCTCATAGAATAGAATGTTGTAATTATAACGTATTTTTTCACATATGTCTCGATTTTCGCATTTGAAGGTTTATAGACCTTTTACCTGGTATGACTTTTCATGTCCTAGCAGGAACCACAGGTGTGTTGTCTTGACTTGCTGACATAACTGAATGGAACAGAGCCAGTGTTAATTGTATTAGTTACACGCAGGATTTGTTCTAGTACGCATTAAGTGTGGGTCACAGCATATTGGCTGCGTAAACACTTAGGGTGGCATTTTGCATGGCACATTGCATGAGTAAAAGTTACCCAGTTACTGATCTCTCATCTGCATGAACTATTTTAACCTCTTTGTTACAATCTTTAATTATTTGGAAGTGAACACAGGTAATTATACATTAAACAAGAACGTCTTGTCATAGTTGCTACATTATTTGTTTTGTGATGGATCAAAATACAGCTTTGTAATATATTTACCAAAATCATAGACGAATAAGATTCTCTGCCATAGATTCCTTTATTTTCAGTCAAAGTAATCGAAGGTATACTATGCAACCACAGTTGGAAACTTAAAGGTCCCTTACCTCCTCTTTACACAATTGTATTTGTCTTGGCTGGTGACTTGTTAGTGTTACTGCCAGTGTCAGCAGATAGTTGGATTAGTCTTCTTGGCCAATCAGTACACTCTGTAGTCTCTACCAAGGACGTGCAGCTCACTGGATTAGCAATTGTCTCTTTCCTTTCTCTCTGTCTCTCATTGGAGCGATGGTCAAGCTAAGCAGTATTGAACACACATTGTCGTCCCTGACTGTACTTCTGCTCTCACCCAAATTGTTTCCCTACTTTACACACTTCTTCATTTCTAACTGTGGCTTGTAGTGGGAAGGCAGAACAATGGATCACAGCTGAGGACAGGTTGAAGAAGATGGAAGTATAGGTTTTATTTGTTATGGGATAGTAAGTACTGAATGACAAGAGCGCAAAGGACAACTCAAATTCAGTTGGATTAGGGGAACATGCCCTCTGTCAACTCTTAAATCAACATTTCCTTTCTAAAAAATACAGTTGTAACTTGAAATGCTATTTGGTGGAATTTTCTACAATTCCTTCCTGACTGGCTCGGCTGTCTGAGGAGAGAGTTCATCGCTGAGAACGATCTCATGGACTTAAAAAGCAGATGTGATTCTTGGCTGGTATGGAACTGTGTGTAAAACGTCTAGATGGATTGTTTCCAGGTATGCTGTAACATGGCTGACAATTTGGATTTTTATTAAGTCAGTCAGTGGACAATATGGACTTGATTCTGTAAAAACTATTAGCTGGAGCTGTCCTCTCACTAAGTTTATTGCTTTAATGAACTCTAAGCTCTCTGTTAGGAGTTCCTCATTTCCCAAATGTTTTGGACATAGCCCTTTCCGTGATGGCATATGAACCTTGCCCTCTGACTGGAGCCGAGAGAGCTGTGTGTAGACTGGTCCACCGTGGACCTCGACCTAAAGCTTTACTAAGGCCATTGCACTTGGAGCTACAGGTGTATGTGGACAGAACCCGAACCAAGAAAAAACACAGGTACTGTTTGCACACTGGAAAGGACCAGTTCTTGTATAGCACTGTTGGTGAGCACTCTAGATCAGAAAAAGCTGAGGCATTTTGAAAAGAAGATCATGTTTATAATGCAAACAAACTGAAAAAAGTAGTAAACTGTAACATCCTTTTGGCATTGGAACTGCCTACCATTGTGATTTTGGTGGCCTTTGTGAAACAGATTAGATTGGAGGATAATCCTTGTTTAGCTCTACATTCTAGTACCGAATTTGGAGCTGCAACCAAATCGGCTGGTCTTTAGTTTATCCCGGATTATACAATGAATCTGCGGTGTATACTCCCTGGATACAATTCACTCAGACACTCTTTCACGTCTTTTTAAGGACCCTCTGGAGAAAGATTTAAGAAACAAACAAACAGGATGTATTTGTTTTATTTACTACCCGATCAGGAAATGATCTATATACACAAAGTTAACATTTATTTTACCCTCCCTGAGTCACCCAATTGATCCAACAGTTGTCATGGTAACCAATACATTGTAGAGAACGAGGAAGTCTCTTCTTGACTTGGCTTTTGTTAGTTTTTTCTGAAAAGTGTTGCTTCTATTATGTTTGTGAAAAGTGAAGAGAACTACTTGGATTGTCACATGTTGACTCAGAATGACCTATATCATTTATGTACATTTTTCAATATTCACATGAACCGATGTAATTTAATGGATTTCTCAAATTTGTACATTTAATTTCGGCTAACAAATATAGTTCTTCAACAAATTAAGCAAAACATCTGTTCATCATATATCAGACTCAAATCAAGCTGATTTGAGCAGTAATGAGTAAAAAGGCAACACCTTTTCAAGGTGCTCATCCATGAGCCTAAGACTCAGTTGCTAAGGCAACAGTCAATATGGTTACAAACCTTGTTGTCATGGAGATAATGGCAATGTGTTCTCATCCTGAGAAGATATTGCACTTGCTACTATAAATTCTCTCTCTGATAGTGCTCATGTGCTAACCCTGTTTCTGTCTTCCTCTCTATGTGTCTGTGTTGCTGCACCTTTTAGGATGGAGGCCTCTTGCTTGGAGTTGGCGTTGGAAGGGGAGCGGTTGTGCAAAGCTGGGGACTTTAAAGGGGGAACAGCGTTTTTTGAGGCAGCCGTGCAGGTCGGCACAGATGACCTGAAGACCCTCAGTGCCATCTACAGCCAGCTGGGCAATGCCTACTTCTACCTCAAAGAGTATGGCAAAGCCCTGGAATACCACAAACATGACCTGACTCTGGCCAGGTGAGCAATGTTTCTCTTAGTAGGTGCTGCATGCTGCACAGTTCAAGTTGGATAGGTTGCAAATACTTGCAATGAGCTCGTCAGAGTTTTGTTACAATAGGTGCTTGAGTAAGTGCGTGACACAATTTACTAACCACTGTGTTCATTGAAATATAAAAAAAGGTATTTTCATCCAGTCAGATACTAGGTGGGAAATGTGCCTATAATTTGTCTGTACACAAAAATGCAATGATGGGACTTTATTTTGTAAATCATCACCCGCCAGATAGTCATAGTAGTAGAAGATAGTATTTCTTATCCATTTTTTGTTGCTTATTTAATTGACACTCATATCGCATATCTGAGAAAACATTAACAATTTGCAATGTGCTTGTTACATCGTAGACGGTAGCAGATCGTACAATGTAAAACAAACAGATATTCGGTTGTAGCTATCTCTGAAGCCTAAATGCTATTCAATACATAAGAAATATTTCATTGTGGTCGGATAATGGGTTAATAATCCAGGCAAAAAAAAGGTTTGAAGCTGGGCAATATTACTTAATTCCTGTCATTCATGCAGGAGCTCTGTTTAATTAGTAGGAACAAATAGTTATTTCATGTACAGATGGTCTCAGAAAAAAAGGATTCAGTTTACCATTGCTGAAATATTTTTTTTTATAATTTACGAGATGAGTGTCAGAGATTTTACTATGTTGACGTTGAGACATTTCTCAAAAAGTGAGGGGACTTTCATATAGTAACACTCGACAACTACCAGCTGGATATTTAGCTTCTATGAGTAATCCGGCCCCCTGCAGTGAGTGCAGCTGGTCCTTCAGTAGGGAACTGATAAAAGACCCCGGGGAGCTTTACCTTACTGCGTTACAGTCTCACAAGAGCCACTGGGACCGGATCCTAGGAAGTAACCAATTAAAAATGTTGGTTTTAAAAACCTCCCAATTAAATCTTCTTGCAAAACCTTAATGGATATTGTTTCACTAAATCATATTAACATAGATAACTGTAGTGCTGTATCACTCCCACCACTAAACATATGTGTTTCTTTGCTATTTTAGAACAATAGGAGACAGAATTGGAGAGGGAAAGGCCAGTGGCAACCTCGGTAACACGCTAAAAGTGTTAGCACGCTTTGATGAGGCCGTCGTGTGCTGCCAAAGACACCTGGATATTTCTCAAGAACAGGGCGACAAGGTAACGTGCACATTTATTTCAATTATAGCATGTTCTTAAAAGTGCGGAAAGAGATGTTATGCTTTCAGTTTGCTGCCTCTATTGTTTATTTGATCCTGCAACCATGTTGGGAAAAATACTGAATGTACTCTTCCAATATCAGAGTATAACGTGATAACAAAGACCCAACTGTAACTGCGTACATGACAGGATGTATGATTACCTGGAAGAGCATCAGGAAACACTCTTTTAGGAATATGATAGCTATGTGACAACGATTAACATGATGATTCAGCCTCTATGGAGATAGACATATGACAAGCATGATCATTTCTGACGTGGGTCTTAGCTAATCTAAACAAAACATTGTATACTGCTTTGAACCGGTATTCCTCCATCGTGTGATTGTGATACTCCCTCTCTTGTATATAAAGCATGTGAAGGACACTGTTCTGGGAACTAGTTGTACCATATGCTCCGTATGTGATAAGGATAATAAATAAATGTATCCTGATATTGAAGCTAAAGCCGGTGGCGAGTAATATTTTTAAAACAAACCACATCAGCACTGTCCTACAGATTTTTATTTCATATTTAAGACATTTTTTTTATATCTATTTGCTAAATTGTAATACCTTCAGCTTTTTTCTGATCATTGTGAACTATATATGTGTTTTTAATTATAATGTTTAAGCATATTATTGTAATAGCCATCCATACAGTTTTATTTTTGTAATTGATATAACCACATATCTTGATATCTGCAGAGAGAGATTTTCAGCATTTCCTTTTTGCTCTAATCTTTCTTTTTTGTGACTATTTATTATGTGATTGCAGGTTGGAGAGGCCAGGGCGCTGTATAACATAGGGAACGTGTTTCATGCAAAGGGAAAGCAGCAGTTATGGGGCTGCACCCAGGAACCAGGGGACCTTCCTCCTGATGTCAGAGACACACTGCAGAAGGCTACTGGCTTTTATGAGTATGTATTGTTTGGTAATGAACTTAAACAACAGGCGAATGTTTACAACAGAAACATCTAAATCACAGTGGTAGCCTAGGCTAGTGAGAGTAAATGCGTTTTATTTGTCGAAATGCAATTAATGCAGGAAACTTCAGAACATTGAGAAATATATAGTGTCATTTTGGGGGAATAATAGCATTTAGAAAAACATTGTATACTTATATTACTACCCAGTCTCACGGCATTTCGTGTTATAGTCACGCAATGTAATCTATTGATTCGTGTTCACCAACACGATTTTCCCATTTTATTCGTGTCACACAGAACGATTTTAGAAGCAATGTATTTCTATTGGTAGTATGTTTAGTATGTCTGCACCAAATAATAAGAAATTAGAAGAAAATAAAGATTTTAAAAATAAAGATTTCAGTATTCTGAGCCCCATTTATTTTTCCTCACGGACGACAAGAAAAGTCCGACATTATACGATTTAAAATAAAAACAATAATCGTGGCTTGATATTGAGTAAGAAAATGTTTTTATGAACCCCACAGCTTCCGGTCTTCCAAGACCCGACTGGACAAAAAGACGTGGTGCAGGCACGAAACATACTACCAATAGAAATACATTGCTTTTCAAATCGTTCTGTGTGACACGAAAAAAAGGGGAAAATCGTGTTGGTGAAAATGCATTTCGTGACTATAACACGAAATGCCGTGAGACTGGGTTGTATATTAAGCTATTGTCTAATGTTAACATATATAATAACATTTACTTTAACATAATTGACATGCTGCAACTTAGTTTCTTATGTTTTACTTCTCTCTGTAGGATGAACTTGTGTTTGGTCAAAGAACTTGGAGACCGAGCTGCTCAGGGGAGGGCTTATGGTAACCTAGGCAACACCCACTACCTGCTGGGAAACTTTGTCGAAGCTATCAAATTCCATCGTCAGGTGAGAAATTCAAGATGTTTACCTGCAACATATTTTTAAAGTGCACCGATAAAAGTTATCAGCCATGTTGATGTGCAGGAACAGTGACCTTGCGTTGCCAAGGGAACAGCCTAACATTGTTTTTTGACACAAGGTCATTCAACATTTTCATCTCCTCTTAATATAATTACACAGATATAAACCCATGTCCCTGTTTTAGGTTCTTCATATTTGGTTTTCTTATCAATCCCATTAACATGCTCGCTAAAATATGGTCTGGGGTGTTTTGTTGGCTTCTGTGTGTGCTCTGTGCTCAATGACGTCCTAGCCAGGGATATCTGAGTGTCCTCCCTGAAGCCCAGGATACATTTGGCATTGTTGTGTGCACGTCTGCCATGTGAAGCCCAGAAGCAAACAAGTGGTTACCACACAATTTGATTTACTGTTGCTTTGCGTTCAAACATGTTTGCATAGCTCATAGCTCATAGGTGAGAAATATGTTACCTGGTGTTACCTGGTTTGCCCTGCACAGCTTCACTCAAATATTACATGCAAAATACAAGACTCACTAACACACATCCATTTTGAGTACTTCTTTCATGTATTGTCATGTGTATATATAGCTAGTCCTGCTACATGGTGGGCTTTTCAGTGGACCACAATCCTCTTTTCCCTTGACCACATTGTGCAGAGATTGATGACATCTTATTGAAAAAAAAATTGGAGGAAATTGGTTTCTTGTTGAATCACTCGAAAGCAGGGCTTTAAACTCTCTCGCCCCTTGTTTTCTGTCACTCTCTCCATTGTAAACCACTTATTTTCTTATGCCAGAAGCCAGGCTCTCCTCACTTCCCCATTACACATCTATCATTGTGCCTTGGAGAGGTTGCACTTCTTTTAAATGAAATCAGAGAAGCTGATTTGATGCAGCACTGCAGCAGCACATCTTGGACTTGTCTTATCGGCTTTGCTTGTACACAAGGCAAAGCACGGTTACATGACATGTATGGTTTTTGGTATGTACCTCATAAAATGAAGAGCCAGTTTGAAATATATTTTGCTAATTTGTTTCGACTTGACATTTCTGTTCTGTCATTCACAGCGATTATCAATAGCCAAAGAATTCGGAGACAAAGCTGCAGAACGGAGAGCCTACAGTAACCTTGGCAATGCCCTGATATTCCTGGGCCAGTTCAACACAGCAACAGAATACTACAGGTGAGGAAAGTGGGGAGTCTGACATCTAGTGGAGGGAAGTTGAAGTGAACCAAATTATGCACAAAGTGAAAATGTTGATCAAGTACAAATAGAAAATGAAAAAAACCACAATTCTGATGCATGATCAAAACACTCCCACACACCTCAAAATGTATGTTATTAATCTCAATAACTTATTTGGTACCTTTTTCATCTTCAATGTTTCTTTTCTCACTTTATCCATGTGTTCCTTATTTCTTTTTCAATAGGAAAACTCTGCAGCTGTCCAGGCAGCTGAGGGACCAGGTGATGGAGGCTCAGGCCTGTTATAGCCTTGGGAACACCTACACTCTTTTGCAGCAGTATGAGAAGGCAATAGACTACCACCTGAAACACCTGTACATAGCTGAGGAGCTTACTGATAGGTACAATGAGCAATATACAGTATAATGCTTATAAACAGACAAGCATAAGCACAGGAGTGGCTTTTAACATATGTCTGTATGCATGTCTCATTAGAGTTGGTGAGGGCCGTGCCTGCTGGAGTCTAGGAAATGCATACGTGTCTTTAGGGAACCACAAACAAGCTCTCCACTTTGCCCGAAAGCACCTGGACATTTCTAACGAGGTGAGGCATTATTTTAGACGTTTGTTTTTGCACTCGCAGTTATTCTAAAAAACAAACAAAAGAGCATCAACCTAATTTTCCCCATCTGAATCTGTTTCTCTTTGTCCCTGCTCTTCATTTCTTCCTCAGATTGGAGACAGAAACGGCGAACTGACAGCCAGAATGAATGTGGAGCAGCTCATGGAGTCTCTGGGGGTCAACGAGAGCGACCTTTCACCCTCCAGTTCAGAGTTTGAGATGCAAGGTGACCCTTGAAGTCTTTTTTTCCGTTTGGAAGGAGTGAAATGTCTTAAATTGATGAGCTTTAAAAGATGTTGAAAGGCAAATGTTTCCTTCAAATGGCGCCAAACTAGCTTTTGCCCCATGTTTCAAGTCTTAATTAGATGCAGCTTCATATTTAGCAGATAATTATATGAGTGCAAAAATTCTACCTGCAATACGTACAAGTACATTACCTTCTAAAGCAATACTACCATTTTGACATAAGACTTTAATCTGGTTTTAAAGGGCCACTGATTTGAGAATTAATGAACATTTATTACTGTAATAATAATATATGTTTTTGACTCTCCTCCAAGTTCTCATAAAATGATCTGGTAGGCAAGTTATTCAAGAGAGAGGGTGTGTCAGTGGAAAAAGCCTGACGCTTTGTGTGTGCTTGTATTTGTGTTTTTCGGTCAGGTCAAAAAAAAATGGACCAGTTTGCACTCTGCACACTGTGGTTAAGCAAAGCTGTCTCACCCATCTCACAGATATAGGATCAGAAAAGAACAGCCATTGAGCTCTAGGAAATTGTTTATATCAGGAATTTCAAATGTAAAAACTTGACTGAGGGGTTTAGTATAAGAAACTCTAAAACCCTATGATAACAGATGTTCAAACAACATACACTAGTATTTAGATTCTGGTCTTTTAAGTTCATATTTAACATAAATAACATATGTGGGCTTGTAAGCTAACTGGAGTACTGTCTGTGTACATATGGTGGCCATTTAGACGTAAAACCAACTTAAGGTGAGTGCAGACATAACACAGACACCTTTGGTCTCTAATGTCTGAACTGAGGCTAAATGTGAGAGAAAGCGATGGGTGTGTACACATTTTTGGGGTAAGAAGAACATTCCTGACCTAACCCCGAGTCTCAGGAAGATGTTTTCTTGATTCTCAAGCAGCCTGTTGTCAACACTATCCTCACATAATAACATGGATTCATTATTACTATTATAATAGATTCCCTCCAACTTGCATGATTGAAATGCATAAAATGAATGAATGAACTGTATAATCTTTATCTGTACGTCAGCCTGGCTTTTGTGTGATGTTTGCTTTCACGAGTGAACCCTCCTCCGGGGCGAAACTCACACCCGTGTCCTACATTTCCCTGTCTGGCAAACAGACTCTTATTCAACCAAGCAAAACTGAGTCCAATGAACTCAACAGATTGTTTGGTTGTCTGCCTAAAACCTCATTATCCTTTCTGAACATCATGGGACCAGTGCTGCCATGATAAAAGACAAAAAGCGCCTTGCATCCGTGATTTCATTTAAGAGTCTCTACAGCTGTGAGACAAGTTATTTTAACGCTATGTAATAAGCTATGTTTATTTTTCTTATGCATTTTGTCTGTAGGAGCAAGACCCAAATTCACCAAAAGGAACAGCATGGACAGTGTGGAGCTGTGGAAGTACTCTTCAGATAAGGTGATTTATCGCTCACATTTCACTCCAGAGAGAGAATTGGGGCCCACACACACACACACACACACACACACACACACACACACACACACACACACACACACACACACACACACACACACACACACACACACACCTCTCCCCAAAGAGTGATGGAAGCAGCTCTAACAATATGTTCTTTTGCTGCAGAATGGTGAGAACCAAGACTTGGAAAGTATACCCGCGAGATCCAAGAGTCAGCTGTCGCAGCCAGGCAAGAGAAAAGGCTATCCTGACAGCCAGTCATCAGATGAAAGGCTGTGGTTGGACTCTCCCGTAGACACTGATGACATCACAGTGCAAGTCCCGCCTCCAGTGGCAGTGAGTAGCTTTATTTTCTAATTTGCTTCCTATTCGGACCCAAGTGTGTTCCTTATGGTGTTTCCAGTCGTTGTGCATAGATAAGCTAACTGACTGGTAGCTGTCTCTAAATTCAATCCAAGATGTAAAACTATTTCTGAGTGTTTTTGTTTAAAATCTATTTTTGGCTTTAGCAATATCTCTCTTTTTTAACACTCTAGTTTAGTTATTATTATCTTATTATATCACAATCAGAATACCGTCATACTACCTTTTTATCTGTACTGTAAAACGTTTTTTGCATATTGTCAAATAATTTGAAACAGATATAATCATGATAATGAAATGTAAGGTTTGAGCTTTCCTCATAACACTGAGACCAGGTTCCAATATTATCACAACTCAAGTACTACTTTGAGTCAGTGTTTGAAAAGACTGCTGATCTCTACATTCTATTTCATGTCTCAGAGTATTAAGCAGCCCACCACAATTATGTGATAACAGCCCCAGTTCACATTTGCCATGAATGTAAGATATGCTAGTCTTTTAATTCACTCACAGCAGCCCCGAGAGCCCACCTGAGAGAATAGGTTTTAATCTTTCTCCTAGAAAGCATCACAGGGATTTAAAATGCTGACTGTTGAATTACTACTTTGTCCCTTTTTGTCTGTTCAGTCCATCCCCTGTCAACATGTCTTCAGGGCTTCTGCTTTAAAGAGAAAATGAGAGGAATTAGAGATTAAATTAGACACATTCCTCTTGATTTCCCAGGAGGTTTTGTTAGGAGTCAGATACAGTATAAAAGGTTTCTTCTCATTAAATGCCAACAGTGGTCCACCTTATGTGAACTAGTTTCTTAATGAATAAACCTTTTCACAGCTGTTATATCCTTAAAGTTCTGTTCCCCCACGGCGCCTAATCATGCATTGCTTCTGTGACGATGTTAATTGTTGTTATCAGCAAGCTCACATGCTAAATAAGAGCGGAGATTACGGGGCTGCATGATGATAGATCATCACGAGGGACTAGAGAGCTAAATGGTGGTAATCCTAATGACACTAAAGCGTACCCTTTTTCAACTATGTCAATCTTTTGAAGCCAGCTGTATGTCGGTGCTGTTGGGCCACTCTTTCCTAAAGCTAGAAATTGTGATTTCTTTAAGAAAACATCGTCAGGGAAAGTTGGAATTGACGTATTGCACCAATGATTTGGAACCATCAAATCATTTTTCACAGTTCACGTTCTAGCCTTGTAACTTCTTATGAACCAGTTGAACAACAACCCTAAACATCTTATTAGTAAACAACGGTTTGCTGCTTTGCATGAAACCAACTCTGGGAAAGGTTCTTAAATATGCAGTGAATGGCAACATGCATGATATCATGCTTTAAGGCAAAAAGTTGCTTGTGTAAGGGAAAAAGTCGGCAAACTCACCAGTTGTAAAAAAGCATTACAAAGTACCGCTACAATAGGTAATACTTTTAATTACACGATTGGTTGACTGCTTGAGCAGGTGATTGGGATAGCACGCGATCATGTGATAAAGGGTTTTAAGTTTAATTTATTTTTAAATCTGTAATAGATAATATATGAAAGTATAAGGTTAGAAGGCACAATTAGGATATAAAGTCGAAAAAACTGTCGTTGTCTTTTACTCTCCTTTCACACACTCACCTCACCCTCACACTGTCTCTCACTCGGCTTTCTACCACCTTCTCGCTCTCTGCTCTCGTCTCTCTCTCTCTCTCTCTCTCTCTCTCTCTCTCTCTATCTCTCACTCTCTCACTCTCTCACCATCACATGTTCCTTTCTCTCTTGTTCTGCCCCTTTGGCCTACTTGATTAATTGGACAACACAGAGAGGGAAGTGAGGAGATCCACACACAGAGCATGGGGCCAAAGACAGAAACTGCTATAAATCACAGCTGACTAATGTGCAACGAGAACATAACTCCATGAAGGGTTCTTTTTGAGATATCCTCGGTTATGAATGGTTTCCTATAGAAACCACTAAAGTGCTGACATTGGTAGCTCTTGTTATTTGGAGGTTGTTGATCTCTGCAGGCTGCCACTGTTGGCATGCAATTTCCTCACGACTGTACCCCTGCACCCATCTTTCCACCCGCTCACTCCCCTCCTCCCATTTGTCCCCCGACCAGCTCTCCCCCCCCCCCCCTGTTGATAATGTGACCTTGATCACAGAGCTGCTGCCCTCCCCACAGCATCAACCCCCCCGCTTCTCATAATGAGTTGTTTTCCCACAGTGGGCGATACGGGACAAAAATGCCCGGCAGCATAGCCACAGAGAGTGAGAGGGAGTGAGACAGGAGAAGAGAGATAGACAGAGAGTGGATGGCAGGGATTCACACAGGGGCTGGAATAGAGGGATACAGGAGGAAAGGAAATTAGAGGGAGGGCGTCGAGTACAGCGGGGGAGCAAAAAGAGAGAGAGTAAAGTGGTGGGTGAAAGTAGGGGAGAAGGAGGTGTGAGCCAGGCGTGTGGACAGTGAGGGGGAAAGGGAGCACAGAGAGACATGAGAAAGAGCCATAGATAAAGGACAAAGAAGAGGTGCTGCTGGTAAGATATTTCATCCATGTTTTACCGCTTGAATAACTCTATAGTGCAAGGAAAGCTCCAGGTTATTATCTTCATTTTCCTTTAGGTTCTTTAAACAAGTACCTGTTTGTTTTTCCTCAACGCATAGACATGTTGCTCTACTTTCAGGTAGTTTGTGCAATGGGGATTTATTTCTCAGAAAGAGTCGGTTCTGTTTTGTCTGAAGCATAGTCTGGTTTTACAATACAAGCATCTATAGCAGAGGAAATAGTAATAGAGTTGAGTAAAAATAAATGGCTAGTCGACCCTGACCTACTTCACAGTAAGTGTTTTAACTTTATCCACTTTTTAGTGTTATAGGTGTCATATGCTAGACCAGATGGTACAATGTAACTCTGAATATTGTTAGGGTAGAGTAAAGAAGTTGATAACTAAGTAATACGTGCTTTATTGTACTGCAATTTAAGCATAGGTAGTGTTTGGCCACAACCTTTGGAGATGTTATCCTTGCTTTGAGATTCATGGTTTCAAAGTTCTTCATTTTCTCAGATTTGAAGCTGGACTATTTTGAAATGGATTTAGAAACTATTTAATTATGTGTGTAGTTTAGTTTTCTGTTGAACGTCGAAACACAAGAAGACTCTTTGCTATTTTTTCAGATTTGAGGGGGGGTTTACTCTGCGGGGTTATCCAGATCTCTTACTAAACCCCATTTTGGAACAGACCCCAGGCATTTCTAAGCAGAGCCCTTAAAATTGTGAGGATAAGATAGAGTAAATCAGACTTCTCTGTACTTTTAGTTTATTATTTAAAAAAATAAATATGAACGTTTTTTTAAATTATTTTGTTTTCATGTTATCTGACAATGAAATGAGTCTGCAGTGTAAGGATTGTTTTAAACAGCTAGCAGAAATGTTCATTTTTGCTCTTTTATTTTGTAAAACTAATGTCATTGCTGCTGTCCAGTCGATTTCTTCTCATTCAGTATCGTAAACATCTCAGTCTGACTGCCCGTATGTTTCTGTAGCGCTGGTCAAACATCTGCTCTGTAGGCTCAGTGTATTTGTAGCTAAACACAGTTCCATGCATAATGTTATCCACTTCAGTTGCAAAGCTTAAACACACAGCCAGACTGTGACACTCAAGGCGTCTTTCAGAGAGCAGCTCTACGAGACATGACTAGTCGTGAGGAAGTTCATTCCGTCAGTCAGTGATTGAATTATTGATCAGCTGATTGATTTGAGCTGTATGCTCATTTCCAGAGCTGCTAGCTGATGTTTACATTTAAACCAGTGACTACTTAGTTACCTAGTCACGTTTGTTTTATTAGACCAACTATACAAACCAGAGATTTAAACAAACAGTACAAATATAACAAAGACACTTCTGTACATACATTATTTTACCTTTATATTCTATCCCATTAAAGTTATAACATGATCAGCGGCTTCATCTATATCTGTTGAAATGATTATCTGCTCTTACAAGGCACCACGATGTGGGCCATTTAACTTTAATACAAATGGGATGTTTATTTTTACATGACATTTTATTACATTGTAACCCCTTCAGTATCTGGGCCAAGGTATTCTCACCAGGAATGCCATCCCATGTGAGTTCTCCCATGATTTCACATGCCGGCCACCTTAAAAATCCTCTCCCTCACGCCACTCCTGTCCCCAAGTTTAGTCATCTACAGATCGCACTTCTCTGATCTAGGTAACGGTTCAGCATAACGGTAGAACATAATGTAAATCACATCTTCTCCCTCAGAAGCTGGGCCGGGACCCCTCCGATGAAGACTGCTTCTTTGACCTCCTCAGCAAGTTCCAAAGCAGCCGCATGGATGACCAGCGTTGCCATTTTGATGAGCCTGAGAACGGAGACAATGGAGAAGACGCTGCCAACTCCGTGGCATCCCTGAATGAGATGAAAGGTCAGTTAAAGAAAGCGTTTGCATACCTGTTTTATATTTTTAAGAATGAATGACCTCTTGTTTAATAACTGCTCTCTTCTCTGTTCTCCTAGATCCGTCAATCACCACCTCCCCACAGACGGAGGAGCTGTTCGATTTGATCGCTAACTCCCAGAGCCGCCGGCTAGATGACCAGCGGGTTAATGTTGGTAACCTCCCAGGCCTGAGGATTACCCATAACAACCTGGGGCACCTTGTGGGTGAGGGAGATCATCAAGAACCCAGCGATGACTTCTTCAACATGCTCATCAAGTGCCAGGTAAGGCCACAATTCAAACATGACTAGAACTCAAATTTAAATCCCCATAGATCAGGGGTGTCTACACTTTTTTCACGAGGGCCACATACAGAAAAATATACAAAGGGCTGGGCCACTCCCTAGGGGTGAGGTATATTGCCTCTTAAGTTCAGTTATAAGTTGGAAGAATCAACCCAATGTAGGTACATTTGTCTTGATACGGGAAATGATGTAAGCCTACATCACAGCTCTCCATAGGGTTTCATTTATTTTGTTAGCACCTCATTCCTTAAAACAGAAGCTTCAGATCGCTTATAATGCGAGGAAATATCAAGGGTATATTTCAAGGTTGTTATGTACAGTATATTTGTTATTGGGATTTTTTATTATCAACTTAGATTTGTTAGAACATGTTTTTAACGTTAATGGACTGAATTTATCTGAAAATTGGGCTTATTAACACATGACTACTGTGTAATATATTTAAACATATATATTTAAGAAGTACAATATAAGACAAGCAGAAGTTTATTGTACTTAAGTCATACTTTTTTAATTTGCTGAGAGCCGATGGTTGGCGGGCTGTAGTTTGGACACCCCTGCCATAGATCCTTAGTTATAAGTATTATGAATCTGTAAGATTGCTGTATGGGGAATAGAAGAGGTTGCCAATATAATTAGCTTCAATTAAACCCCATTGTGTCACACTTGCTTCAACACTCCAATATTTTCCTGTAGTCCTCCAGGATTGATGATCAGCGCTGCTCCCCACCAGAAGGAGGCCCCCACGCCCCCACAGTGCCTGATGAAGACTTCTTCAGTCTAATCCAGAGGGTGCAGGCCAAGCGTATGGACGAGCAGCGTGTCCATCTGCCTTCAGACGACCAGGACGACCCCCCGTCTCCTGACCCGGAGCCCCCTGGTGGTTTTCCCAGCTAGGACTTGTTGAATAATGCTGCAATACTTCCTGTCAAAGAACGCAGAAGAAATTAAAGAGGGATGAGGCAACATTTAAAGACGGCACTGAAGGGTGAACTAACAAGATTTTTTTAGTAACAAGACAAATTTCATGTGCAATAGTTGGTGCCCTGTCAAATGTTGCTCGATGTATTATGTTCTAAATGTGTGTGGTAATATAACGGGGAAACAAGCAGAGTTAGGGTAACATGAAACAGATATGTACTCAATATAATGCCTTAATCAGCATTTTTTTTCAGACCCAAGATTGTATTCCCTGGTGTCAGATGTGTTTTGTAGAAGCACGCGATGGGCATACAGAGTTAATGTGAGACCTACAGCTGTGGTTGTTGGAATCACAAAGATTCAATGATAGGAAAACAGTTGATAAGAACATCAGAGATATGACTGGTTTTATAAAGACATAATATTGTCACTTTTTCAGCAAAATATATCTATTCATTCGACTCTGATCAATAATGTTTTTATCATTCAATCTCTGTGGTTCCCACTGCTCACAGAAATGGGTGTTATTTGCGCAGTAACAGTATTAGAGGATCGTCATCTAGTGTCAAATAAACTGCTTTGGTCAGTTTAAACATTCCACTCCTTGATAACCATGCTTAATTATTTGTTTTTTAGAAACTCATTTTCTTTTTCTAAATTAGCAGACTGATTGGATCTGAAGTGTTATTTATGTGCATTTCTGCATTTATAAAAATGCATCTCTTCACACAGTAACCAAGGTGACTGAGCAAACAATTCAAAGCTTCTTTTATAGATTGGAGAATAGAGTTTGATTCTGTCTCCAAGTACATGTTTCCGCTTATTTTCGGCTGTAATGTTATCTGCTGGCCATGACATTCTCAACTTCTGATAGCATACTACTGCTTACTGCCATTATTATTATTATTATTATTATTATTATTATTATTATTATTATTATTATGACCTAACATAGGAATAGAAGCAGACGAATGTGTCATACTTTGATGAGTCTAATACCATGAACAATGTTAAAACACTAATTCTAGTTTCTGCTGCCTCCCTGTGGTCAAAACCTGGTACTACCTCTGTGAAATACAGAGCACCACCTGTTGGCGATAAAAGGCGTTCCATATTCTTAAATATTTTTAGGACAACATTATTATAGTAATATTGTGATAAAGTACAAGTATGACCACACTGAGGAACGTTCCCTTTGGTGTGGAGCCAAAATGTTTTCAACTTTTAACTTAAATTTGGAGATTTTTGCAATTATTTTCATTAAGAATACAGTGTTTTGTGTCACGTCAGTGAACATTTCTATCCCTTTGTTGCCATAAAAAACTCAGCAAAAGGTACAAACTGCCGAGAGACATTTTTAATCGGCTGAGGTTTTGAAACCTTTTGCTGTACAGAGCATCTGTATAACGGTATTGTAAGAACAGTTTTTGACCTTACCTATGGGCTAGCTTTTTATTCAAAAGTAGTGCATACCTCATTTTTGTACCTCAAAGCTCATGAACCTTAGAGATTTAAGTGCTGAACTATGATGTATCATGTTCCAGGGTCATAGTGGTTTAATTCATCTATCTTTGATAAATAACGCATTGGGAGTTAATATTTCATGTTTTTTTGTGAATTAACATTTCTAGAAAGTACCTTGTATGCATCTATTTGTCTTTGCCATAACTTGTACATATAAATATATTTTGTATTTATGTTCCATATGTGGACATGCATATGTCCCCTCATGCTTTTAATAAAATGTTTCAGATGTTTAAATGACCTTTTTTCATTTAGTGCTAGCAAATTAATGATTATCAAAGCTTTTGTAAAGTTTTCATACATCAATTCATCTTTTGATGCTATGGGAAATTAAATGAGCAACAATAACTTAATATAGCTATGAAATATCACATTTTGTACATTGAAAAATTACATGCAAGCTGTGAGCGGCTGATCTCCTATTAAGCAGAATTATATTACCAAAACAAATTAGTTATTTCTGTCAATAATTAAAAACACCTGTATTAATATGATTATATATGTTCAAACATATTTCAAGTTTCTACCTTTCTGCTCGGCTTAAATGATAATAATAATATTAATAAGAAGAAGAATATAGATATAGAAGTATACAATAAAAATAAGTGAAGCCCACCATTTTTAGTAGAATCGAATGCTGCACAGAAAGCTCTCTAATGACTCAGTGTTCAGTTCTGTCACAGCCCCCCTCCCCTCTCCCTCTCCCCATAATTGCACCCATGCCTCCTTCTGCCCATCATCCGTTATTGCCCTCCCTCTTACCCAGAATGCAACGCCGGCTCAGCAGGCTCAGCTGAGCTATAAAAAGGCATAGGAAGGGGGAGGAAGGGCTGCCGTGCAGTAGGAACTGTGCAGATACACACACACGGGGATCCAGGAAAGGCAGCCCATTGCACTGGGATCTAGAGCCACACCGCCACCGAGAGGTCAGTACAGAGGACAAAGGCTCCATGGAGGTAGCATGAAATGACAGGGAGTGGGTCTGGCTGTCAGAGGCAGAGAGTGATATCAAAGAGAAGCAGAGTGGGCAGGGCTGTGTGATAAGATGGAGAGACTGTAATGGTAAACTGTCATCTGGTTTCCGAGACACATGGTTAGTCACACTGTCAATTAATGGTTGTCAGAAGATCAGGCATTTCTGTATACTTCAAGGCATGGTGCTCTTGTGTGTCATTGACAGTGAGGCCACTCAATGCATGACATATTTGTTTTGCTACAAAATATGTATATCCTTTATTCCTATTCTTTGCCCCAGACATTTTATTGCAGATGGTTCGCTCTAATGAGATGTTAACATTATCCTCCATCTAGACACATTAAAGGTCATTGTCATGCATGCTGTAGCCTTTTAATTCCACTGCCATTCTTTTAGCCCCAGTAATGGTCATTAACAACTGACTAGGGGGCTGAGTATTGATTCTAGTGAGTAGCTGCCCTACATTAAAGTGAACCAAAGCTTGCAATTTGGAACACTAACTACGTCCACAAAAGCCACAGCTAACACAGAAATAATCTTGCTCCATCCATCCTTTCATAAACACCATGGAATATCTCCCACTGCACTGACGTCAAAGGGTCCCCTGTTCTCCCTTAAAGGAACAGTACGCTCAGTAACCAGTGGTAAACAGAGAGAATGCATTAAAGTGCTCAGTACTTTGTTTTCACTCCTGTTGCTTCTACTGGCTCACAGTGAAAGCTTCAGCCCCAGGTGCTTTTTAAGAATGGTCGACACGCTATCCCTTAACAGCTGAGTCTTTTTTTAGCAGGGCTAAATGTTAAAAAACAGTTGTAAGACATGAGGGTGGGATGGGTCACTTAACATTTGGGAGGGGGTTGTGGTGAGTCCAGTATCTGTACAGTTCAACTTCAAGGATATAATTACAGAGTCACATGCTCTCCTCATATCAGGTTACATACGGCTTATTGCATGGTGTTACATAATGACATATTAAACAATATGTAGCCAATCCTACAGAACATTTATTGGGCTTTGTCCTCATAAAGTCCAGTGCACACCAAAAACACCTCGCACACCAACTCTAGCACTGATAACGCCTGTGTTTGAAAATGTGTCAGCACAATCACACTACAGCAAAGACATGTCATGTTTGGCTGCCACAATTCCATGCAGTATTGGATGTTGTCTGCACTGCATGATAACCAGAACACCTCTGACATGCCAAAAAAGCAGGGGACCCAGACGATGGCACCATAATAGGCCAGGGAGGGATTCCCAAACAGGCTCTTTGCTGACTTGGATGCCGGCCTCCAAGTGACATTTACCACAGGGTCAAGTGACCATGACATAAAACCGGACACCTGAAGAGAAGGAGTGTTGAATTTGAGCATTTACAGTTTGGGTGTACTCCTAATCTCGAACCAGGAAACACATCTTTGCTCTAGATATAAAACAAACCATGTACAGTATAATACAACAATATGTGTGCAGCCTAGCTACAATAAAACAACTGATATCACCTTTATTATACCACACATACAATAAAGCTTATTTTTCAATCTGGCCTTATAGTAATTGTTTTTATTGCAAGTATGGGTCAGTGAACAAACAACCACATTGGTGTCAAAAAGTGAAATCCAGGTTTTGTTAAAGTAATCTAATGTCTTGCAATGTAGACTAGGATACATAGGTTATCAGACTACATATCAAGACTTTGAGGTAAAGTCTAAATCCCCATGACTACATCTTGAGGTTTGATATATTTTTTGTGTGTATAGTATGTTCATTTCCTCCTGGTCACCATGCCTAGAAACTTAGATCCAAGCTTGGCTCTTACCACGTAACTTAAGGTATCAGACCTTTTCCTGTCTCACAAATCTGCTTTAGCAAAACCTCTCAGGATCCTGGATGAACATACCGTGCCTGTGTGTGTGAATTTAGTAACTAATTGACAGACAAATATAATGGTCAAAACTGGAGAATGCATAACTGTATTGAAATCTAACTAACACTGTGATGTTATAGCAGTAATTGACAAAATGTAATCTACATTATTCACATTTACACTTATCTTAAGGTGGTATTCGGACTCTAAATGAGTGCCAAGCATCAGTAGCTGTATTGAAGAGATCAAACATAATTCAAAATCCATGCAAATGTACTGCATTTTATTCAAAGCATCATCCAATGTGACCTATGGAGTCCCTTCAGATGCAAAATTGCTTCGTTATTTTTGACACGGTCAGCACCTGTTGAGCCAAATGTTAAAGTTATTTAAAGCGAGATCTTTCAAACACTCATTTACAACCAGAGACACATGACACTTGCAAGCAGCTAGCTGAAGATATCTGTTTACAGAACGCCCAATAACTCCTTCCTCATTCGTGTGTCTTTAAGTAATCTAAACCAGAAGTGCAAACAGGAAACCACATGGCTGTTTTCTTCCTTATATAACCAGGCATTTCCTGGCTCCATCAAATGTTGAGGGACTTGCACATTTTATCGGTAATAAGACACACAGAAAAGCTACTTAGCATTGTTTTTGGTCTATTGATAAGCTAAGTGCGTCCACTTTGGGAAGTCTTTGACAAGTTCTCACTCGAAAGGAAGGATGAGTGAAAAAAAGGGAACTGTATCATTTAAAAGTACAACATTTAAGTGGGTTTCTTGTGTTGGTCTATTATTAAGTTGTACAAAATGTTTATGAAAGAAAATGAGGAATGTTTTAGTAACATCGAAACTGATACCAAAAAAACACTGTTATGTAATGCTAAAGAAATGCTTTTGGGGAAGTTACTGAAGCAGTGAACTTGTTTAATACTTTTTCTGTGTCCTTTTCTGTCTTCCAGTTAAAGGAAACACTCATCTAACGCAACACGATGGCAGGTAAATAATATGTCTGGTTGATTGATGATTGATGATGATTAATTATGTGTGAATAAAAAAAGATAAAGCACAACCCAGGGTCTGATAGCATGGGTGCTGAATACATAAAACAAAAGAGAAACAAAAAACTCCCTTTGGAGGATTGTAATGCTGCTATGTCATTTTGATAGCACCAGCCTTTAGTTTCATTCTTACTGGATCAATGATAAGGCAGAAGCACACTTGTTTTCTAAGACTCTACTGCCCTCTTATGGTGATTTTTTAGAATACAATAAAGACCTTACTTTTTCTTTGCTGCATTATGTAGGCCAGGGGTGCCCAACCTTTTTTGAACCGAGAGCTACTTTTAAAGTTGCCAGTCTGCCGAGATCTACCAGTCCAAATAGAGAGGCGTAGTTACTGACAGCCTACTACCAGGTAAATACACACTTATACTTGTATAAAACTGACCTTTGTATGATTAATACTTCATAAAATAATGCAGATCCTTTATCTTACCTCTTTCTAATCTACACGCATACAAGTATTTAACTGAAGTTACACAACAGTGTTGTTGATACAGAGTTGGAGTTTATTCACACGTCACACTACAGTGGGTAATGTTTTCAAGAAACATTGAACAGTGCTGCCACATATGACACAGGACAAAAGGAAAGACTCTGAACCCTTTCTTTGCCATTATATAAAAATAGTGTTGTTACAAAAGTATAAATTAGGCTTACTAATAAGACAACTCAGATCTGAAGCTACACAGGAATCTGCTGCCAACGTGCAATAAAAAAGAGAAAATTAATAGAATCAAACCCTTTTTTTGTTGCATTTTAGTAGATTATAAAAATTAATGCCTTTAAAATAGGATGCAAGCAACACTAGTTTCTTAACCTGAATTGATAGACTATAATCAATTTAAGTTTGCATTCTTATACCATTTTGTACAATAATTATAATGAATAAGTTCAAACAAACTAAAACGTACAGCTGATTAATAACGGTATCTAACTTGAGTTTTTATTATATCAAAAACCTGTTGAAATGCTACAGTACTGTTATTTTATTACGCATCGGCAGCCTCCAGGAATGCACAACTTCGCCGTCTTTGAAAGACTTCATGTGTTTCGCAAGAACGTGACTGACACGATAAGATGCTCTGGTAGCAGCCTTGCTCTTGTTGTTGGGCCTGGTGAAAATGGACTTCTGTGCATTTAGCTGTCCTTTCAGGCCCCTCCCCTTTTGGGAGCGTAGGGCAGAATTAGGAGGGAATTCCGTCTCGTAGCGTTTGTGCACTGTTTTGAAATGCCGCTCCTAAATAACCCTTCTTCGATAAAGCCACGCTCGCATTGCAGATGAGACAGATGGACTTTGAATTGGAATAGATACAAAAATAATCATCCTCCCACTCGGAGTGAAAATCATATATGTTGCTGGGCTTTTTTGCTTCTGCCATAATTGCGGTCTTGTGTGTGCGGACTGTCACTCCTGTTGACACGGACAACGTCAGCGAAATAGTGCCCACTGTCCATCAGCCACGCCCCGACACATGGGGTCACGCCGGCCAATCACAAAGCCTTGATGCGTTCAAGTGCATTATTCTGGCACAGGAAAATTATGTTATAGGACATTAACGATAAAACAGAATATTGTTGTTCTATTTTTAGACACATCTCCCGATCGACTGGGAATCTCCCGGCGATCGACCGGTCGATCGCGATCGACTGGTTGGGCACCCCTGAAGGCCATTCTAAAAAGAAGTCCAGATTTTTACACGATATTGCATTTAATTAGGAACTAAATATTCTAAAACAATTGTTTTTTGCATATAGTTACACCGCACACATTAACAACATATTTAGATAATTTCACAAGTGTATGTCTCTCATTCAGTCATTTTAGAAACATATAAAATGTGTTGGTATATTTATAACTCAGACTTAGTTAGATGTAGTTCCATGAGAACAGTTACTTGGCTGAATAACAATATCAGGTCAGGAAACAACAGTTGCCATAGCAACACTGTTTGAGTAATAGCACAAAGCTATACACCAAAGCAACAGTCAAAACAGGATAGAGGACCAGGCGACACAGTACCTTGCGACTAACAAAAGGGAAATATGAGTACTTCTGATATCAATGAAGACCTTTCCTCTACTTCTGAGTGTCAAGATGGTTTGTTCTGAAATTAATTGACTTGTGAATGTAACTGTTTTAGAAGAAAGTTTTGTCATATCAAATGGCATATGTTGACTTCTTTTTGATAATCTCATTTCAGACAAAATTAAAGATGCAAAGATCATCTTTGTAGTGGGTGAGTACAATTCACACACTTACATAATGTTGTTTTAATTTGCACCATCACAGCACATTGAGAAGCTGCTCTGTCTTGGCACACCAATATATTTTTGCCTTTCTTTCTCAGGTGGGCCTGGCTCTGGAAAGGGCACCCAGTGTGAGAAAGTGGTTGCCAAGTATGGCTACACTCACTTGTCATCAGGAGATCTGCTCCGTGCTGAGGTGTCTTCTGGCTCAGATAGGGGGAAGCAGCTCCAGGCCATCATGCAGAAGGGAGAGCTTGTGCCCCTGGTAAGAGAAACGGACAGTCCTGTTATAAACGGTATCGTTTTTCTCATACTGATATTCTGAACAATCTGTGCTGTTGTATTTGCTGTAAAGTGTCTCTACTGTAAGCTATTTTTATTATATGTACAGCACTTTGGCTCGACCAAAAATCGTTTATAAATGTGCTATATAAATAAAACTTGATTTGATTTAAAACTCTGTCTGAGTGTTAGTATAAGGTCATTCAGAGTGGTGTTGATTCAACTTGATCTACTATAATACATCATCATTTAGGAGGTTGTAGTTTGTGGTGCTGTTTTGTTATTAAGCCTACCCTCATTGATATTTATGGGGTGGACAATATTTGTCAGTATAATAAACTAGCAGATGAATATCATTGTGAAGGTTGATCATAATGTGTTGTTGTGTCTGCCTTCAGGACACAGTCTTAGACATGATTAAGGATGCCATGATCGCCAAGGCTGATGTCTCCAAGGGCTACCTTATCGATGGCTACCCCCGTGAGGTGAAGCAGGGCGAGGAGTTTGAGAAGAAGGTAGGAAAGGGAACGAGGTGTTCATAAATCATCCCTGTAAAACAATGATAAAACCTCTAACAAGTTTATTACACTTGACCCTAGATTGGCAAACCCTGCCTGCTGCTCTACGTTGACGCTAAAGGAGAGACCATGGTCAAGAGGCTCATGAAGCGCGGTGAGACCAGCGGCCGCGCTGATGACAACGAGGAGACCATCAAGAAGCGCCTGGACTTGTATTACAAAGCAACCGAGCCAGTCATCGCCTTTTACGAGGGCCGCGGCATTGTCAGGAAGGTGGGTATCACTGCTATGAGAGTGACAATTCAAAATAAGATGTGAATTGAGTGTAAAATCTAACATATTGTCTTTATACTAGGTCGACTCTGAGCTGCCAGTGGATGAGGTCTTCAAACAAGTCTCAACAGCTATTGATGCATTGTAAAGTAAAGCAACAGAGCTAGACGGTCTGGTTGTTGTTTTTTATCTTTATGTTGTCGTATCAATTTCCTAAGGACAAAACATGAACGAAATAATACATTTCCCACTCATTTTGGTAAAAATAACAACAAAACTGAAGGCCGTTGAGGATCAAAGATGCCTTAACTTTACTCCTCCTCCAGCTATAGGAGGCTCAAAGCTCAAACAACAGTGAGTCAGTTTAAAGCAGTATCTGAGAATCCATTCTTTACATAAGTCTTGCTTTTTTTCTGTGCTAAACATGTGTGTCGATATATCAAAGTGACATCTTGAAAAGTTGTGTATACAGGAGTTTTCAACATTCTACTAACCTTAGAGGCACCATGCTCACTCTGGGGCAAACCTGCACTTTACACAATCTTGTGTATACATAGAGTATGGGAAAATAACACACTTGTTTATGATTGTGCCAATCATTGAACAAATGGAGACAAACTGGTGAATATATATGTCTACATGCATTTAGTTAACAGATAGGTAGTGCCTCTCACAGAACATTTCAATTACTTTTCTTAAAGACCATATATTTCATACATTATTTTATATAAATCCATTTACAACTATGATTAAAGCACAGAGATATGTTTTTTCATCAAGATGTACACATGTAACACGGGTGTTTATAAAGTGTATGTTAAAAAAAGAACGAAACGATAAAAATATATACGAAAAACATGATATTTGATTAAATTGCGACTCTGTTTTTAAAAGATGTAATTTCCCATGACATGCAATCTTCATCACAGTTATTTTACCACCTCTTGGATGAAAGATGAAGCCAATATGAAAGCGCTTTAAACCTGCATTCTTTCTAATGGCCAGCAGGGGACACTGGTTGCAAAAATAAATCAGATTGAATGATAGTCTATGAGGAAATGATGGAAATTCCCACTGGATTTAGTAACTCAGTAAATATTTTCCCGACAATCTTATTGTCTTAATCGCCAGACATTTACAAAACAGCATAATGACAACTTCTTAAATGATGGTTACACTTAGAGTTAAATATACAATAAAGCAGCATGTGCTTTGTCAATGGCCAAAAGTCCAGAAACCAATGGATAACGTCACGTTGACTATGTTCACCCCTTGATTGATTTTGAGTTATCCTGGAAAAACATAGACACACACATATTAGCAAGGGACTTTGACAATGCATCATGTTTGAAAAAAAGGAAACACATTCCATTCAGACATGGTCAAGGTGCTGGAGAATGTAGACACAACAGGATACAGGACACACTGCTTCAGCTACAGCTCACCACTGTTATCATAACTTTTCCTTTGAGCCCATGATGACCCAAAGCCAAAGGTCTTCCTCTCCCTCTCACCTTCCTCACACACACACACACACACACACACACACAACACACACACACACACACACACACACACACACACACACACACACACACACACACACACACACACACACACACACACACACACACACACACACACACACACACACACACACACACACACACACACACACACACACACACACACACACACACACACACACACACACACACACACACACACGCACACAGACACTTCCAGCTGGCCAAGCAAACACCACAGCAGGTATCCGGGCTACCCTCCAAGGAGAGATCTGACTGCGCTGTGGGGATGAGGAAGAGGAAAACGGCTTCTGAAGGGGGACAGGATGTGTCCATCGGAAAGTCCATCAAGAAAAGGCGCCTGTGAGCACTTTCATACAGCCATCGAGGATACTGCCTGAATGCTAGGAATGCATAAAGGTACGAAACAAAGGGGGGAAATGTAGGTGGCAGTGCTACTTATCACGTACAGCAGATAGAGAAAGAAAGGGACACATGTTGAGGAAGAGAGGAAACCATGAGCTGATGGTTCACCATGTGTGGGCTTAACCTCCAGTCCTGCAGTTCAGGGATCACAACCTAGTTTTTATATTTTTCATATGGTGAAATAACTGGACATAAATGAAGGAAGGACACGTATAATAATAAGGTTAATGACGATAGACTTAGATAAACATTTCAGTCACTATGATGATATGTGTGAGAGGAGATTAGGTAGGGTACATTGTAGTGTGTGTGTGTGTGTGTGTTGGATGTGTGGCGGAGAGAAAGCAAAATATGGTGATTAGTAAGAATACATATGATGCATGTGATGTAACTTTAGTATCAATATAATATTCATATTAGCAATATTTATGATAATAAAAATACGGTAATCAAACATCATTTTTTTTATAATGTAGTAATAATAATACACTTTATTTAAATAGCACCTTTCATGCAAGATTCAGCTCAAAGTGCTTTACTGATACAAAATAAAGATGGAGTAACATAATGGAAAACAAGTTATGAACAAACAGAAAGAGTTGTATCACAGAACCATATAACAATAAAACATGAACAGTAATTTAACAACAATTACCCCAAATGCTCCCAGCAAGGCAGATGGACCTGAAAATAGTGGGTGCTATATAATAGTTGACATACAGGAGCCGCAGTGTCTGACATTATTTCAAGGACAGCAAGGTGAAATCAGCCATGAATATAACACACAGGTTTGGTATCACCTAAAATTGTCACTTTTAAATTAGGTTGCTAATAATAAAACTAATCAGATGGAAAATGAACTGTGGCGCGTGGCAGCTCAAGAAAAAAAATCAAAGCTTGTTGTCACATAGATTACGTATACATTATGCATACATGATACTTTTGTTTCTGTTGTCAGATAAAAGCAAAGCCATAAATAACTTGATGAGTTGTGTATTGGGAATCCTCACTCCATCCAAGGGTGATATGGGGACATTCACAGATTAAAATATGCCCAGTTTGCTGAGAAATAATCCTTTTTTCGACTGTCACAGACAATTACATGCGGCGTTGTTGCTCTAATGTCAAATTAACCACTCACTGATTACTGAATCCTAACTGCACTTAGTTAAAGTTCTATTAATAATTGAGAAATTATTTTACAAATGGGATGCTTCTTAAATGAATGCCCTTTCAAATAGCAGCCCTATGGTATGTAGATGTACATTGAGAGAGTGTTTAAGGCTGACAGGCCTTTCATAGTATCACTCTTGGATATTACCGCTTCAAGTGAATGCGTCAGATCCCCCCTTGGAGGACGATAAGCAAACAAGCAGGCTGGCGCAGACACTTTATCCCCTCTCTCCTCTGCCATAGACTGCAGAGGGCTGGCACTGCAGAGACCCAGTGGCACCATGCGGGAACCAACGTCAACCTGTGATGAAAGACGATGGCCGATTGTTTCCTGTTATTGAAACACTACTCATGGGTGGGGGTGGGGAGTAGGGGGCAGGCTCTAATAAAAAGGAAAGCCATTGAAGGAGAGTGCTACTGCAGAAGTGTCCTTGGGCCAGCCTCTGATGTGATTAAATACTTTAAATGAATGCCAACTGTGACATATGCCTCAGAAACTAAATCAGAGTCATGTTGACTGCTGGAGGATTGCAATTATTTAAGTAACACAGAGTCAAATTGTAGTAAACCATGTAATTCCTTTGTTTGTGCTGCCTAAAGGAACAAGGTTAAGGCAGTTTCACAGAGTCAATGCGCAAATCATCAACTAGTCTCAGAAAACAGGGCTCTATAAATAACTGTTGTCAATACACTATGGGATTTCAGCACTCTAACATGTCAATTAATACAATACGTTATCGACTGCTTTTGATCTGCAATCATCAATAAATTAGTCTTGTTAAAAGTCTAAAGTTCTAGTTCATATTAAGCACCATTTTCAATTGTTCAGGCAGATAAATCCTTTCAACAGTATCTTAAAAGGAGATGTGCTTCACTTCAAACAGTCCTTTCGACTTTTCTTTTCTTCAAATATGCGGATTAGGAGCACATAGAACTGAAAATAGCTTGACTGGTTTTTCTACTGAATGGAAGAGAGAATGGATGAGGAGAGAGACAGAGCTTCTGCTCTCCTGCTGTGTTCCAGTTTTGTTCTCAATAAGTACAGCACATCTCTTGGAGCAAAAAGAGACAAATTAACAGAGTTGCCGTTTGAGAATTGTGTTTTTGTAATTGTTCAAAATGCTTTTGTAGCACACGGCTCTGTTTTGCCAAGAGACTTTGTGTTGAGAGTTCATACGATGGAATGATGTCTCCTCTGAGTCTGTTCATTACAGAAAGGATGTTGTGTCTACGCTTTGTTCCAGATTTTTTCCCTCACAAAGTAGCATAGCGGGATATACTGTGAGGTACGTTATGTTCCTATATAAGAGAAGCTATATGGTTTTAACTCATTGTTCAGCAGATTGTAACGTTTACAATACAAGTGACATATATACTGAGGTTAAAGTGAATACAGAAATGTCTAAGGCTATTATGTGTGGCTCCAACCTTCTATAGTAGCATAGTTTTTCAAGATTCAAGATTTAAATGTTATATTGTCATATGTACAACCGCTTCAGTGTAGTTGTTGGCTATAAAATGTTTTATTCCACATAAATAAAACTGATCCATAAAGAAATAAAACACACAACAGAAATAGTGCAAGTGACATGATGGTGCAAGTAAAATCCAGTAATACGTTCACTTACAAAACCAAGGTATTTAGTCATACTTTGTCTTAAAATTCTGATGATAATCCACACAATGTTCCACATGCGAATGTATTCTGTGGAACCCACAGGAATTATAAATATTTTAACTGTAACCATTATTACCATCAGGGAAGGGTGAGCATTCATTTGGTTTCAATATGCAACCTTGCAGCTACTGTAGATGCCACTTTATCTTACACACAGCTCCTTCTAGTGTTATGTTGACAGGTATTTCAATATCACAGTGAGACTGAGTTTGAAGACAAGTAATGGTAAAGGTAGACATACATCAGAATAGTATAGACACTTCTGTGATAAAATACAACAATTAGAATGTAAGGCTACCAAATATAAATAATTGAAGCACTTAAAAGTAAAGAGACAGTGCTATACAATCCCAAAATTGCAGTAATGTTAAGTAATACGTACATTTACTAAAGTACTGTACTTAAGTACAGTTTTGAGGTACTTGTACTTAACTTGAGTATTGCACTTTTTTACTACTTTGTACTTCTACTTCACTACAATTAAAAGGTAAATCGTGCACTTTTACTCCACTAAATTTTCCTTTACTTACTTTACAGATTTTGATTAATGATATGAAATATAAACACACTTAAATAACACTTTAGTTACTCCTGGAGTAAATTCACAACCCTGCAGTATACAAAGTAATTACAACTAGTTCCAGCTTTACCAGCTTTGATGTATCAATATTTATAATCAAAACATATGATATATATTATTCTGAAATGGGCTGATCTGCATGATAAGTACTTTTACTTTTGGTAGCCTACTTTAAGTACATTTTGATGCTAATACTTTTCTACTTTTACTTGAGTAACATTTTGATTGCAGGACAAGAGTATTCCTACACTCTTGTTCTTCTACTTTTACTTGAGTACAAGATCTGAGAGTAGGCTACTTTACCCTCCTCTGCAAAATTGGTTATATTAACACCAGTTTTTAATATATTGGTGTGTTGACTACATTAAAGAATGCGATGTCAGGGAGGGGGAGCACAGGGCAGCACTTACTAGGAAAAGGGAAAAAAAGGCCGGTGGGAGGGCTACAAAAGTCATTGTGCACCGCCCCGCAGCTCACAAAGTTTGGAAAGTCCTGACTTCGTTACACCGGCCACATCCTCGCGCGTGGATTATAAAGCATACCTAATTCAAGACAGCCACCCTGCCTAAAAAGTAAGTTTTGTGATTCATAACTTTTGTATTTCCACGGGGATGTGAAGTCTACGTCTATAAAGTCTATGTTCTTTTCCTGATAGGATAGAGAGCAGTAATTTAGCCATGCTCTTTCCTCCATCCTCGACCAGTCCCTGTTAAATCTGTTTTGAAATGATTAGCTCACATTACGGTGGGAAGTGCTACTTCACAAAGTTTTGAAAACACGGAGTTATGTCCAAAAACGCTGATAGTCGTATATTTGGAATATTTACCTTTCTGTTTTGCCTTATTAATTCCATTATTATGAGTTAAGTTGTGGACTCAATTGCTTGTTTCGCCAACAAAACCTACTTTATTGATTTTTAAGTACAGTTTTAGTGATAAAGTTGCTAGTTTAAGACCTCAGTTTTGGCAAAAGTAGTGCGGGGAAATAACGTGACCGTTTTCCTTTGGAATTACATAAACAGTTTACACAGGCTCTTCCTTTCCCTCTATATGAATCATATAACCAGAGCAGTCTCCCCTCTTATCTGATCTAGGCATTGTGATATTATTTAAAGAAAGCGATGCAGGGTTGCTTCCTGAAACGGGGTCGACCAGAAGTGAGTGACCACCAGATAACCCTTAGGTTCAGACCCTCATTGTGCACCAGGAAGGCGGACAGAAATATTGTCTCAGGAGGAAAATCCTGTCATCCCACTGGAGGAATTTAAGACATTTGAGCATCATTTCCCTTACTGTCAGTGATGAATAGGTTGTGTAAATGTAATGACTAATGCCCTTTGTGTTCTCAATCATTTTGTTCCATGGAGCTGGCAATAAATCACATATTCTATTAGATGTGGTAAACTGCACTTTAAATGTTCATGTTCTTATGACCACACAAATGGTTTATCAGCATGTGTGTTTTATCCTTTTCATGACAGTCTTGAACAACAGGATACAGATTTGCATACAATACTTGTATTTTAATATTGTACGCTGAGTATGAGATTGGCAGTTTGTCACATCCTTATCAACCATCACATTTCCTTATTGATTCCCGGCTTATTTTTCTCCACCTTTTCACATTTTAATGCTTGGTATTGTCTGCCACCACAGCTGACACTGTCACTTCTGCTCTGCCTCTGCAGACAAGGACACTTCAACCTCTGCTCGAGCATCTTCACACCCCAGAGACTCCGCTTCTACCAACAGCTCCAACTTAAACTAAACAGAGATGGAGGGTCACGTGGTGCTGTTTGCCCTGCTTCTGTGCATCTCTGCTGCAGCCTCTGGTAAGTGTACCAACTGATATTCAGTGTGTTCAGTGCTCAGCTGTTGTGTAACTGGGTTTCATGCTAATATACTCTTTTTGAATAGTCTATAACCTTAGACATCAGGCCACTGTATTTGGAGTCTCCAAGGCTTATTTCTGTCAACAAAAATTCTAATGTAATATAATTGTACTCTGCTGTGTTTCTGAAGAGAAAAGGGTTTGCAATGCTGTTGGTGGTGTAGAGGGAAGTCGTGTGCAACATAGTACTAGTGAAGTTTGGGCTTGAATTATGTTTTTTTTCTTACAATAACTAAGAGATCATGTAGTATACAGTCTTAAGTATTACACAATAGCTACATTTAAAAGATATGTAACTCCAAACAGTATCATTTCAACTACTGAACCACTGTCATCACTGCACTTGTTTGTGTTGTTGTTCAGGTTTAAGTGAAGAAAGAATATTTTATTGTAAGACCGCACAGGCACAAGAAGAAAGCAAACATGTGGGCTGATTTTGGATTCTATGTGATCCTCCTCAGTTGGCCTCCCTCTAACACTACCTCCACTGGTTGCCTGTGGCTGCCCATATCAAATTCAAACATGTAATCCCTACAAGGTGGCAAAGGGATCTGAAACCCTCCATGTGCCCTCCGGCCATAATCCAGCCTTACGCCAGTGCTCTGCAGAGCTGCTTTGGGATGTTTGGATCTCTCTTCCCTGCGGCAATCTGGCGTTTCAGGGGCTACCTGGCTTTCAATTAATAAAACAATGCTGGTTTATTTATTTGTTTTAGATTTATTATTTCATTTTGTGATTCAATATCAGTTCCAAATGTCCAGATCTGGTATAAAAAAAAGACAATGTCAAAGTGCAGTTTGTTTTCGTTATGAATATATATTTATTTCCCAGTAGATATACAGTTTTAAATCTAAAGAGATTTACTGGTCTTTTCATCCGTATGAATCTGATAGTAGTACTTTTCAGAAAAATGTTGGACTAGACTGTCTTTGACATGTTAAAACTACAAAACTCTGTTACAAGCTGCTTTTTAATAGCTGATTGTACATGTACAATACAACCCCCCTCAGACTGATGTAATGCAATATAGTTTGACATGAACTGTCAGAAAATGAGGTTGTCCGCATGAACTTTTCAGTGATGGACTTGAAGGTGAAACAGAGAGTTCAGCGCTCAATGAAATGTTTTCATGCTCTGTATCTGTAATCATACAACAGCAAAATAAGCTGCCATTTCCAACTTGCTTTTTAAATAAGGCAAATTGCCGCTGGCAGCATACATCACTGTGAAGATTATGTGCCAGGAAAACAAGCCTGTTTACTGAATCTGCCCTCAGAGCTGACCTACTGTATGACAAATCACAGTATTGCCACAAGTGCTAAACACCCCCTCAGCAGGGGTGCCGGTGGCAGGGATACAGAGGTATTTTTATGGCCAACTGGAAGACCTGCGTAGAGTTGACCCCGTGTAGCTCACACCGCGGGGGATCAGTCTCTCCGTCTGCTGGTGGAGTCTGCGAGGAGCTGTTTAGCCCAGCCTTAATTGCCTCTGTGACAAATTGTCCCCAAATCTCTAACATTTTATTTCTCTCTTGAAAGAGTTTCCTACAATTTTATCTCTCCTCTTGTTTTTTGGGCTACAGCAGCTTGAGGAGAAGTCCCAGAGGGAGCTGTGACGCTGTTCTCAGACAGAAGGGTACACTGACCCCGTGTGCTGAATGTTGAAGCTTTTAATAAAAACATTAGTATGACACGTTGAGTTCCTATATCTCAGGCGTTGTTTATTTCTCATTATATAGTCCAGTATTGTCTTATTGATTTGTCATTTTCTCCGATATTGTCTCCTAGGCTTATTGGTATGTTGTTGTTGAATAAATGATGCGAGAACATCAGGTGTGACCCAAAGTATATTCCATACTGAATCAAATTGGCACATTCCTCGACTGAGCAAAGCAAAACCGCATCTATACAGCAATATTTCCTGGGAATTGAGGTCTGTGTAGTCAAGTCAATGTGGGAGCAGATACACACATCCCTCTGAAGAAGTAGTCTGCAGCCTGCAACAAATCCCAAGACACTCCGGGTCAGTTGCAGGCGATTGGATATGGAATATTACTTGAGCTCAATTTTGCTTTAGCTAACATTTTATATGTTTAACTCTCTTTCAGGTCCTTAATATCAAACTTGTTCGTCTGAAGACTGGTTGTAATGTACAGCAGCTATTGCATTCACAGTTTAAGTTACCCAATCATTTCTTGGTCATATCAACTGTAAATCTAATTATATAGATGCATAACCAAGCCAAGTGACCCAGTAAAGCCAGAGGATAATGTCTAAGTCTGACACCAGATGTACTCTCTAGTTCCTGAAACTGCCAACTTTAATACTTTCTTAGTGTACCCCCCTGGCCTGAGTTCTGTTATCATGCATTTGTAGACGAATGCTAATGACTGGCCATTTAAGGGAAATTGGTGTTTTGCAATTGTAACACTATGTCGGCAATAGTTTGTTAGTGATAGTGAAAGTTTTATTAATTTGAAATGTAGTTTAGTGGTCCTAATACCAAATAATGGGAATAACAGTACTGCTGCAGCCCCAGATAAACTATCTCCTGAACTATCTGACCAATTATCCAATTTTGATGGAAATTGCTGGATGGTTCCTTCAGCGATATCCTAATTTCGACGGTACTCCTCCTGTTTTCATCTGCTCCGATTACTTTTAAAATCACCCGCTGCCTATCTATCTCTCTCAAACCCAGAGAAGACCAACCTTGCTTTCACCTCACACCTTCATTATTAAAACTCCCTATATGCTGGGATCATTCAGGCCTCTCTTTCTTGTCTGCAGCTTATCCATAATCTGTGGACAGGCTCCTGTCAAGCTCCAATAAAACAGACAACATCACGCTGGTCTTAGCTTCACTGCACTGCCTCCCTGTGAGGTTAATTGTGTTTCATATTTTTTGTTTTGAAGGCCTTACATGGTCCAGCCTATGGGTTTATCTCCGAGTGCATGTGGTGCCACAATTCGTCTAAATCCCTCCAGTTATTTAACTGGGGTATTTATTTGTGCCAAGATCATACAGGCGTTGATGCCTTTGCAATAGCTGAATGATTTCCCCCTCTATGTTTTGGTCAGAGTCCTTTCTTTTTTAATAAAACATGCTAAATGCTTACCATTTCTCCAAAGATTTCACACTTTATTGCCTGTTTTCATTTACTGTTGGATGTCTTTGGTTCATCTTATTATATTTCAGTTTGTTTGTGCACTGCTACCAGGTACTTGCAATTTTCTTGCAACTATTTTTGAAAAGTAAATGTATTTAATTTGGCAAAGTACGGGCAAAGTACAAAATGTACCTATAAACACATGTTTACAAACCTTTAGAGAGTTACTGTAGTGATTCCGTTTTTTTCATTCATTTATTTGGAGGAACGTTTTAAAAACTGTCAAAACTGGAGCAGCAGAAGCCGTGATATACTGACTTTTAGTTTGTGTTCATGGTTCAACTGCCACAAAAATGGCAACATTTCCCATAATACAACTCAACAGTGTTTTTTATCTCGTGCTTGAAATATATACTGATCCTCTTGTGTGAAGTTGTCCTTTTTATGAGGCTTTTTAATCCTATAACTTTAGCATTTATGTGTTTTCCCTAGCTAGCGTTACTAGGCTGTTGGACCTTTTCCAAGTACATCAAACATGGGAGCTTTTACATTTTCTCTGCCTAGTTGCTTATTAAATGGGAGTTATTTTTTATTAATAGACCACTTCATAATCGCTTATACCAATACCTCTACCACTTTGGCCGGCTGAAGCATTCCGACATAAACAATTATCTATGCGTCTGACTGAAGTCTTTGTATTTAGTGATTTGATCCATTATGTGCCTGGCGTTTCCTGGTGGGGAAGTAGTGTTGAATAATCCCCGTTCTGCAACAAGTTTCCCAGCAGGAGCCAGGCATCAAGCATGTTAACCAGCGGAGTCTCCCTCTATGGGCTGAAGGAAAAGCACAAAAGTGATTGGCAAGCCGCGGGAGAAGGAGGGGAGGTTCTCTGAAAATAATTCATAAAGGGGGAAAGGGAGTGAGACAGACAGATAGACAAACAGAGATAACATAATTCATGAAGAGTGAGTCATGGAGACAGTAGGGGAGTGGGGGGTCACATGTATCTGAGTGTCAAATAGCAGATAAGTGGTTCAGAGGGAAGATGTGGGGAAAATGAAAGAAAATAGGGGATTAAAAAAACACAGATAATCAAAAAGGACCAGACCGAGATAAATACTGAGAGATATGGAGACCCAGTCAAAGTCAGAAAATAAAACACTTTGACTAACACTAAAGATTAAGAATAATACATTTAAAAGGAAAACATTTGTTATTTAACGGAAATAGGGTGTCAGTGATTTAAGAATAAAGGGTTTCTCGGAAAGCAGGCTGTAGAAGAATAAGCTGGGAGCCAAAAAAGGAAAAACACGTCATGTTAAAAATGGCGTTGAGTCAAAACAGTCCACTTCCCCTGTTTTACTGTAGTGAGCCAGCTCTGCCTGCAGTCAGACTGGGTGGCAGGGAGACGCGACCACTTGTCGCTGCCTCAGACCGATTTCAATCTCCTTCAATGTTATGCCCCTCCCAAATAACAATCCATTTCTGACTGCCTTGCTTTTCCTCTGTTTGAAAACAGAATGCAGTGTGAGGGAGCCTCGCTAACACCATGTTCCTCTCTGCTGTTTGTTCCCACATCATTCTCACCAGCTAACACTTGACTTTGATCAAGATGGTTCTAGCTGCAGCGTTGCACATAAGTAATGACATTAGTTGTAGGCTAAAATAAATAAATACAGATGAATGGCATTTTTTTGGGTTTAAGTGACAATGATAGAAGATGCCAAGGGGCCATTTGTTCCAGTGTTGGAACCTCTTCCACAAACATATCATGCTGTCTTTGTTGTGAGAGAACTTTAGTTTCTCTAAATTGTGTTAAACAGTGGACTTAACCCATTTTTTTACCTTTTTTATAGTGTCTGGTCTTTACCTTATGTATCTGAATAAAGACCTTCTTGATATAAATGGCATTGCTTAAATAGTCATACCTCCTTCTCAATAGTTCTTAAAGGTAAGACACATATTTTAAATGTATAATCTTGATCATTATAGATAATAATAATAATAATAATAGCTTTTTGCTGTATCTCTTAATTGGACATCATCACTGTGTGACTACAAGGTCTTGTGCCCGGCGTCCCACTGCTTTTCATTATGCAGTTCCATGAGCGCTGAATGGCTCATTAGTAGTGGGCAAGATAAACGCCTCGTCAGCATGGCGACCACTTATGCTCATATCAACATGCCTGCTGTCTGCGCAGATAAGGCCTGGCATTATGTACTCTAATCTCTACGTCTGTCTACCGAGGGGCAACCCCAGGGTCTGCACAAACACAGGAAATGTACCTGGACTGAATTTGGAGGGAAAACTATTGAATCAGCTAACTCACCTATGACTTCGAGGGTCAAAGGTTCTCAAAGGGCATCCTGGCAGAACAAGAAAGTATTTTATATCAAACTGTGTGTTTTTATTCCAATGAAACTTTATTCACCAGTGACTTTAATTAATGAGGAGACTATGCTGGGCAGATTCAGACCCTTAATCTTTCCCTGACAGAAAAGCTATGAAGAAAATGTTCTCAGCTAAAATGTCAGCTCAAATGCTTCATGACATGTGTTGGGTGAACTTTTCTCCAGGCCTTAAGAGAATGATATTTTCAAAAAACCCAAAATAGCCTTTTCGACGCTTGGATTTGAAAAGTGGCCCGTGCAGTTGAGTGTTGAATAATGGCAGAACCTCTTGATTCAAGCAATGGAGGGGAGGGGGGTTCGTTTTCCTGTTGATTCAGGTGCCACACCGGTCAGTCTGTATTTTGGGAGCTGAAATCTCTCTCTGATGTCCGACTGTGTGTGTGCGCAGTGTGTGTATGTTTGATGTGATGAGGCTATCAACCCTGGATTTTTCTTGAGCTCCTATTTCTGTGAAACGTTAGAAAGCGGACAATGTGACTCAATGAATAAGCCTTAAGACATCTGACAGATTATTTTAATCTCCTCATATACTGTAAATACAACAAATCAAACAGTCAAACTCGGGATACTTAATAATCTTCTCACACAGGCCTCGGGAATGAAACATTTTATATTCGTCAAATAGCTCTCCCTAGTCCAGACACTTACATCAGTTAAATAGTGAAATTGAAATCATAAACTTGAAGCTGTCGCAGATCTTTTTGGGATAATTCAAAAACGTTCCATGTACTTAAAAGCCCAATAGGATTTTCGGTGACCAGAAATGTAAATATATGCGTTTCAATTAAAGAGAAAATATAAAAAATGGTTTCTCAACCAATCATTGCAAGTCTTGTGAGGGCATATTAAAAGAGGTGTCGATGTGTTAGCCTCTCTAAACCTGTATATTGCACATTAGAGGTTTCTTGTTTTTTTTCTCTCATCTACGCTTGAGTCCTCAATTGTTCCATTGACTTCACCCACTTTAAATATGTTCAATAAATAACAGAACCTTCATTGCTATGCTACCCTCGTATCGGAAAGCATTAATATTTACTGGCGAAAATCAGTCAAGAAAAACGTGCTAATCTATGTTGGTTCTCCGCGAAGCATATGTTGTGCAAAGCTACATCAATCTTGAATGATTGGGAGCATCCACTGTGCAATGAATCTCTAAAGCTTCAATCTGCTTTGGGTGCACTCAGTTAGCATGAAACTTTATAAATTAGTCTGTCTATCCACCAATTAACACTGAGATGATTAATTGTGTTTTGCTAGTGCTTTTTTCAATGTATGCTGGGAAAAAAATAACCATATAAATGAATGGGAAACACACATTAACTGATGGTGTGTGGAATATAACAAATCACCTAAGAGTATATTTGAGCATCAACATAAAAATGATGGAAAATGTTTCATGCCTGAAGCTGCTACTTGCTTACAAAGAACCACAATCCATCCTCTCAAATGTATCTGCTTTTAAATAATATAGAATGGGTAATTACGAGCATCAGACAGGGTATTCAGTTAGCTAGGGAAAAAGGGAGGAAGTGAGCCATAGACCTTCCTATACGCCACTGTTGGACTTGTTGTTCCACCAGCTTCCGACAACGATGAGACAACGGGCGAATGGCTCCCAGAGGTGTAAACAGAGCTAGTGTGAAGACAGGCTGTCTCCAGACCTGCTTTCACATCCTCAGTTCCTCTTCAGCAAACATTGGACGCAAGACTTGGCACACAGAAATGCCTTAAGCCATTAAAGTGACTAGACTAATCACCACATTTTTTTTGGACAGAAATTCAGCACTTTGGGAGAGGGAGGTGAGATGGTCAGGAAGCTTGTGTGTATATGGAGTGTGTAATGTGTAGTATGCAGGGTTGAGAGGCCAGGGGACAGTACTGGCCCCTGCAGAGCACTGATAAGGGCTTGTTTACCTTCCTGTGGATGGTCAGGCCTCCATCTGCAGTTGCGGAATCTCTGGGACAATAGGTGTGTGTGTGTGTGTGGGGGGGGGGGGTTTAGAGAGAGACTTTAGCCAGCCTTGAAGCTCTGCTGTCCTCCTCTGACTAACTCTGATGGGACTGTTGACCCCTCCCTCCCCCTTTTCTATCATGACTTTGTCGCCCGACCCTGTACGCAAACAGATTACTTTATCCCAAAGGGACCGAGGAAGACAGTTGGTCTTGACGTCGTCTGCTTCCAGGGTTTCCCCTCCAGCCCTCCCCCTTTTTTTCTTTCAAATCCCGCCATGGACTGTAGCTTCAAGCTCTTTCTTTTTTCATGGCAAGTAGCTGATGTTTTTTGTCCACAGTGACTTTTAATGAGGGAAGGCATGAAAGACAGGGCATGTAATCAAATCTGCCTACTTGCTCGCCCTAGGTGAGTGAAAACGCAGCTTGTTATTTGGCCCGTAGGTACTCAATCCCTTGAATCTAAATCAACATTTAGTTGAGGTGTGATGGACATTTTTAATTCAAGGCCTCATCACTGCCTGTCAGTACTCTGCAATGCCGGCTCAGCATAGATGCTCAAAGCTGAGGCAACAGTGTTACAGACGGGCATCACAGATCTTTCATTTACAGGCTGAAGAAGCCAGCTAATAGAAACCACACTAACAAAAAACCTTGCACAACATTTCTACCAAATCTAACATTTTTAAGTATGCTGTTTTTCGAAAAAAGAACCCTATCAAATGACAGCAAAACATCTGTTAGCTATTCTTGTTGTCATTAAAGATTTCTTTTTTCCTGGAAGTGTCTTCTTGTTTTGTTCGGTTTTTAACCCCTATTACCCTAGTTCTGTCATTTAAAATGAAGGGTCATTTTCATTTCTGCTGACCAATAACATGCTGACACTCTATAATATGTCCAACACAGGAAGTGAGAATGTAGTCTGTCAGATACAGTACCAGAGAAAAGGGAACTGTGTTTGTACTTTGTATGCAGTTAGTCAGTCAGGAGCCACAGTGACATTTTCAGGACATGTGCTGTGACTTCTCAATTATGTGTCTAATTTGTTCATGTAAAACTGGCTTGCATGGTGCTTATGTAAATGAGTGGAACAGGAACCATTTATCCTCTTCGCTTATTGCCTTGTGTGACCACTTCCTTCTCAACCACTCGAGGTTGTTTACTTGCAGCTCTCCATTTTATTTCCACTTACAGTAAGGGAAAACTCATAATTTTGGTGTGATGGGTCTTTTGTTATCAACATACTGTTAACATAGTCCATACAATGCTTATTTGGCCTCGCTATTGCCTCACAGTATGAAAACATATTTATTAGACTATTTGAAACAATATAATGTAATTTGCTGCAGCCAACTTTAAAACATTTTTGAACGCATTCACAAACACCACTTAACATTTGTAGCTAATAAAGAAATTAAAAGTGAAGCTGATGAAGAAAAACTAAAACTGACATTGTATGTCAACATGAAGCTTTTGCAGTATGTGGAGCTCAATTTAACAAATTAAGTTTATAGACAGTTTGAAAATAATCAAAGTACATTTCAAGTTGATACTGAGATGCCCTAAAATGGTCACAGTAGTGGTGCAGCCTAAATGGTACTATGCACGATTGAACACATGGAAAACGGATGTCTGTGATTTGGTGAACTAGTCTCCTATCTTTTCTGGAATGCCCTGGAGGTTAGGGAAGACAGAGCAGATAGTCCCTAGACATGTGACGTTACTAACTGGCAGATTGTGTTCTCCTCGTTAGCTGTGGCTCCAGAGCGCTGCAGACAACCGGGAGAATGCTTGGGAAATAAAAGTATCATATTGTAAGTTATTCAATGTTCTCAGATACTGGCACAGTCTGACAAAATTAGATTTCCCCAAAAGCTGCGGCACCAACGGCAAATTGGCCGTCATTTATTTTGGCTGCACACTCGTTAATTTTATAAGCATTTGAGCAGTTTTCTCTAATATGTTTCCAGTTAAATAAAAGTGCCCATTAACTCTGGAATTCGGCCATATAGTGTTGTTAATACGGTAATTCTCTTAAGTTTACTCAGACATTGAAATTCATTATCTATTTAAGTGGAATCGGCGTGAAGTATTAAAGCAAACAAATGTGATTATAAGCACTTTTCATGAATTGAGTAAATTTTCTGTCCTCCATTATGTCCCTGATGTTTTCTACTCCCCCTCATTCCTTACATCTAAATGGAAATCATCATCATCTATAAACATGTCTTCTCATGGAATGGGAAATGGGGGGGGACTGATATAAGTAGATGAAGAAGACATGGAATGGAATGGCTCTTCTCTACCTCATTTACCAGCAAACCGCTTAGCGAAGCCATTGGCATTTCCGGGGTCAAGAGGGCGAAATGAATGTTCTTCATATCCTACGGTGACTCATACAAAAATAGACCAGTGGCACATGCGCATGCACACACACACACACACACACACACACACACACACACACACACACACACACACACACTCAAACACACTCAAACACACATGCTGGTGCACCGTTTTGCACAGTCGGAGTGATTTATACCAAGACCTCCTGGGCGACAGTCATGGGCCGTTGACTCTGTCACAGCAGAACAAGAGAGAAATTACTTTATGGATGTGGATATTGAGCAACAGACATTAGCACAGAGGGCCAGAATAACAGGAAACCAGCCTTGACCTATGCAGTGAGGGAGGGAAAGCGAGATGCCAAGGGAGTGAGGATGGCTCTCCATCTTGATTTGCTAGAAAAGCTGCAGTCCAAAGCTGAGCAGGCTAAGAAACAGAGAAGACAATGTTCCAGGCATGACACAGACCACCTAAATCCTACTGTCTTTCATTTTAGTAATAAAGGGCAGTGGTAAGATCTGTTACTTCCACAGAAAATGGGGAGAAAAATAGATTTTAATTGGACACAAACAATAGACCTATTATTCCAACAATAAGAACCATTAGATATAACTCTGATCAATAAAATCATATCTCATCCGCTGCTCTTTTTCCATCAGAGATATTGTGGTTAATAATTGACCATAATAGCAACCCAATTTCATTGTGGGGACAACAATAAGCAGAGAAAGGGCTGATTATGAAACATGTTCTAACTGTGGGTTTACTAGCAGTGTTTTGATGCATTCATTACTTTCATTACTTTCCATCCCTATCTCAATTCTCCTCCACCACTTGTGATGAGAGTGCAGTAACCAGGGTCTTTGATTCATGCTGCTTCTAAATAAGGCACATCCTGTTGACCTTTCAAACTTTGCAATTTCCTTTTAACCCTTTCCTCTCGATTCCACTTTTCTTTCTCATTCCACTTTTCTTTACTCCCCATCTCCTCTCTGAGAGATTGTGGCCTGCTGACTCAACAGACCCAGACATATAATAAAAGTCAATGGACCGGCATGTCATGCAGCATTTGCTTACTAAATTATTAGTTTCTGTTATGATATCAGTCTTGCCCGCTTATATGCTTCAGCAGCAGCTGTTTTTGAGGTGATTGAGGCCTGCATAGTAGATGCTTGGCTTGGGCGTATATTGCTTATATTCATCTTACTGAAGATATGCTTATCTAATGTCATGTCGCCCCTCCTCATTGTATGGCTCTGCTTGAGTTGACTCAGCTCGCTTTGGTTCAGGGGGATTTTCTTTAGGGGTGCACCGAATGGGAAATTCTTGGCCGAAACCGATACCGAAAATAGGAAACAGTTGGCCGAAAACCGAATGCCGAAAGGCCGAAAATGATTAATAGAAATATATATATATATATATAATGTATACATTTTTTACCAATGTTGTTCAGCTACCTGATTATGGAAATAGACATGATTATGGCAAAACTTAACTTAAATAATAATCACTATTATGGGTCCATAAAACATTTATTCAGCACTTTTGAATGCATACAGTACATTTATATATGTCATGTATTATTGCTAAAAACATTATATCGCAGTCTTAGTGTCGCCAACTCGTTTCTAATATGCAAAGACAACAAATGCGTCTATGATGTATTTTCGATCAGACGAGATCTCTCTCCCCCGTCTGTGTGCGAGGGGGCGGGGCAGTTTACACACACGCAGCTGCTACATGCAGCGGAGCACACTGCGGAGATGGCGGAGAGAACGCGCTCCGAGGTGTGGTTAAACTTTACCTGTCTCGATGTGGAGAATACTTGTTACCATAAGTGCAATAAGAGTTTAGCATGTAAGCACGAGCAATTTGTCTAAACATTTAGCAAAAGTGCACCGCATGCAGACGGAGGAATGTACCGGGTTCGACCGTCTTTCTAGCAGCTCTGTAGCCCCATCCAGGAGTAACGTTTCCACGTCAGGTGTTATGTATGCTAGCAGCAACACACGGAGTTAACTACATGATACAAACATGTGTTAATGATTAGAGGTAACTGAGTTATTTAGTTTGTTAAAGTTTCAGCTATTCTGTTTACAGTCTGTCATCAGATTATTTAATACGATTTGTTAAAGGCTCAGGGCAATCTCGATGACAAAGGTCAATGTCCCCCCCCCCCCCCTGTGAGCCAACCGCGAGCATGGTCGCCGCGTCTTTATTACGTCATCACAACAACACGTTAGGTTACCAACGTAAGCCTGTTCTGACATTCGGTGATATTTTTTCGGTGCTAAAACGCTTTCGGCCGAAAGCCGAAAGGGCCTTTTTAACCATTTTCGGCCGATAATTTTCGGTGGCCGAATATTCGGTGCATCCCTAATTTTCTTACTTTCATTTTTAACTGCTGACAGTTTCCTCTCAGTATAGGCGGGATTCTACTTTGACGGCCATAGTGCCATGGTGTGGGACATTCCCTGAATCTATTATTTGGCAACTAAATCGTAAAAAAACTGTTGCTACTGACGATAGCTTGGCTTTTTAGAAGTGTGCGTGCAGGATGTTGCCTGACACAATCACTGTTCTGCAATGTTTTAACCTCCACTGAAGTCGTAGCAAAACAAAATTCAAGGTATTATCCATAACTGTTAATCCATATCCAAAACGTATTAAAAAAATCTACAAGGCATGTCATTTTTAAACATAACTGTACAATGCAGCGGAAATGCAACCTAAGGTTTAAGAGCAGTACAGATTAGTTCTGACTGATCCAATTAGAGTCCATTCCAAAATGAAGTTTTAGGTTTTGCAGATTAAAGATGACGTCAGCCATGGTGCAAGGAAAGAGATCTCTGATTGAGTTTGAAAAAAGACACCCTTTAAACTTAATCTTTACTGTTTTTCTTCATGAAAGAGGAAGTTTGCTGGAGAATATTTTGTCCCCGCCAACTTTTGACAGGCTAGTGAGCACATATTTTCTTTCAATCTGACCCAATAGAACAAACTCACACACATAGCTCGAGTCAAACGCCAGGCATTTATTCCCAACCTCATCCATGACCGCTCAGCCTCGGCTCGATTAATTCAGCCTCCAGAGGGACAGATCCCCAGGTTAAACGGCAGGCTCATGGCACAGAGCAGAGTGAGCAGGCTTGATGAATGCCTGCAGCCCGGGATCCTGACACGCCTGATAAACGTGAACCGGCAGATTCGTTTTTAAACAATGTAGTCCTACCCTCACATTTAACATCCATGCTCTGAGACCAGGGAAAAGCTTTCAAAGTGACTAATAACAAATGTAGCCCCTTTCAGAAAAGCATTCTCTAAGATTGCCGAGTTCATCTATCTTTTAAAATAATGGTCATATCCAAATATGACAGGATGTTTGTGGATTGAGCCATAATCTCACAGTACTTGGCCTTTGACACACACAAAACTAGATAATGTTGGAGGCAAGAGGTTATTTAGTTGAACTTGACTATATGTTGCTGACACTGCTTAACCATTTGTACTTAATTCCTTTCAGCCTCAAGCCAGACGTGCAATCCAATAAAGGATAATGACAACCCATGGGTGTACGTGACTGAGGAACTAATTGGCTGTTGGACCAGCTTCATCGGACAGGACAACGCAGAGGTCCACATCCTCAAATTCAACTTTGACACCTCGGTAAGCATGTCAAGGTCACACAAATGAAATGCTGAGAAACTAGAGCTAATTAAGTAGAAGAAGAGAAAAAAGCGATGCTATGCTAGTGAAAGAGCAGTACCTTAAAGTGGACCTATCATGCTACATTTGAATAATATATTGTAGGGCCATACCTATATAAAACATGTATGCGAATTTTTTTTTTGAAAATACCAAACAGATCATGCATTTTAGCCATGCCTCATTTCGCTCCATTTGCTCTTTTTTAGCCCTGTTTTTGCAAGGGCTGAATCTGTGAGAAGTCTTCTTCGCTGCTTTTGTGGCAGACTACAGCGCCACCTACAGGCCTGGGATATGTACTACAGTGTCTCCAGCGCTTTCGAACGGCAACGGCAATGGCTGTGGCTGTCTCCTCCTGATAGGTGGAGAGTTGCCCATATGGGTGGAGCTCCTCGTTCCTGACGTCAGACTATTTTCAAATCTGTATCAGTCTGTATCAGATCCGTTGCAGCCCCGTTTTTAGAGATTTGGGTATGGAGGAAAAGAGAGAGGGTTGTGTTTTGTGACACTTGGTGAGTTCCCTGACACACCGGGGACACATATTCATGTATAAAAGACGTACAAAAGTGCATTTTGCATGATAGGTCCACTTTAACTTAGCAGTGCAATTCTGCAGGCAAATAAAACCTGCTCAGTAGACCAGATGACAATTGCAAAGCTAAACTGCAAGAGAACATAGAACGGTTAAACTCAACACCATGGCTATCTGTCAGGCTGACAACACAGCCTACTTCTCATTGAAATCCAATACTGTGCATGGGTATGTTATCATCTGGTAATGAATCATCCTTTTCTCTGGACAGTACACTGTGTCATGTCCAGTCAGACCTAAAAGGAAGAAGCAGTGTGCTTGTCCATGCATTGCATACGTGTTAACCTTGTACGTGCTTTATGCCTTCTATCATCATTGTTACAAACACAGGGAATCAGTTTGAGTTCACAGTGGTGACAGAGATTCAGGGACTTTGTTTTCAAGGCTTACTGCTGTGGCTTACACTTGAATACAACTAAACTCAATAAAATGTCTGCTGTGGAAAAAGGTTTATAAAAGCTGGTTTGTCAAAAAAAAAAAACATGGAAGACCTGGCAGAGATGGACTGATAGCTCCCCTCTGTATAAAGGAATACCACTTGCATACAAGGAGCAGCTGGATAGGCAGGGGAGTAGGACGTGATGAGCTGAGGCAGGAAGACACTGATGCTTGGCAGACAGGAGAAACATGGCAGATGTAGAATGAGAGGTTAGTGTGCACAACACGGAGATTAATCGGAGTCAGCAGAGGCGAGAAGTAAGGACAGATAATATACGTCTACTTGTTTTAAGGAGAACAACTGCATGTCGAAAACAAGCCTTAAAAAGCCTTGTTTGGCTCCAAAGGCAGCTGTGCGTGAACAGTTTTGAAAAAGAAAATCTGATAAATTGCCTGATAAAGTGTCAGTGAGAGGACTACAGGTGAACATATCCTATTGCGTTAAAAAAGTGAGTTTACCAGAAATCTTTAGCTTGATTCTTATGTTTGAGGTTAGCTGCTAACAGCCACTTAGCATATGCAAGTGAAACAAACAGATATCTGTATGAGGCGATGGTTGCATTGTTGGTATGGCCCAGGTTTTTATCCCAAATATGACTTTGTGAGGATATCTATGGTGCTGCGGCATACATTCTTTCCCTTTTTTGTGTATATCTAAAGTCTGATAATGTTATCAAGGTCTTATGCTAAATCTCTAATCTCTAAATCTCTCTAATATGCTAACTGCTCTTAAGGCTCACAAACTGTAATCTCTTAAATACATGCAACAAATCAAATGTTCCCACACTTCAACATGTAAACACACACTCACTCCATGTCCAACATTTATCAGACAAATAACAAGCTAACCCTTAACAGATGCCAGACATACGACCAAGACAGGGTCCCCCACCATGCCGGAGTTTTTCTTTTCTTTTGACACTAAACAGACTTTATGACAACCCAGCTCTGCTAGTCTGGCTGTGTGTTCCAATCACTTCTTTTTCAGCTAAACAATCACACACCATAATTGCAGAAAGTGTTTTGCTGGTTTTTTATGGTACAACTTTAAGCTAGGGAATGACACCGGACTGGAACTCCAGAAAAGTTGTAATCTATATGTTGTTATTGCTGTGCCAGACTCCATTTTTCACTGTCCAACATTGTCGGTCAGCTCACATTAGTCATTTATTTATCAGCGTATTCTGTTTGGTTGCTTTTACTGTTTGTTCTCACTTACTGTAGGGTTCCTCTTGTAGTACTTTCACATCACTTGTGTTCAGCAACTGTCTTTTATTTATTGTCTCTTTGTTTTCACTCTGCTGGCCATTCTTTCTCATTCGAAAGCTATATGAGGAGGGAGAAAAAAATTAATCTGACATTGAAGAAAATTGAATTTTTGTTTTTATGTTGAGACTTCTTATGCAACTGGTGAACCTCACATAAACCAAGATCTGTAAAATAAGCTTTGGCTTTCTTCGCTTTGCTTTGAAAATGAGTTCTAACATTTGGACTGTTGGACTATTTTGCCAAGTATTTATTCTCATTTATTGGACTGCAGTGTTGCAGCATGGGCTGGAAATCAGAAGAAAAAAGCCTGTTTGATGACAAAACAGATTGAACGTTTATTAAGAGGGAAATGCTTCTCATCTTTTTAGGCCTGAAGAGTAAAACCAGATGCCTGATGTAATGTGGGAGAATACAAAAAAAAAATTAGAGGTAGGAGTTAGAGTTGTCTAAGTTGTCTTACTAAAGAGTATACATTGGTGTGGGGGTTTCGGGAGTTCACAAAAGGAATTTGGCTTTGGATCTGTGTGATGCAATGGATGTTGTACAGAGTTTGCATATCCTGCTCGCTTGTGGGACTACGAGTGATCGTTTTATGGAATGAAAAAGTGGACATAAGATCTACAGTGGGGCAAAAAAGTATTTAGTTAGCCACCAATTGTGCAAGTTCGCCCACTTAAAAAGATGAGAGAGGCCTGTAATGTTCATCCTAGGTATACCTCAACTATGAGAGACAGAATGAAAAAAAAAATCCAGAAAATCACATTGTCTGATTTTTAAAGAATTTATTTGCAAATTATGGTGGAAAATAAGTATTTGGTCAATAACAAAAGTTCATCTCAATACTTTGTTATATACCCTTTGTTGGCAATGACAGAGGTCAAACGTTTTCTGTAAGTCTTCACAAGGTTTTCACACTGTTTTTTTATTTTGGCCCATTCCTCCATGCAGATCTCCTCTAGAGCAGTGATGTTTTGGGGCTGTCGCTGGGCAACACGGACTTTCAACTCCCTCCAAAGATTTTCTATGGGGTTGAGATCTGGAGACTGGCTAGGCCACTCCAGGACCTTGAAATGCTTCTCACGAAGCCACTCCTTTGTTGCCCGGGCGGTGTGTTTGGGATCATTGTCATGCTGAAAGACCCAGCCACGTTTCATCTTCAATGCCCTTGCTGATGGAAGGAGGTTGTCACTCAAAATCTCACGATACATGGCCCCATTCATTCTTTCCTTTACACGGATCAGTCGTCCTGGTCCCTTTGCAGAAAAACAGCCCCAAAGCATGATGTTTCCACCCCCATGTTTCACAGTAGGTATGGTGTTCTTTGGATGCAACTCAGCATTCTTTCTCCTCCAAACACGTCTAGTTGAGTTTTTACCAAAAAGTTCTATTTTGGTTTCATCTGACCATATGACATTCTCCCAATCCTCTTCTGGATCATCTAAATGCTCTCTAGCAAATTTCAGACGGGCCTGGACATGCATGGCTTAAGCAGGGGGACACGTCTGGCACTGCAGGATTTGAGTCCCTGGCGGCGTAGTGTGTTACTGATGGTAGCCTTTGTTACTTTGGTCCCAGCTCTCTGCAGGTCATTGACTAGGTCCCCCCGTGTGGTTCTGGGATTTTTGCTCACCGTTCTTGTGATCATTTTGACCCCACGGGGTGAGATCTTGCGTGGAGCCCCAGATCGAGGGAGATTATCAGTGGTCTTGTATGTCTTCCATCTTCTAATAATTGCTCCCACAGTTGATTTCTTCACACCAAGCTGCTTACCTATTGCAGATTCAGTCTTCCCAGCCTGGTGCAGGTCTACAATTGTGTTTCTGGTGTCCTTTGACAGCTCTTGGCCATAGTGGAGTTTGGAGTGTGACTGTTTGAGGTTGTGGACAGGTGTCTTTTATACTGATAACGAGTTCAAACAAGTGCCATTAATACAGTTAAAGCGTGGAGGACATAGGAGGCTCTTAAAGAAGAAGTTACAGGTCTGTGAGAGCCAGAAATCTTGTTTGTTTGTAGGTGACCAAATACTTATTTTACCGAGGAATTTACCAATTAATTCATTAAAAATCCTACAATGTGATTTCCTGGATTATTTCCCCCCATTCTGTCTCTCATAATTGAAGTGTACCTGGGATGAAAATTACAGGCCTCTCATCTTTTTAAGTAGGAGAACTTGCACAATTGTTGGCTGACTAAATACTTTTTTGCCCCACTGTATCTAAGATTTACTAACACAGTATCTGCTCAACACTGTCTTTTTAGAACAGGAGGGGCGTCTTCATCTTATGCCAAACTGTCCCGTCAGATGGGAGGTTTGCTCTTTCCTCCCCCTTTCTTTGTCCTTTCAATTTTCTTATCACCTTCTTTCCCATCTCTTTTGTGTTTCCTTCTGATTTATAACCAGCCAGAGACGGTTGACTCTCACAGTTTGACCGCTCAGAGAATTATAGAGGGAGCATCAGGGGGCTGCATAAGCCAGGAGAATTCATAGGGAGGAGCTGCCCGTTGATGTTCCACAGTGACGTGGGGTAGTCAGGGTCTTGGCACAAGGCCGAAACTACACCAACGGAGCCAATTGGCGTTAAGGTGGTGAGCCAAAAGAATAACTGGAAACTGCTTCAGCAAAGTCCTTCAAAAAAATGCTTTCGAGTAAAAAAAAAAAAAGGCTGAAATAGGAAAACAATTGTATATTGAAAGCGCAGGAAGACAAATAGAAAGGTGAGTGATCAGGGTCAGCAACAGTCATGATTCAGAGTTCAGAATGAAAGTCACAAAAGGGTGAAGGGGGGGAAAGTAGACGGAGAGACAATGAAGCTCATTAGAAAGGAGTATTTAAGGAAAGCACCACAGACTTATCTCTGTTTGAAGCACAATGAACTCCACAGGAAATGCCATTCATTTACTTTATGTACGTGCCACGCGTCCTGGTTTTACAAAAAGTGTTCTTCCCGGGAAGACATTGTGTCACCACAATTGAAAATCTTACACTCTATCTGTGATAATATCGGGGTTTCAGTTGTTTTCTGTTCCTTCTGTCTTCAGATCCACTGTAGCTATATTTTCATGACTCAAAACATTTTACTTAAGCGGGAAAGCAAGTGTCGTTATGGAAATGTTTAAACAACAATAACAAGCAAGGCAACATGTTTTATTAACTGATGATCAAGACTACTGGTCTTCAGTATTGTATGACATTCACAAATGTCATGTTTTTCGCTTACTTCAAAGAAGAGACTCACATTTATGAGGTGCAGCTGCAGTCTTGCAAGACTCCTTCTGTACAAAAGTGTGTGTGTGTGTGTGTGTGTGTGTGTGTGTGTGTGTGTGTGTGTGTGTGTGTGTGTGTGTGTGTGTGTGTGTGTGTGTGTGTGTGTGTGTGTGTGTGTGTGTGTGTGTGTGTGTGTGTGTGTGTGTGTGTGTGTGTGTGTGTGTGTGTGTGTGTGTGTGTGTGTGTGTGTGTGTGTGTGTGTGTATAAAAGCTTCTCTTTCAGATGCATCTTTGTTTAGCTCATAGGCAATGTGTTGATGGTCCCTTCAGACCTCATTTGTTCTGAACATGTTTCATACTGTAGCTCAAGCCTGAGCTCATCACAATTCTCTTGGAGCTCAGGCAACATCAGGTAGCAAGTAAATGCATTTAATATAAGGGATTCACACTGTTTTCCCCAGCATGCTCATTGTCTCCCCAGCAGGCCCAGCTCTGAAAACAATCTACCTTCAAATAAACAAACTGAAGTATTTAGTGTCAAAAGACATCACGAGTTTTTTAAGATGTTGTTAATTTCCAATCCACATTCAACTGATTTTAAATCCATGACTCTTCTCTTAATCCAATCTACAGAAGTAAAAGTAATTAGGACTAGGATTTATTGGAATCATGTCAGTCTTAGAAAAAACTCCTCTAAACTCGCTTATTATTCCACAGTGAAAAAGGTTTACTCGCCACCACTTACACCCATAAAACGCAGCAGTACCAGCTTCACCCTACGCACATGTGGATCATGTTAATTATGGCTGATTCATAGAGTGACTGTGGTGGTGATTACCGAATCACATCGCCATTGTATTACCCTCAGTTGATAATATGGCTAATGAGCTATTACATTATGTGTTAAATGATGTCCATGAGTGTTTTATATACGGCATGTAGCTACAGCCAAGATCAGCCACATGTGGGAGGATATACTGGGTTTCAAGTTATACGAAAGGCATGAATTAGTAATAAGCCTACTGTACCGTAGAAAATTATGAGTGACACGACATGCATTATTATTAATGTAATTACAAGGTGTTTACTCATCATTTTATCATTACTCCAGAGTACTTTCACACTGTCTTCCACAGTTTGAATGCAACAAGGTCATACAGTACAGCATAAATATATAAAAAGTGCACATCGGGTTAATAATTGATTTTGATAGCTTTTTATTTGCTTTTGACTTTTTCCCTTGTTGACTTGCACTGCATGGGCATATACGAATAGAACCAAGCTGTATTACCTCATTAATGCCTGAGTCAACACGGAGGCTGACGGCAAAGACAGTTTCCTGTCTGTCTACAAACTTTACTCAATTGACTGGCATTGCTTTTTCTGGAGAGATGCATGTGTTGACATTTTACAGTTGCAAAAACAAGGATAATTGCCTCATCCCCCACAATAGCAATAGGCCAGAACTTGAATCAAACTTATATAGAATTTACCTGAACTATGTTGAAACTTTGTGTTGCAAGCTAAATGTCTCTCCACTCTGTCAACTCTGTCTGTTCATCTAATGACACATGCCAAATAGGGAGGTTTGCAAATTAGGAAGAAGCTATATTGTCTTTTAGACAGAAAAAAAATGCTAGAATTCAGCATATTGGCAGATTTTCTTTCTGTGCGAAAAGGTCATAATAATTACTGTTGTGATATATGCCTCAAGAGTTCGGGTCACTCTGTATTAAAAGCTTAAATTATGGTTATTTTATTCTGGGCAGTCAAATATGAACCTGTCATGCGTTTTTCGTTTCCAAAACTGCCCACGTGAATGTGCCCACACACCGGGCTTTGTGCTAACACAGTTTACTATTCTGTGAAAGTAGCAAGAGGCATTGCTTGGAGTCGAAGTTGTTCTTGAAACATTTCATAAAGTATTTTGATTTGTTTTGTTTGAATAAGTCCTTTTTTTCCCATTTATTTTCTGATGCAAGGTTGAGTAACACTTTCTTAATTTCCAAATTTCTTTCAGGATACCAAAATGTTTTCTCTCGAAATGAACAACACCAAGCCAATGAACCTCATCCTCGCATCACCAGGCACATACTTTGCCCTACACAACCTGCACCCTGATGTTAAACTTTATGTGAGTAGCTTCTTTTTCTTTTGCTGCATCTGGCCGTGCTCACACCTCGCACCTTTTTCTGGTTGCAGAGTTATTGGATATGTTTTGAGCTCTTTTTGTGAAGGGTTGCCATTGACACAAAAGATTGTCTAACAAGATCACACTAATCATTATGTTTTTTTTTTACACAGTTTATAATTTTTTAATGTATCCAGATGTATTTAGCTTCTGTCAAGTGCCAGATGTTTTGAATACAGTCTGCCACAGCTGTGCAGCTCTGGATAGTGAAGCTTAAGAGAGACAATGAACCATGTCTGTTTTCTGTGGATATTCCCCAGTGGCTGCTCTGCACGAGGCACGTTTGTGTTTTTAGCTTTTATCTTCCACACTATAAATCTGTAAAATAAGTTTGAGAGTTGCCAGCAACAAGCAGGGCTGATGGCATCGGCTGTAAAATGAATGTTCCAATAAAATTGGATGATCCGACTTTTACACACTATCTCCAGATTAAATCTATGAATTAAGTCCACGGAGGCCAGGACAATACTTTATTCAGCTGCTTGAGTTTCTAGTTAATAGAGTAGTAATACTGTTATTGGGAAAAGTGTTAGAGCAGTTGTGTTAGCTTTGTAATTGTAGTGTCAAACTATGTTGGTGTTTAAATTGGCATTGGCCTGGCTATAGAACAGAAAAGCGTTGTTTATGTGTAACAGTCTTTCAAGCTAAAAATGTGTAACATCACCAAGCTAAAAAAAACATTACCTTAAAAAGGACTTGGTTGAAGTAATGAGATTGAGTATTGATGTCATTGGTAAATGACCTAATTTATTCATTAAAAACTCTTATTTACTAACTAACTTAATAACTATAAATAAAGCTATATTAAAACTATTGAGTGTACAGTTTTAAAATGACCGAGCTACAAATAATGTATAGGTTGCGTTATTTATTTATTATAATTTTTTTAAATCCTATCGGTCCATGTTGTGAGCAGTTTCAGCCTCCTGTGCTGTTGCATCAACTCATTATTATACATGGTGGTGTCAGAGAGCGTCTGTCAAAGTTGTACTTTTTGAGATTAAAAACTTTCTTGAAAGGAAAAATCATAATGAATATTCCATCAGCTTTATTTCTTCCCACATACTGACAAAAGATTTTGGATGGCTTGAAAACGTGTCTTTGGCAACACTTGAGATTTGACAGTCTGCTGCCAAATGGTAACCTTTAAAGGTCCCATGTCATGGCCATTTCTACTGATCACAATTACATTGTTGAGGTCTACTAGAATAGATTTATATTGTGCAATTTTCCAAACTCACATTGGTTTCTCATACAGCATCTCTGTATAGTATGTGTATTCACTCTCTCTCCTAAACGGCTTGTTGGAGCTCCTGCCTGTGAGCCCACTGTGCTCTGATTGGTCAGCTCGCCCACTCTGTTCTGATGAGTCCACCTCCGTTACAGCGGAACATCAGTGATTATGTTACAATGGCGTTAGCAACCAGAAAATGACACCAGTACTGACAAACAGATGAGAATGCTGCGCGGGGTCTTGGTGCCGGTCTTGGGACGTTGCGCGGCTCGCTGCTGTGAGGAGCGGACAGTGTGAGCTGGGTTCATTTCCTGCGTGGGGGCTGTGAGACATCGCAAATGGATGCGGGAAGGGGGGGGGGGGTGCTGAGGGGGATGCAGCACCCCCATCTGCGAGACTCCACTAGCACCCGCACCCCCAAACGCGGCGCACCTACAGTGTAAGCGCGCCACAGTTTCGCCACTGCGAGGCTCCACTAGCACCCGTCACTGTACCCAGGAAGAAAAAGAGAAATCTCCAACGAGGCGTTCTGGGGCAGCATCGACAGGTGTTTTCTGTGTTAGAGTTTTATTCGCTACAGGGTGTACTTTGAGGGTTTGTGACTCTGCAGACCGTTTACATGCAGAAAAACCTTAATAACACACAAGGGGATGGGTAATAACCGGAAAAGCATGACATGGGCCCTTTAAAACATAAGCAGCTCATACTGTACTTTCACATTGGGCCTATCATGTTGCTGTAGCTGGTTGTTCATCTTACATGTTTTGCCCTTATTAGTGCTCATAAGGGCAAATGTGTGGCAGCTGACTCGCAAGTTAGAGCTCTCCAAAAGTAACGATGATTTAATATTTACTGTGTTTATAACCAATATGTCAATGTGCTTCAGACATGAATAAAAACTACGCAAAATAGAAGAAAACGCTATAAAATGCTTGAAAAATAGTCAACAGTATTGTGCATTATGAGCAGATGCACATAACAAGTAGAAAAACACAATACATTAATTAGAAATTACAGCTGACCACTTACAATGGTGAAATGTTAGGAGAATGTCATCGTGATATGCTGACAGCAGTGTGATACCACATCCTGTATCATGTCCTGTCGTGAGCCTGGACAACATTGCCTGTGACTGCAGGATGTTTTCGTGGGATGAGCAGTATCACTGGGGGATAATGTTTTACTGCAGATTGCAGTGTAAGAGAAACAGCAGCTGTTCTGTGTCTGAGAAAGCACGTCAGTGGCTTGACAGCTTGGCTCAGTGTCACAATCACAGCTCTTGTTGGGTTTCAAAATCCAACCCGAGTACATAGACTTGTTTTAAATAAACAACACACAACAAAAACATGTAAAAGGCACAATTTAGTCTATTACGTTTTGTGAGTTATTATACTTTTTAGTTAGTCGCAAAATACGGGTTTCCACTTTAATTCACATATGCATTATGATATAATCACCTAAAATAAACCTATAATACTTTATGGAAGAATCTGAGGTCAATCATCAGGCGAAAATATGGGTCATTATCTGAAACTCATACATCCACCCCAAAACAGACTAACAGGAAATAAGTATTATCAGAACTAACTTGAATATCTGGTAGACGGTGACACATTTAAAAAAAAAACAACAACTTTGAGTTTCTTGAACTTTACTGTGAGCCTGCAAAATATCAAACTGATAGTCTAATCTGAGTTATGTCCCTGTAATCATTCAAATGTTAACCATTGTTATTTCGCTTGTTTCTTCCTGTCCTCTGCCTGGTTCTGTCGTGACTGGCTTTCCCTCCTTTTATTTCTGGAGATTCCTTTCACGCTAGATTTGATCTTACGTCAATCAAATATTAATGTAGAAAGACCAATGACTCTCTCAGGCTTACTTGGCTTTCACCATTTGTTTCTGTCTTGCTTTGTGATGCAAGAACTTGCGCACGTAACTCACACACTAGACCGGCTAGGAGAGGGACTTTCATTATTTAAACAAACATACATTAAACATTAACTAGCTGATTTGCAGAAAATGCGGTGACGCTATGAGCTCAATAATGTTTAACTTAGTCCAAATAAATCTATGTTTGAGCTCAAACTTAATGAATAAAGTGATTAAAACAAAGCATATTAAAACACAAAGTAAACTGGTGACTGATTATACCCGTCCCCTTGTGTGTTATGAAGGTTTTTCTGCATGTAAACGGTCTGCAAAGTCACAAACCCTCAAAGTACACCCTGTAGCGAGTAAAACTCTAACACAGAAAATACCTGTCTATGCTGCCCCAGAACGCCTCGTTGGAGATTTCTCTTTTTCTTCCTGGTACCAAGTGACGTAACGACGACCCAAATGGACCAATCCGTGGAGCTGTTACGCTAAGTCCGTGTATTGGTCCAAATTGACCGATCCGCGGACTTACTCACACACACACACTCAATCTTTTCTCAGTTGCAGCTCAGCCGATTTCTCCTCCCTGAGACGGCGGGACGCGGCGAGGCTGTGAGTCGGTGTGTGAGCACACACAAACTCCCAGCCAGGCTGCAGGTGTGTGTGTGTTCGGGCTGGGTTTCGCTGTGTCTCGCTGTCTCGCAGACGGCCACTGGGCTCATAGGGAGGGGGGGCAGGAGCTCCAACAAGCCATTTAGGACAGAGTACACATACAGTAATACACATACTATACAGAGATGCTGTACGAGAAACCAATGTGATTTTGGAAAATTGCACAATATAAATCTATTTTAGTATACCTCAACAATGGAATTGTGATCAGTAGAAATGGCCATGACATGGGTCCTTTAAATCAAATCCTATTGTACTGTCATGACAAAAGCTGCTTGTGAGTGTCGATGAGAATGAGTGTTTACAAAATAAGTACTTATTCAGTACTTTATTTTTCACTTAGACCTTTGTTCTGCGGGAGAAGAACAAATCGGTGTCAATTTATAAATCCGGTTGAAAGACTAACAATATCAAACTGGAGCACATAATCATTTCCTTTCTTAAATTGTTATTTAATGAGTAATGTTTTTACATACTGTAGGTGTAACTGTCTACAAGCTTACTGTAGACAGTCTCCACTGCAATGTTCACAATACCCCCCCCCCCTCTTATTCATGCAAATGTAAACTCCATTATTTCCCATCGGCCCAGACGAGGAAACGGCAGTGTCTAGTCGATGGGATGGATGTATATATTTATACCTTGTATGGAGCCAGATTCCAGCCGACTGTGGTGACGCACAAAGCTAAAAAAGGTCCCATTTCCTGGCCCCACTCAGGAAGCAAAGGAAAGACCATGGCTCCAACAGGGTTGTGCAGGCTGTGCTCGTGGACACTTAACCATAATAAACATTTCTTTTTAACAGCACCCTGCTCAGAGAATAGAGGGAGAGCTGAGTGGAAGTCAAGAAAAAAGTAATAGAATCAAAGGGATGGGCTTACATGTGTGATATGACAAAGTATGAGCAGACATGATGTGTATATAAATAAAAGGCTGACTCAATTTGGTGTTGTTGTAACAAACATGCTCTTGTTTTATAACCTACAGTTGGTGATTCTGACTGGAAATAGTATTTAATGAAACACATTTTCATGACTTGCGCTCTACTTTCCAGGTAAAAAATGACTCCACAATTATCCTTCATACTAATGTACAACACGACAACGTCTACAAGAGAGACGTTCCCTCTGAAGATGAGGAGCTGGTCAAGTGGGCGAGTCAGGAGTTTGGGGGTGTAACTTCATTCACCACAATCCGAAACCTGCAATTAGTGAGGTCAACAGGAACAAAAGGTGAGAGTTGTTTTAGAAAATATGTTTTTTACACTAACAGGGTTTCTTCTATTTACTTGTTGGTTGAATTAGCAAATTCGGAAGAAGTAAATTACAGTACAACTAGTAACATGCCAAAAGATGAGTGAGGATGTATTTGGAAAGCATTATACTGCATTATCCATCAGATTGCCAAAATACTGTACACAACTTTCTGCCGCTTTAAATAGTTTCAAAGTCCCACTATGATTTGTATCTAGAGTATGCTATCTGCATCTTTGTTTGGTCTAAGGCAGTGTTTGTGTTGCCGAAGGGAGCAAAGGAAGTGCAGGGGCACAACATACAGCTTACATAATTCAGCAGAAAGTTTGCAGTACAGTAATCACTGCTGCATACTGTGTTTGTTTACACATACATCTCTCTCTTAAAATGTAGAGGAATCTCTCTCTCCTCTCTCCTCTCTCTCTCTCCTCTCTCTCTCTCTCCTCTCTCTCTCTCTCTCTCTCTCTCTCTCTATCTCTCTCTCTTCTCTCTCTCGTGCTCTCTCCTCGTCTCTATCTCTCATACTCTCTGCTCTCTCTCTCTTCTATCTCTACTCCTGCTACTCTCTCTCTCTCTCTCTCTCTCTCTCTCTCTCTCTCTCTCTCACACACGCTCTTATAAGTGTGTGGGAAATTTCCCCTAGTGTGAATCACTGACAAAACACTACATTGCATCAAAAAAACATGTTCACTACACTAAACACACGGAATACACCATATATAATCTACTTCCACTTTTCACATTGTACATGTACACACAGAGACTACGGGTACTAATGTTGACATTTATTAGATGTTTCCAGAGGAGCGCTATGTGTCATCCTTTACCCTATGCAGCAGTGAGCTAAACAACAGCTTGAGCAATAACAGCAAAAAACCTGAATTTAATAACTAGAGGATCTGTTTAGAATGACGTCAAATATGATGAAATGTTGTGTTTTAAGCCATCTGTGTTTTACTGACTCACAGTCAAGGGCATTTAATTCAAGCAGTGCCACAGTTGACGTTGCTATTTTGTTGTATCCCTTGGCCCATATTGAGGTGTTAGGTGAACTTGTGTAGGCTTTGTGGTAGGCGTTTGAAAAGTCTGCAATGACTATACAACAGTGCTTTGCAATGAAAGCTTGCTGAGGATAAAATAAGGAAATGTCCCTCAGGTTGCTTTTAATGTCTCGATGTGAATTTAAGAGAATGCTATTGCTGGTGTAAAGATGTTTTTCACGGAGTGGGAAAGACAAGAATATTTGTGAAGTGTCTATTTGAATTGTATCATAATGAAGAAAATGTTGATTGCACAATGTAACGGCTAGGGCTGGCTAACATATTAATACTATAGCAATAGCGTGACATGAGCACTTAATTTAAACATTACTAATTATTATTTCTCAAAAAAATCTCACTGTTTGAATATTTTGTGGAAGCCGTCAACCCTATAATATTGTTGCATTATCGGTATCATGGTACTTTGTCATAGATGTTGTGATGTTAGGTGCGCATAGGCTTTGTAGACTCAAGCAAGATGGCAACACAGTTGGACTGATAGTAAAAGTCGATTAAAATGATAAAGCACTCAAAAATCATTCTATTTGCAAATACATTTCCACATGAAGGGAGATTGTTAAAAGTTTTCTCTTGGAAGATGGAGGAGGCTTGGCTTAAATTCAACCCTCAATATATTCAGGGTATATTCGTTGTATTTTCCAAGCATATTCTTGTCAAAATGTGGCTCAAATTGTTGCTCGGCATTGGCAGACTATTGGTTTGATAAGGTTATATGAGGTACTATTGTGGGCTATTTCTCCCCCATTTCAAGCATAATTTCTTGGAACGAAAATATGCGTAGCAATTTAAGCTCTGCAACAGGATGCACCTGCAAACCATCAGTCAGCATTATTTGGTCAAAGGCTGAGCGTATAGTGAACTCTCATGAGACTGCTCCTGGAACTTCTCCCATAGCAGGAAAGTTAAGGTACTAATGGGCCTGACCCGGCAGTTTGGTTTGATGCTGCAGGCTATCGCTTTCCAGTGTCGGCCACCCAGTAAAACTCTGTAAACAGAATTTATTTCACCGATTAGCAATATTCTCTGAGCATCACTTACATTGAAACTACCCTGTTGTATTAATAGTAAAAAAAAAAGGCTTACATTGTTATTTCTTATTGCCTATGTTGGCAGAGCCGCTACCCCAATTAAACATTTGGTAACAAAAGTGCCATCAGTCTATCTTTTTGACCTTTCTTGTTTCTTTGTTAGACTAAGCATGCAGGAATAATTGTATTTCTCAAATGTGGTGTTTAGCCAAATGCATGTTTGTGGTTTTACAGGAACCAAACCTGGCTCCTCTAACTGCACACTGAGAAATGAAGATGCATCAGAGAAGCACTTCATGAAGATTGAAACAGTACCCCTGGCTACATCTTGCTCCCCATCACCACAGAACCCAAATGATGAAACTGAGCTTCACATCATAAACATCCCAGAGAGTGCCAACCCTTGGTAAACCTAACGATCCACACAGCATGGAGCCTCCTGTATGGTTTTTTGTTTGGCAAAAGCGTTATAATGTTTATTCTGATTCTTCATATTGCAGCAATGTATCAGTTCGCGTTGACGCTAAGAAGACCAGCGTGTTCCTGAGAGGCCCTCAGGGCACCATATGGACCTTCATCAACCCACTGCACACGCAGTTTGGTGTAAGCTAACACACACAAACACACACATAAATATGTGTTGTCTCACAACCAAATGTAAAATAGGATAAATGAGTACACAGACTCCACTCAATAATGGAGTGATATAGCTTAAAAGGGTTAGAGGATTTCTTACACACAGTAAGCTTTCCCATGCCTGTGAACATGTTATTGTGTGACTGCTGCTGGTAGACAGTCTCTAAGTGAATATTAATAATGTATTTAACCTGGTCTTCTCCTTCTCTACAGTCTAACAATGACATCGTGCTGCTGGCCTTCCCAAACAGAATCCCACCTTCAATTACACTGAACAGCGACAATGCAGTGGATGTGCAGAGGAAAGCTTTAGATTATTTCAAAGCCAGTACTTTCACCAGCTACACTGAAGTCACACCAAAGTATCCTATGGTCCTACTGGTCCTTAGAGACAACGACATCCCTGAAGGTAAGACCATTTCTTAGCTTTGAGGCTTTTTTTACAAAGAGAATAGATGGAGTACTGCAAAAAAAGCCAAGCACAAAGATGGAACATTTGGAAGATGAGTGCTTTAATAAGTCAAAGTAAACATATATGGCATTTCTTTTGTTGATCCATTTTTCCCTCAGTTATAAAAACTGCACCAGTTACCCCCACCACCACTAATGCCCCCCATCAGATGCCCCTGCTGATGCAGCTGTACACCTCCCCAGACTACCTCTCTCCCATGGACCCTAACACCAAGGTGCAGAGTGACAAGAGAATTTATGCAGAGGTAAGAAATCATTCACCCTCTTCGCTGTATTTCACGCCTCTTAACACAACGTTTCAAAATCCCTTGAATACGCTTGTGTATAATTATTTATTTCAATGTGAAACACATTCACTTTTATACCCACAGTTGTACACTTGTGCTTAGCGTGCTCTTTCCGTGCTGTTTAACTGTGTTTGTATCTGTTTCCTGTAGATCTCTGGGCAGACCTTGGGGTTCATTATGTTGACCATCAAGGTGATCAGCTGCTTTGTGCGCTCCACTGGCTCATGCCCTGTAGTGAAAGAGCTGCCCTTCATGTCAGAGGCTTGCTCTGCAAATGTGTGTCCCAACAGCACCCGACTGAGCTTCTCCTTAGATCAGCTCCACGAACTGACGACCACCACGTGGGACCTGGAATGCTCTGTCAAACTTTGCTACAGTGAGGTAGGAGTCAACATTTGAAAAACTACATGACACAACTCTTAACCTGTGCTACAAACTTCCTTTGTTTGCCTGGAATATTTTGTGGTGAAGGTCATTGTAGATCTGTTGTGGTGGGACACTTTTTTTGAGTCTTAGCCAACAGCAACAATACTAAAGCTTGAATGTAGTTTTTCACACACTTATGACAAGTGACCTTTTGGGTATGGTTAATAACGCATTTCTTTCTCTGCCTCACTAGAAATGTGGAGATGGAGGAAGAGTGAAGAGGAATCTGGAGGTTACCCAGCCGTGTCTGCAACCACCAAGTGAGTTCAGTTTAAACTCCAAAATATGGATCAGTTGCCATTCCCATTCTGCTCATTGGAACACATTAGAACAAATCCCAATGTGCTATTAGGAAACTAGACTCAGGTATATTGAGTTAGTTAATTTTCTACTCTTTCTCTTCTTACAAAATTAAACTTTCCAGAGAAAACATTACCCCAACATTCACAAAGCATTTGAATATTTGGTAGATTATGTGTAGATAATTTTTTGTATTCCTTTTGTTTTTTTATGTAAATATTAATAATTATAAATAAAAGAGTATTAACAAATTGCCTCGTTGAGCAAGAAAGTGCACAGCTAATATAAACATCTGCATCACTATTAAGTAGTTGATCATTTATTTTATTTGTTTCAACAACACATCAAAGAACAGATAAAAAGACAAATTGCTTTTTGAGTAATGAAAATATAAACTCTGAGAACATATATTACCTTATTTTGCCTAAGGGCCTAGTTGCTCGTCTGGTGCTTGGCCATTGAATCGCAAATCATTTTCTTCCCAATTGTTGCTTTCAGTGGGGCGCGGGCGGTTGTCATAGCAGTGAACTCAGGATATGCAGTGAAGCCAGTGAGGGGCTGCGAGGCCGGGGCCCTCGTCCTTTAGGAAGGTCTGCAGGCTGACCTTGTGGCCACAATCAGAAGTAATGGCCCTCAGGGGAGGGGGGGCTTCCTTTGTGTTTCCAAGGGGTCTGACTGTGTTGCTGTCAAAACACAGCCACTGAGCCTGCTGCTATTGTTGGACCATTCAACACAGTTGACTCAAACAAGGAAAGATGTCATTCTTTACAGAGAAAATAGTCTCCAGACAGATGATTAATTCATAGTAGAATTCAAACATTTCAAAAAATACAAAGGAAGAAGATGTTGATTCAATGCGGCGTTCCGTCAGACTTCTTTGGAAGAACTGAATGTGTTTATTCCTTAAGCTTCCTTTATCCTCCATTTCCTCCTAGAGGAGAAAGATAAAGGTTGGTATGTCAGTGTTGCAGCATACAGTGCTGCTGCAGCAGACTGAACCACTCATCCATGCTTTCCTGTTTCCTGTTTGTCCCCTCTTAGTCTTTGCGTTTTAGTTTTAACTTGTGCAACACAAATGTTTGTGTTTTCCTGGAGACCTGGAACTAAATCACCGGAATAGTGCTAGTTGTAAAGGAAAGTGTCAGATTAATAGCTTTGTTTATGTAGTTCTATTCATTATCCAGTGTCAGAGATACAAAGGGTTATATCGGCTCCATTCCTGTTTGCTAGTATTCATACAGAGGGCTCTGCCTCCTCCTGTCCACCTGCAGTGGAGCGTCTGCTTCCTGCTCTTGTTTATTCAGCTTTGCTGTCAAAGCCTCACTTTGTACAAACCATCACAGCAACTGATTACAGAAATAAGGTCTCTAGAGAAAGCCTGCAGAAGTTGCTGTGATGTTTCTGGCTCATTCAGGGTCAAGGAATGTTCCTCGTTGACAGATCAACAAACTGGGTTGGCTCTCTGGGATGCAGTCGGAGTAAATGCCCACAAGATGTCACTGTTGTGATCTGGGTCATGTTTAAATCACTTGATATTTGTTTGATCAAATGTACAAAATCAGGCTTTGTACTTTCCTAATGTCTTACAGTTCAGTTAAAATGTTCTGTTATAGTCATTAAGTTCATTCAGGTTTTTTTCATGAGCAATAATACTGCACAAAGGGGTGACTCGTTTCTACTAAACAAACTCACTCTCTTCTGTCCTTCATGTCCTCTATGTAATGTACTTCAGGACAGGGAGGGTTATAAAGCCCAGTGTAGCACTTAGCCTAGCACATTCCACCAGGAGGCAGGAGGCAGGTGAGAGGAACTCGTGCAAAGGTGATGATTAGTTTCTTCCAAATGTTCGAAATACTTGGGATGATCTCTACAGGTAGCAGAAGATGTGAAGAAGGAAGGGTGTGAGTTTGTGTTTTCTTGATTTGACACAACACACTTCTGTTTTTTGTACGTATAGCCTTGCATAGCCAACATATATTCTTATTTGATGATTTTGGTACATAATTTAAGTCTTTAAAAAAATGTGTTAATTACTTCCCAGTTAAGTTAAAAATATAAGATTTCAAACCTTCCAGCTGCTTTCTGTCAAAGTGATTTAGACATGATCTTGGTTTAAGTTTAATTAAGTTGGTAAAGAATATCATGTTTGTTTTCTGATTAAAAAGCAAAGATCAATGACGGACGAGTTTTAGGTGAAGTCTGAGCGAAGGGGGAATATATCAGTGATTTATTGCACAGCCTTATTGAAAAGACATCTCTCTCAAGGTCATCCATGCACGGCTTTGCCAGACCACAATGAGCGAAGCAAAACTGTGGGATGGCCTTGCCATGCTCGCCCAGATGTCAATGCCACAGTGCTGCATGTCATGGGCTTGAGCGAGTCTTAGTGTGTGCCCGTTCTCTTACTCTTTCAGAGCTGATTTAAGAGAAAATTATATTTTATTGCTGCTGGCTCAGATTTTTATGTTTTCTATTAAGTTTGTCAGAAATGAAGGACGTTGTGCGGGGCGAGCACACAGAACCATCAATGCCAAACTTGATTGTAAATTTGTATATTTAAATTAAAACGGAGACAATGTTCAGTTCAGATGGGTCGAACCCTGCCAAAACAATGTTATATACTGCGTGGGCTTTGTTTAAATTGCCATGGTAACTAGAAGGGAGAAAATGTACTATTAAAAGATCTTGTGCAAATAGAATATATTTTTACATAGCTGCTGTTTGTCGTTTCTTTAAATCTATACCATCAATATATATCACTATATCTAGTTATCTTTTTTATTTATCTTCATTCAATTGTTCTGTAATTGTGAGAAGGATTTGTTTTTTTATTTGTGCATTCCAACAAACTCCTACACCTTGAATTCACAATGAATTTGCCTCGGTACATAATATTCACTAGACACACCAGTGGGTGTTTTGTTGCACTGCAAGAAGATTTGGTTCTGGCAACCGGTACTTCTGGTTTGCTGTACTTCTCAGGAGAAATCAGCCAATCTGATGAGGTTGCTGAAATCTTTGAACTTTTTGCTGTTCCCGAGTGAAAAATAATATTATATATATTTATCTCTGGTTCTGAAACAAAGTCTTTGCATCAACAACTATCATTTAAAAATAATGATGTTGACACGAATGCAAAACAAAATCAGAACATTATTTGTGATTGACCACCTTCTGTATATCAAGAGCATCTCAAGTCATTATTTTTGGCTTGTACTTCTGTGAAACCCTTGCTGTTTTTTATCTGAAGCTTGCATACATTGTGATGTTTCCTGTGTATGTTTCAGCCCCACCATGCTTTGATTTCCGCCTACCTGGCGTTCTGGGCATTGCATTTGGAGGGTTCCTGATTGGAGTATTACTTATTGGAGCACTGTGGTTTATCAAAATAAAAACAGGTAAATATATATATTTTTTTTAATATTGATCTAAGTTGATATTCGTCTGTATTTGAAATTGTCTCAATATGATTTCCTCAGGTTACCCAACTGGACTGGACATTAGCTCAACTGCAGCTAATCTTCCTGGTAAGGGCTTTTTTCCTTTTCTTTCATTAGTATCTTTTCTATATTTTCCAGGTTCTTATTGGCTTCTGTCTCATGTTTCTTCAGGATGTCCTTGCTCAGGAGCTAAACGACAACCAGTTTCTACCAACCCTTCCCCTTCTGAGAACAGTAGCGCCAATGCTAGCATTGGAAGCACCCAAAGCACACCGACCAGCAGCATGGCATGAGACTATGGTCATCTCCACCTCCATCAGAGCCACTGTCTTCCTTCAAAGTCACTTATACGGGTTATGTGCTTTTGTTTTCTTTATCAATGCTTAAAAAGCATGTCCTCTTTAAATTCTCCTTAAGGAGCACAACTTTGACCCACCAAGCCTGAAATGGATGTGTCCGGGGAGTTTTTTTTTTTGGTGGATTGGAGGGGCTAGTAGCTGCGAGACGGATAACAGAAGTCTAATCAGTGGCCTCTGACGCTCACCTCTGTATCCTCTCTGTTAAGTCAAGCTCCTAGACAGGAAGTTAAAGAGGGCAAGAGGACAAAAAAAAAAAATTGCTCCCAGCAACAGGAAAAACAAACCATATCCCCCAAGAGCTTACAGGAAATTCACTGCATTCCTTCCAATGAATTGTGCTTGCGTGATGGCGGCACAATAATAGTTAACAGGAGACAATCCAGTCAAAAGATTGTCTTTGAAAAACAGAGGAAATGCTGTTTTGCATTCACATCTAAGCTTTTTAACTCCAAAGGGCTTCTGGCTAGGTCAGTCCAAAGTGTTATCAACAACGTCTCTGGGACTGAAAGGCTCATCATGTTAGGATCTCAAACCCGCCAATGAAGTGCTCACTTAAAGGGCTATTCGTCTTTATTGGAGTTTGAGGTCAATAGTTAACAGCTACCTCCTGTTATTTAGAAATCTGGAGCTAAGTTTAAACTTAAAACTAGATTTCTCTGGTGAATTGATATTATTTTCTGCTTTATACTTAATTTTATGTTTTATTCTGTGTCACTTTTGGTTAATCTTTTAGTTGATCTTCTGGGTCATTTGTAGCTCACAAAACAAAGTTATGGTGCCATTTCTATGCTATCCAATAGCTGTAAAGCTCCTTTTTATGAATGTCTGTCTTTCATTGTTTATTGAAAGTTACATAGAAATATACTTACACTTCTTAATTACTCAATACAATTATCATACATTTTATTATTCCCTCAAGGAAGCAATACATTATGCACCATTAAAAGGAAAAACGTGTAAACTGAGATTAAATAATCACTGTTATAATGCAAATTGCAACATGAAGAGATACATGGCTGTGTCCAGAGCTGAGTAATGTGCTTATAATGAGGAGTTTGTACCAAATCTCTGACGTCAGACTTTTGCTGTATAAGGATTAAAGCGCCACTAATACAGCTACGCCCACAGGGTGGAGTTTCCCAAAAATAGTCTGCCTGGATGTTGAATTCCAGTACTTTTCATTTGCACATATCCATTTTCAGTCCAGCAATATTGCCTGACAATTTGTTGTTACCACCAGCATAGGCTACTATGAATTATACGTCTGTGGTAACATCCTTAAACGTATACAAACATGAACATGAATATGAATGTATTGCGTTTAACTGTTTCCAGCCAGGTTTAATCATAATACTACATTCTATTTTGATGTGTGTTTGCCTCACTGAAGGCAGTCAATTATGTGAGATGAGAAGCTAATGTTTGTTTAAACAAGTGTGTTACAAAACCCAATTTCTGGTGAGAAACTGACCAACTTAGAACTGTTGATTAGTCGCATCATATATATATATATATATATATACCAAAAAAACAACCCCACCCCAACTTTCCCAATCTTGTACATTTAAACTTCCCATTTAAGTCACCAGTTCTGAATACAGCCTACTTGGACTAGCATGATCAATAGTGAAAACTGTATGAGAGCAGATTTGATATGTATTGCAACTAGATATCCTCATTCACCATTTCTACTTCTACCAATACAAATAAAAGCACACACAATTTGTTATTTACAGTACATAATCGTGAGCCTCAATTTAATTCAGAAAATCATCTTAAGAAGTAGGTTGGGTTTAGTCAAACAACAGACTTTCTCATAGATTCCGCTGTTAGTGTTTAGTCTTCAACACAAAGTCAAAGTTCAATTATTGTTACATAAGTTATGTAGTTAAATAAGTGGGTGTATGCACATACTTTTTTTTAACCCAACCCACAATCTTTTCCTTACCATTACCAAGTAGTTTTAATTGTTAGACATGATCTGCACTGCAGTGTTGCTGGACATTAGTTAAAGAACATTCGAAAAATTGGGAGTGCTTTTTTCGCACGATGGCGTACGGACTGTTGTATGAGGATACGTTAGTTGCAACTACACATCAGTCAATCATTTATGCTTTTCACCCATAGTGTTTTCACCCCATGAAGAGTGCTTTAAAACTCAGATTTATTTCCAGCTGTCACACAACATGCCAAATGCTATGGAAATTGACCTTTGTGAGAAACCAGTTTAATTTTCTAATGATTAATCTCTGCTAACCCTAAACCCTGCAGTGCTAAGGCTAGACAGAAAATCTCATGAGAGCTAAAACTGTAGTGACGGTTGATCCGTAAATCCAATATTTGGTTCAATGTAGAATTGTTCATGTATTTTCTTTATTGTATTGCCACTCTGTTACCTCTTTGAACATATTCCCAGCACGTTTTGTGGTATCAGTCAGAAATGTGTATTCACAGTACATAGCTTTGGCACAAGCACCAACATTGTGACTTTAAAATGTTTCTTTATAAACATTTGACTCACTAATCTACTTATACATGCATATATATATATATATGTATATATTCACACTCCCGATAGTTACTTGCCTTCTTTAGTTAAAATAATTTATTCGCCTTCAAATGTAATCACAGAAATATTCAACGTTTCCGAAGTAACTGCATTTCTAAAATGTCTCCTCATTGTATGTGAGCCATGTAGCTTCTTAACCCCTCTCCTGCTCAGTGTGCGTGCATGTACAGTACATTTATCTGTGGATGCCTAATCTCCTTTGTGTATTTTGTGATACGGAGAACAAAGAGGGCCAGTACAAATTTCCACTTGAGTATTTGTGCAATATGATGAGATAAACTCCTCTGTAATGTCTATGTAGTTTTTTTTTTTTACCATGTTTTTTATAACAAGTGTTGTATGATATTTTTACTTTGACACATTTTCTCAACATGCTTTGTTCTTTTACATATTTGGAGAACTGGGACCATTCCTAATCATGGGCACTTATCAAATGCATAACATTTGTTTTGTATTGTAATCTTTGTTTTGTTAGCCTCCTATAACTTTGAGTTTCAATAATATTGTAGTCACAGACAGTGCGTGTCACATCACATGTCAAAGACAAAAGTTTGACTTTTGCTCACCCTTCAATTCCCCTGCTGTCCAAAACATGGCATATCTCTGCTGATACTGACATCCTGACATTGTTGTGTGTTGTTTTTGCTATCTTCACTGGGTGCGATGGGGATGTATTCTGAAAGACAGAATGTCTGTCCAAAGACACATTCCCAGGAAGAGTATTCATCATTCACGAACTTCTCCTTCACAGGGAACGCTCAAACTTAAGAGTAAAAAGGTTTGGCTGGTGAGAATATTTTTCATTTAATTTTAGGATATCTTTTCTTTTAAATGTCAGGTAATGTTAAACCAGTCCCAGGGACTGACACCTTCTGTCTGAGCACTGACAGTAAAATCAGACAGGCTGCCAGTTTATTCACCTGTAGATCTTCGTTACCTCTGACAACAGCTTCCTCCACAATGGGTGTGCGTGCGTGCGTGTGTGTGTGTGTAACTATACCTATGTATGTGAGCAGATTCTTTCTCCAGCCCCTAACAATGTCCAAATTATGAATTCTTATTAAAGAAGCCTGAACAACATGTCAGAATGTCTCCTTAGATTTTATCTAGTATTAAATGCAGAGTAACTTTTAAACCATTTAAAATGGAGTTCATTTCTTGAGACAATACTCAACTGATGTCATGTACCTTCATGTTGTCTGTGAACCAATATATGTTTTGTCTACATTTATCTTAATAAAGTGAATATGACAAACGTTATTTGAGTTTTCTGGTGTCTGTCTCACAGCATTTCAAATCAAATCAAGTTTTATTTATAAAGCACATTTAAAAGCGATTTTTGGTCGAGCCAAAGTGCTGTACATGTAATAAAAACACATTACTACAATCACAATAAAAGACAATAAATTACAACATATATATAAAAAACACAGGGAATAGTCAGGAGTCATGCTCCGCTCTGACTAGAATGCCAGGGAGAAGAAGTGTGTCTTAAGAGTAGATTTAAAAACCCCTAGGATCTAGGCAGACCTCACATGGAGAGGCAGAGTGTTCCAGAGCCTAGGGCCAGCCGCTGCGAAGGCTCGGTGACCTCTGGTTTTGAGCCTGGTCTTGGGCACTACCAGCAGCAGCTAGTCAGCAGACCTTAAAGCTCTGGCTGGGGTGTAGCGCTGGAGGAGTTCAGCTATATAGGCCGGAGCCAGCCCATTTAGTGCTTAGCGGCATTGTACTGGGTAATCACATTATGTGGGTTTGGAAAGCAGATGCTCCTCCGATCTCCAGGGACAAGTTATGTCATAAAGTAATACAAAAGCACATTTGGAAGGTCTAGAATTATTACACATTTTAAAATGTTTAAACAACAGTGACAAAAAGTAACAAATACAATGATTCTGTATTTGCTGTAAACTACTAAATATTGTTGAACATGCTGTGGAGAAAATGCCCTGTTCTCAGTCTGGTGTTGTCAGCTACGAACGCTGCGACACCGTCACTTGAGGACTTGTTGCCTCTACACTAGGTGCAAGCTTCCTCCGTTATATTCTGTGTTACTGATATGATGACACTTCCACATGAGAACTGTTAGCTTAGAGAGACTTCTCACATCATTAGCAACAAAGATGAAAATGTGCCTTCTACCCAAGAAGCGGACATGTCTGGTTTGGCCTATTGACTAATAACCGGGATTCTCACAGTTGAAACAAATCAAATCCAAAGCCTACACAACAGGAGTCGAGATAAAACTCTGAAAAACAAGTGTCTCCGACTACAAGATCTTAGGAAAGAAAATCCTTCATTGTAACATTATTTTCACAGCATCCACTTTTGAAGAATTTCTCAGTAGCTGATTGAATATTCTCATCCTTTACAGCGAAAGTGAAATTAGCAAGATTAAAATGTCAAACAAACAATACACCATTACAAGTAAAAGTCCTGAAATCACCATGCTACTGATGCACATCCATAGACAGATAGTACAAATGTACTGTATTATACTGTATACTTATCGGCCTCTGAGTAAACATGACAATTACCTTGATACATGATATTCTTTACATTTACTTTGTTTATCTTTTTATTTGTATTTCTCACACACATGCTCTATTTTTTTTTAATGTGGTTCCTAATATTTGTAGTTATTAAGCTCTTATAATTATGCAGAAAGTATCATTTGGTGTTATTACATATAATCGGATAGAGCAGAGCATGCAAATGAGTGATGTGAAACACAATGAGCTTAATGAAATGAAAACATTACACTAGAATGGTGTTATGAGTCATATTACCTTTATTGTAAGGAGAAATTATAACAATTGTGTTGTCTTTCATGGATAGCCTTTCCTAAGGTTTGAAATGTTCCTTCTAATATACAAAAACTTATTTCAGGACTGGAGTCAAGGCACACAATACATGTTTATGGGCTGCCGTCATCTCCAGATATGACCATGGAACCATTTGACCTTCAGAGGCTGCATTATCTGACGCCTTTGTGTGTGTGTCCTTGCAGGCTTACCAATTCAGCTTTACATCTCTGCACAAATATTTTCTTTTCTACAAAAGTACATAAATCATGCAACAATTACCTAAGGGCAAAACCTTTCATCACAGCTCTGTAATAAAAAAATTAAGGTGTAAATCAGAGAAAAGGGATTTTTCTTTTCTCTTGATGGGATCAAACAGGTTTTTTTTCTTTCTGAATAAAGAAGCAGGCATCGGTATTGGATGGAGCTATGCACTTTAAGGATATTGCTTCTATATAAATTCTCTGTCTTTGAAATTGATTGTAAAAAATATAGCCACTATTTTCAAAAGAAGAAACGGAAACAAGTAGGCTACAGATGGTGATTATTGAAAGTTTGTTGGTCAGTTCATAGCCTCAAATCACTTAACCAGTGGCGAGCCGTGACTTTTATACCTAGGCCCTCTGACCAACCTTCCCTCGAAAAAAAGAAGAGATATTACGGTATACTTCAGCGGAATATCAAAACAACGGCCCGGGGTGCAAAACGCATCAATGACAGCGACCCTCTTCCACACAAAACAACATCATTTATATAAACACCTATCATCACAGGGCACCCACAGCCAAGTAACAATTACAAATGAATTAAGTCGGCACGGCGGCCCACATTGAAAATGACTTAGGCCTACCTTTGATGATAAATCAGTGAAACACAAAGTCCATCCTCCTGTCCTTTTGGATGAAGCACTTGATGGCGGGGTCATGCAGCTGATCCTTTGCCACTCCAGTTTATCATTGTAACTCAATCTTGAAAATGACTCGGTTAATAATTTCGTCATCACTATCACTGAAGTGAGCCATCATGAACGAACTTATGCTAATCATAAATCTATCGATCGTAAATCTATCGGTTAGATTTATGATTCGAAAATAATAAAAGTAGGGTAGACATGTGGATATTATCCGGCTGAACAAAACGTGCATTTATCTAACAGGTTCGTTTTCCACAGACCTTATTTCCAGCTATTTTCCAAAATCCTATGGAGAAATCTCACTGCTTTCTGTCGAGGGAATCCGAGCGCAGCTTACTTCCGGGTTTTAGGACGCGTCACTGCACCACTTGCATAGACCTCACAGCGGGCGGATCTTGTCTTGTCTCCCACAAGACATCCGCAATATGGACTCCCTCCCACCCTTCAAATCCAGCCTGAAAACTATAGGTTACTTACGTAACCCCAGTTCTCAGAGTAACATGAAGTGAGATCAGGGGCGGCGCCAGGGGGGAGCTAGGGGGTGCTGAAGCACCCCCCAGGATTGCCAAAGCACCCCCAAGAAATATGTTTTTTATTTTTTTTCGAAAATTATTATTATTATTTTTATTAAATTAAATTAGAAATATTATTGATTACATCAATGCATATGTGAAACAAACACATTTTTGACCAAAAACATAAAGCCAACACAGGTGATATGATTAGGCCAATGGTCAGCACCCATTCGATTTTTGACCTACCCATAGGCTAAATTACTTTGTGACACTTGATTGACTTCCTGTTAGCTAGAGCGCCAAATGATTTGCTAACAGCAAAGTGAAAAATTGATCGTTTTTTAGTCCTTAAACGACCACGTGTGGACACTCAATCAAAACCAACTGAAAGCGAGAGGGATTCTGCACATAATAGGCCTCGTGAGTACAAGTAGCTTACTTCTGGGTCTCTGTGTTTCATTCAAGCCCTGCTCTGTGTGTGTGTGTGTGTGTGTGTGTGTGTGTGTGTGTGTGTGTGTGTGTGTGTGTGTGTGTGTGGTGTGTGTGTGTGTGTGTGTGTGTGTGTGTGTGTGTGTGTGTGTGTGTGTGTGTGTGTGTGTGTGTGTGTGTGTGTGTGTGTGTGTGTGTGGCACGAGCCATTTTGTGTGCGTGCGCGAGCGAGCGAGCGAGAGAGCTCGCCTCGCGCACCAGTGGGTATCTACCGGAGATCGTTGTGGTTAGCATCTGGTGCTAGCTAGCCAAGCTAATGGATATAAGGAGCTTTTTCAACAACAAGGTGGAGGGAGAACTCTCTCCTGTCAGACGGAGAGTCTCAGGTAACCTCAACTCAGGTGAAGTAAAGGACTCTCTCAGTGTTTAGATAGTTAACTTTAGTCTAGTTATCTCAGTGGGTCTCAAACGGTTTGTTTTAAAAGGGGAGTGATTTGTAAAATATCTATAAAGAAATAGAAAATCTGTTGACAGTTCTGTTTCATATGGGTGTTGAGATGTATCCATAGATCTCTTAATGTTGCTCTCAAAGTGCACCAGATTGATGCTTTTAACTTAAATATGTAACAAAAAATCTTCCCGGGGGAGCTAGCCCCCGGACCCCCCTAGAGGAGGTGAGGACCCTCCTAGAGGAGGTGAGGTCCGCTCCCCACTTGTAAAAATAGCACTTTACCCCTGCCTATATGCCGTGAGCTGATTATCGAGCCTTCATTGTAACAGTCGCGGGTACACTGTGTGTGCGTGGGGAGTGTTGCAGTAGAAAATTCAACTGTAGCGCTGGTGCATTAATGGGAAACCCTAAATGTTTGAACACCCTCTATGAAACGTCAAGCTACCCCACAGCACCCCCTAGAGAAAATCTCTGGCGCCGCCACTGAGTGAGATGTCTCACTATGGGATGCGCCTCATCGCGGAGCAAACAGAAGCATCAATCTCATTACGCCAATCCTGATTGGCTGGTGATCTTGACGTCAGCGTCAGGGAATCACCCCCTATAAGTAGCTTGCGCCACGACGCATGCATCATTCAAAATAAGCACCTCTTCTCGCTTCACCATAGCAAGGAGGGCCGTCTGGTGAGACATCTCACTTCATGTTACTCTGAGAACTGGGGTTACGTAAGTAACCTATAGTTCTCATTCATAACACTCCGTTCGATGTCTCACTATGGGAAATTGTAGCTCCCGTATTGCCAGACGAGCTTATCTCGAAAATCACCAACCAAACAGAACCTTAACAGGTAGAGTCCCGACTCAACAAGGTGCCCAGCACTGCTCGGGCCACGCTTGGAGCGGAGACATCTAGCCTGTAAAAGCGGACAAAAGTGAGCGGCGAGGACCAGCTCGCCGCTGCACAGATGTCTTGGATGGAAACACCCTTGAACAAAGCCCAGGATGTAGCCAGGCCCCGAGTCGAGTGAGCCCGCAGATCCGAAGGTGCTTGCAAACTCTGACTCGTATAGGCCAAAGCTTCCACAATCCAGTGGGAGAGCCGTTGCTTAGTAACAGGCTTGCCCTTGTGAGGGTTAGCCCAGGACACAAAGAGTTGGTCATTAAGACGAAGCTCCTTTGATCTGTCCACATATGTGCGTAAAGCACGGACTGGACACAACAGATCCTGCCGCCGTTCCCCGGAGGAAACCAGCGGCGGAGGAAATGCCTCAATGTCAATTGGGGTACACGAACCAACAACCTTTGGTGTAAAGGCAGGGTTGGGCTTCAACAACACTCTCGTTTGCCCTGGGGCGAACTGAGTGCATGAAGGATGTACAGACAGCGCATGAATATCACTGACCCGTTTGGCGGATGCCAGGGCCAGTAACAGCACTGTCTTGATTGACAGATGTTTCATGTCAGCTCCTTCCAGGGGTTCAAATGGGGTCATTCTGAGCCCATTTAAAACCACTGCCAAGTCCCATAAGGGCACCAGTGACCTGGAGACAGGGAGGAGCCTGCGAGCTCCCTTCATAAAACGGCAGACCAAAGGATGTTGGCTAGCCGTCTTACCCTCAAAGCCCACATGGCATGCAGCAATAGCAGCCAGGTACACCTTGATCGTGGAGAAAGCTCTGTGTTTATCGATCAAGTCCTGTAGAAATGATAAAATCACCCCGACAGGACATTGAAAGGAGATGTGTCCTTCTTGAAGGCACCACTCCTCAAACACCCTCCACTTACAGTCATAAAGAGACCTGGTGGAGGAAGCTCTCGCACTCTGAATAGTGTTTATCACCTTCTGAGGGAGTCCCATTGTATTCAGATTGTACCACTCACGGGTCAGGCCCATAGTGCCCCGCGCTCTGGGCGTGGATGAAGGATCGCCCCCCCCGCCTGAGACAATCGGTCCCTGCTTAGAGGGGGCTGCCATGGCTGCCCGCACAACAGCCGATATATCTCCGCCAGCCCGTACGTTGCGGGCTAAGGCGGAGCCATCAGGATAAGTGTGTGGCGTTGCTCCTTCACTCTGGCCAGAGTTGGGGGTATCAGAGCCAGGGGTGGGAACGCGTACAGAAGACCCGGAGGTCAATCGTGTACGAGTGCGTCCACGCCTAATGGTGCGTTTAAATCGTGCATTAAAGAGAACAGCTGTCATTGAGCATTTTCTCTTTATGCGAACAGATTTAACGCGGCTCTGCCGTAACGCACCCACAGCGGACTCACGATCCTTGGATGTGGAGTCCAGTCTGCATAGAGTGGTGCACCTCTGGACAGTATTTCTGTCCCGAGGTTCATCACTCCTGGTACATGCATCACTCTCAGAGAGAGGAGACGTCTGCCGCTCCAAGGGATAAGTTTGTGTGCCAGTGTGTGTGACTGGAGACAACGCAACCTCCCTTGGCAGTTCATACACGATACTGTGGTCGTGTTGTCTGTCCTCACGAGGACATGGTGTCCTCTGAGAGAAGGCAGAGAGCGTTTTAGGGTGGGGAACACCGCTAAAAGCTCCGGGTGATTTACGTGCGCCCGCTGGAGGTCTCTGCTACAGAGACCCCTCACCGGGCGACCTTCGTAAATACCCTATCAGCCTGTCAGACATGCGTCCGTGGTGGCCACCTTCCGTGAAAGGACGGCACCCGTAGGCGCGCCCCGTACTAGAAAAGTCGGGTGCGGCCAGTGGCGTAGTGCCACTACGCATTTCATAATAACCAATACTCTCCGCACGCCGTGGCGCGCGGGGTTTGGTTTTATTATGAGACCCATGTTGAGCAGGTGCTTTACGAGGACATTTGTCTGCGTAATCTGACTCTGCTCGGCGGGCATTATAGATAAAACCCTCCTTTCTAGGAGAGAGAGAATCTCTCTCTCCAGAATATGGGTTGACTCCCCCCGGGCTTGTGAATACAGATAGCCCGAGAGGCGAGGGGGGGTGACGGTGACTTGGAGTCTGTAGCTCCGTGTAACCGTCTTGAGAAACCCAAGCAGATGTCGTGAGCATCTCCCGCTGTATGCTCCTTAGAGCCAGCTGAGATGTCACGTCTCTTCCCCTCTGAGTCTCTATTTGTTGTGTTATGGGGCCCTCCAGTGTCTGAGCACTGTGGTGCCCCATTTCGACAATCCCCACCGACACAGCGCATGCGTGTGGTGGTGGTGCCCTTACGGCTCCAGCCGGCACTGCGCATGCGCGTGGCGATGGTGCCTTCACAACCCCAGCCGGCACTGCGCATGCGCGTGACGGTGGTGCCTTTACAGCTCCAGCCGGCACTGCACATGCGCGTGACGGTGGTGTCTTCACGACCCCAGTCGGCACTGCGCATGCGCGTGACGGTGGTGTCTTCACGACCCCAGTCGGCACTGCGCATGCGCGTGACGGTGGTGCCTTTACAGCCCCAGCCGGCACTGCGAATGCGCGTGACGGTGGTGCCTTCACAGACCCGTCAATTGTCCGCCCTTTGAGAGAGGCCGTAGCTGCTCTCAGAAGGGGAACAGTTGACGGACTGTTTATTGTTTTTCTTTTCATTTTTCCGAGCTGCGCCCTTGGCTCGAAGCCTGGATGCGTCAGCGGAAAATGATTTGTGACAGAAAAATCAATAAGTGTGTGACATGTGTTTATGCGGACTTGAGGATGGTGTTGAGGCATCTCTCGAGGCGGCGGGAACACATTTAGAGCTGGGGAACCGTAGACTTCCAGCTCCGTCACAGAGGGGAGAAGGAGGGGCTGTCGCGCCGCTCGCTTCTTCTTCCTCGACTGCTGGCCGAAATTCTGGGTTGGCTGCGCCTGGGATGCAGCCGGAACCGGAGATTTTCTAGGCCAGCTCGCCCTCGTCCCCTGCCTGGGCTGGGGACTCGGGGCGGACTGCGACCTCTGCGCTTTCGGTATTTTTAACCGAGCAGGGTTCGCAGCTTGGACGAAGGGCTGCCGCTGCGAAGGCAGCGGCTGGGCCCTTCGAGGGAGGCAGAGGTGGAGGGCCTCGTCCTCCTTCTTTTTCGACTCGCATCTGCTTTGCATGGAGGCAAGAGCGGAGCCAAAAATCCCCTCGGGAACGATGGGCATGTCAAGCACATCCTCCTTTTCCCGGTCTGGGAGATTGGTGAGGTTGAGCCATCTAGCTCTTTCCTGCACCACCATGATCCCCATTGTTTTGCCCGTGGCCTGGACGACGCAGCGTTGGACACGGAGACAAAGGTCTGTGACCGCGGCCAACTCGTCCAGAACGGCCGGTCCAGGATTACTCGACATATCCTCACAGAGCTCCGCTTGGTATGCGGTTAGCAGTGAGGAAACGTTCAGAGCCCTGGCGGACAACGCTGCGGCTCTGTAGGACCGTTCCGTCATGGTTGACTGGAAACGGTCCACCTTCGCTGGCAGCGTTGGGTTCCTGCTTGGTGACGGGCCCATCCTCGGTAGGAGGTGGGTTGCCACCAGCAGTTCTATCGGCGGTATGCGGAGCAGGCCGAGCCTCTCCATACCGTCGCAGTCTAGGGAGGAGGCACCCTGGATTGGGGCCTTGTTGGTAAAGGGTCGGTCCCTCCACGAGACCGACACCTCTTCCAACATCTCCGGGAAGACCGGGAGGAGTTGCCCTCCTTGTCCTCGTTGCTTGGGGAGAATGTTTCCCCTCGTAACGGGACCTGGCGGTCTCCTTGGCCCTTTCGGGCCACGGGATGTCTAGCCTGGACGCAGTGCGCTGACACGCGGCCTGCAGGTCCCTGCTCAGACAGGGCGAAGCTGGTGTGCTATCGCCCGGGAGAGCAGCCATCGCTCCCGGCTTTGCCGTTTGAGCCGATGACATGAAGATATATTCTTCTTGCTCATCCGAATCAGACAGGAGGGACTCAGAGGTGTCCTCTTTGTCCCCCATGTAGTCTAATTCCAGGACATTCCCCGCGGGTGAGACCATGGTCAGGTCTCGCCGGGAGCTCCCGCCTGGTGAGGCGTGGGGCTCCGTTCCCGCGTCTCTTGCCGCCACCGGGTCCCGGCCTGACACGGCGTGGGATCCCGGTTCCGCAGCTGCCACTGTTAGTGAGCCCCAGACCGACATAGTGAGGGGCTCAGTCTCTGCAGCAGACGCCCCTGTGTCTTGATTGCCAAACGGCGAATCAGTGGACATGAGGGAGTCCTGTTCCAGCAAGCTAGCTTGGTGTGCTAGCCGTCGGTGGAGGCTCTTTCGGGTGAAAAGGGCGCAATGCCCGCACGAGCCGGGGTTGTCGATAGCCTCCTGGGCGTGTTTCAGCCCGAGGCAGGACGGGCAGACCTGGTGTGAGTCTGTGCCTGCTATCTTCAACCCGCAGCCGCATGACCGAGCCTTCGAGTCCCTGACTCCTCTGGTGTGAGGGGGAGAGGCGTCCATCTTGTTCGCCTCGTGGCGTGGAGAGGACCCGCTCGTAACAGGTACGTCGTTGAGAGAAAAAGTGTTACCAACCCGTCCTTAATCCGGAGAAAAAGGGGACGGTGTGGGTCCTTTGTTCTTAAAGAATACTGACTGGTGTGTCAATATACTTCTAATCCTTTTCTCCTCCGTGAGAGAGAAAAAGAAAAGCGTCCTCGCTACCGTGGTGTCGGTAGTAAGGGGAAGCTAGCTAGCAACGGGTGCGTAGCTAGCTTGAGAAAAATCAAAACCTTACCTTACTTTCCGGGGAAAGAACGGCGAGGTCGATTTTAATACTAACTGGCGTTAGTATTACCGTCTTCTTGCGAAAGAGAAGGAGTAGCCGGCGAGCGCCCGTCGACCGAAATGGTTATATTTGGGTTCAGTCTGTGGACCGTTAAGCTTGTCCGGCTACTATAGAGATGTGCTCTGAAGCGAGAAGAGGTGTTTGAATGATGCATGCGCCGTGGCGCAAGCTACTTATAGGGGGTGATTCCCTGACGCTGACGTCAAGATCACCAGCCAATCAGGATTGGCGTAATGAGATTGATGCTTCTGTTTGCTCCGCGATGAGGCGCATCCCATAGTGAGACATCAAACGGAGTGTTATGAATGAGAACACACCTTTTTAAACTGGCGTATTCTATTTCTTAATCTCTGCTAAACTGATTGTTGTTTTTAAGTCTCTGTTATTTAAGTATTTTTTTTTAAGTCTTGTATTACTGTGTGCTCTTCTTTGTTGATTGTTTTTAATTATGCTCTGTAAGGTGTCCTTGAGAGCTTTGAAAGGCGCCCATAAATAAAATGCATTATTATTATTAGTATTATTATAAAGTCCGCGAAAATAAAGCCCGCCCATTTAGAGGGAATATATGATTGGTCAATTGTACTGTCATTTGACATTACTCTCTTGTTGAGTTACTATAGCTGGCCCTCTGTGAATGTAGAGAGGGACCAACAAGCCCTCCCGTCTTCACATAACTAGCAGAGACGGCATTTAACCCTTCACATTCCAACAGAAACTGAACAGGCAGATTCGAAGGATTTATTTCTTTGGAAATATTATTTTAAATACAATTAAATCAAGTTATTTTGGTAAAACTAATGAAAAATGTAACAACAAAAAAATATAAAAAATAATTTAGTTTTTTTAATGTTTTCAAATATTATTTTTTAGAATATCTTAGGCCCTCACAGAGGGCCTAGAGGGCCCTGACGGCTCACCACTGCACTTAACAAGTGGCATTGGGGTTCATTATTGTATTTACTATGTGTATTATGCATACTGACATCAGTGAGTACAATTAAATAATACACTTTTCACATGTCAACTGCTTTGCATGTTCAAAAACGCGAAAATGTATAAGGATGCTGCTTGACGGGGAAACCAACCTTTAACTGACACTAACAATATCTGTTGTAATAACCATGCTGCAACATATAAAAGGCCACCACAGAAAAGTACACTGAGAGTGAAAGAGATTGGAAAAATGGGTCAGAAGGTAGTAGAATGATGATTCTATTTCCTCAGAGTAACTATGGAGTTATTCAAAAAATGACTCACATAAATACTAATATCATAGTTTTACATTTTTATCTGGTTTTTACTCAATTTAGGGGGTTCATTTCCCACTTAAAAATATATTAAAAATGACTCACTATCTTACTGTTGATAGCATAATTCACTATTATCTGTGAATTACTTAACCAGCTAACTGACACAAATGCGTATCTTTCATAAACCTGCTTTGCAAAAATATATTTTATTAACAGAGCAAATTATAAAGTAAAATATATTCCTAAATAAATATGATAATGCAATTTTTTAACATCTTATTATTTTAAGTAAGAATATACAAATGGGAGAACATGTTAATCAACATTGAGTTGAACAATAATCCTAAAATGATTCTAGACAGTAAAGGTCAAGTGTTTAATTGTATGTCCCTGAGCAGTGCATTAGTACTCAACAAACTTTCAATCGTGTGTAGTTAACCTGCGCCTATAATGGAATAAAAAAGATAAACTAGCCCAGCATAAATTTCATTATAGTGTTAGATTTGCCTGGAACGCTGCATAATGAGTGGCTGCAGGGAAACGACCCATTACATTTAATTACTCTGATAAATGGACTACCGCTTACCACCACTAGATGGTGCTATATTTTCTACTTTCTTTAAATAGATTGTTTATGAACAGAAGAAGACAATGACCCTCATCGCAGCCTCATCGTAGACCAAGTTACCATGCACATATAATAACAGTTATAAATACTGTAACAACATAATAATATTGTCTTTTGGAAAGGATGACATGGAATCAAAATGACTGAAACATCTATTTCTAGATGTTGTTTGCACTTAAGATAATCGTAGGACTACCTATTTAACCACCTTTTTTAGAATCAGGTTCGCAAATCTGTGACTGATCCTGACATGAAGACTATAAAGCCTGGAGGGCATGTTGAATTCAGGAAGCTACATGATGAGAGCATAACTGGAGCTGCTCGGAATAAGCCGCCTCTCCCTCAGACTTTCACACCCTGAGGCGACGTGCTGCACACAAGGTTGTTTACAGACACCAGCCCTGTGTACAGGCTCAACCTCTCTCCCCATCTTTCACCCACACTCTCAAATTCACTCCCTCACAGGCAAACCATATACTAGCCCACACCTGGCTCTGCCTCCACAGCCTGGACAGGGGTAATCCTCAAACTCATAGGCAGTGTGGGTGCTCCGAGCAAATCCCTTTCCTTCAAAATGCAGACACCTCTGGAGCTGCGGCGCAAACACCTCAGAGGTGTTAACACCATCTTGTCTTCTTTTATGTTTGCTCCTTTTGCTTCATTCCCTTCCACTCGTGCATGCTCCTAACTATTTAACATGTTTAAAGAAATGTCCATACACACAGGATCTGCTATTTAATTACATGTTGATTTGTTACAATTAGGTGTGTTACAGTTTTCACAACATAATAAGACCTACAATATGTGTTATGTATCTAGTAATATAGGCAGCAGGTGGAATTTTGTATTGCCTGTTTCCTTTTTTGTGAGTGGAGGCTAACATCACCTGCATGAAAATGAACAGGGTGTAGAGCGAGAGTGAATACTGATGCATGCAGCGTAGGCCTGAACCTTTTTTCCAACTTATTTTATATGTATCCAGTTTTAATTGCTGAAAGGATAGTTATTCTTTGAAATCACACAAACCCCTTTGAAGCTTTTATCACTATGATGTATATTTTAAACAGAAGTCAAGTGCACATCTCAATCCATCCGTTCACCTGATTGGGATCCATAACACTGAGCAGAAACTCCAACAGCTTCAATTTGATCCTAGTGGTCAATAGATCCCACTTCTGAAGTAGTTTTACCTCCGAATAACCTTGCTCGTCTCCTCATCTAAAATTGCCAGGTTGTCAGCGGTGCTCAAACTGAATGTTCCAAGTCATTCTTTCAAGTGAGATACCCAAAAGTGGGGCCTGAAGCATTTATTTTACTGCCGTAAGCACTGCCATTCCACAACCCCGCCTTTGTTTGCAGTGTTTTAGAAGAGCAATGTTTTTCCTTTAAACCGACTGTTGGAGTGAGACAGAGGGTGAGCTTCTTGAGCTTCTTTCCTGGTGATCCAGCTGGTGTGTAATTGGCCACAGCTAAACGCTTTATAGGTATTGGGTTTTGTTTTCTCTTCTGGGTTGGCTCTTTGCTTACTGCCACAACGGATTATAGTTTTTTCATCTTGGTAGCTCTCTCCTTTAATGGCTAATGCTGGACTCTCTTTGATAACTTTTCAGTTCACCACTTACATTTAGCATGGTATTGGACTGGCGGTGTTTCTGCTTATTATGTGTAGCTATGTAAGTGATTTCAGACAGACACCGATGGAAGTTAATGAACAGGCAACATTTAAAGCCAAACCTACATTCGAATGCAGTTACATCAACGTTTGTACCTGGATAGGAACAGAATATATTGGACCGTTACACAGTTTACTCGCCACGGTTTAATCTTAGCAAACTATATCAAATCAGCATAACAGCTAAATAAAAAAAAGAAATGGCAAGCCGATTTAGCTTTTATTCATTTCTGGAGGATATCAAAAAATATATTCTTACTAGTAAGAATACGAATTCTTGATATCAAAAATTCAATTCGTACTAGTAATAATGTTTATTTCTGATATCAAAAATTGAATTTTTACTAGTTAGAATGCAAATTCTTGATATCAGAAATTCAATTGTAACTTGTTGTAATGTGTATTCTTGATATCAGAAATGTGATTTTAACTAGTGAGATTTTAATCGTTTTTCTCATTCATTTTAATGGGAGTTGGAATTTGATCTAGTTTAAAATGCCAATTTCTGATATCAGTAATTCAATTGTTGATATCAACAATTGGCATTTCGACTAGTTGAAAATTGAATTCTTGATATCAGAAATTGGTATTTTTACTAGTTCAAATTGAATTGCAACTAGTAACAAATGAATTATTGATATCAGAAATTGGAATTTGAACTAGTTCAAATTCCAACTCCCGTTGAAATGAATGAGAAAAACGATGCAAATCTCACTAGTTAAAATCGCATTCCTGATATCAGAAATACACATTACAACTAGTTACAATTGAATTTCTGATATCAAGAATTTGCATTCTTACTAGTAAGAATTTATTTTTTGATATCCTCCAGAAATGAATAAAAGCTAAATCGGCTTGCCATACTGTAGCCTGTAAATGTTTTTTTTTCTACAACAAGTAAATCTTTATAAGTAAATAATTGATTGAGGGTATTTCCCAGGGCTAATTATGTTTGGAGGCTTTTGCATTCTAGTCTTGGCGCAATGTTAATGTTTAATTGGGTGAAGACATTTTTGACAAACAATCATGGGTTTTGAGGTTATTAACGATCACTCATCTCAATTCTCTATGTTTTTCGAATCCTTCGCTAGGTCCAGAATGCATTGCTCCATGCGTGTTTGATCTCTTATCAACTATCTGAAGAGATTGTTGATATATTCTTTGAACTTCTTTTGCTGTCTTTACATCTTTTTCCTGGCAATGTTATTTTGCTAAATTGTTCTAAGACTTCAATCCTCATTGACCTTGTCTAACATTACCGTTGCCTCGTCGGGTGATGACATTATTGCATCACTCTTCAATCTCTCGAAACTTGATAAGGAAAGGAAAAGCCTGTGTTAGTCATAGCTTAAATGTGATTGATACATTTATTCTGCACCTAGCCCCACAGTGGCAGATATGGAAATAAGTGGAAAGGAAAACACAAATGTAAATTAGTGTAAGCAGAAAGTGTAGCTCTAGATAAACCCCTGACTGGCTGTAAAGACAAGTGCCTGCGTGCACAGAATGCTGAGCACAGCTAGCCCCTTGTAAACAAAGCTTCTGCTATTTAGTTTCAGTTGGCTTAATTAGAATGAATGAGGGGGGCTTGTGCAAAGAGGACAGTTTTTGTGGGTGGAGGGAGAGGAGGAATTGGCCATGGTGGAGGCAAAAGCTGGACTGAGAGATAAAAGTTACTAGCGGGTGGCAATAGACCAATTGGACAATGACAAACAAAGCCTCGAGCCAAAAACACAGCCGTAATGAATTTAGGGGAACAACATACATGTTAATGTGCGTTCAAATTGAATTATTAATATGATTATATTCCATGCTTTATCCATACTTCAAAGGAAGTATGTGTGTGTGTGTGTGTGTGTGTGTGTGTGTTGTGTGTGTGTGTGTGTGTTGTGTGTGTGTGTGTGTGTGTGTGTGTGTGTGTGTGTGTGTGTGTGTGTGTGTGTGTGTGTGTGTGTTAATGCAGTTGTGATTGCAGAGAGGTATGAGTCCTACTGAGGCAATTTACCAGCTAGTAGAACAGATTGTTGTTCATAATACTTTTTAATATATGCTGTATATGTAATAGAGATTACATTATAAAACAAAAAATGGCCATGACAGTACAAGGAGTTTATTGGCAGTAAAATCTCTTCATATTCTTTTCTAAAAGCAAACATTTGTATACCTTATTTTATAATTCTACTGAGTCCTAAAAACACTACTCATGTACTCCTTAGTAACATTTGTACTTATATATTCCTGTACATTCTCAGTATGTGCATCCTTGTGCTGACTGTAGTGTGAGTTTAACATAAGCACAGCTCCAAATCTGTGGGGAGCTGCTCAAGTGGAAGCCAATTCAATGGGAATTATTCATAGACAATAACTAAAGCAGAGCAAATGATGCATTATGCCATGTGTTTTTATCTCTCATAAAAGCCGAGTTATTGTTAAGGGTAATAATTATTTATCTGATGCCTTAATTTAGTTTGACTTCAGTAACTTTTATATGAAAGATAATGTCATAACATTACCTTCATTTTGTTAAATGTTTCTTTTGCCTGCCAGGTTTCCTGTTTCTATATTCCTTTTTACATATTTAAATCAGTGATTTAATAAGCTTAATATGAGAAGCTGTGAAATATCCTGTTTTATCATGTTAGTCCAGCAGCCAACACTTGCACCTCTCAAACACCTTTGACATAGGAGGGCTGTCAAAACCTCATGGGAGCTGTTGTACCCCCATCAAGCATCGGAATATAAGATTAGGTAATGCATCAGTTCCATGTCCACCCGCGGACATGACATATTGAGGGCGAGAGGCCACGTCCTCATGGAGAAGGTGATAATGACCAGTGTTTTTGGACATGGATAGAGACTGGAAACCAATCAGGTATGTGTCACACTGCGTCCTGTCAACCATAGAGCACTGGATGATAAAGTGCCTATTGTCAAATGTAAAGGATTAAAACAAAACCAGGAACGAGTGAAAATGTGTTAAAGTTTTAGGAAGGTAGATGAAAAATCTGACAAACACAACATCCACTACTTCAACATTTGACTTTAATGAACACAGTTAATCTACATTTTGTTAGAAATGCATCAGGCATGGAACAATGGCGATACATCAACATGTCCCATCTCAGGTTGCATTATTTCCCGAATGAGTTATAAACAACAATAACACACAGGTTACTGTGTGATGTGTTCAAACGGGACCAAGTCGCCCATATTGACTTTGTGTCACCCTACCACTTGGCCTTTTGTTTTGGTGGGGATGGCCTGTCACTGGGATGGCAGTAGAAGGAGGGAGGATTTCTCTGAGGAAAGACGGAAAGGGAAAGGTCATGGTGAATAAAAGGCTTTTAATCTAAATGCCTTATGTCGTGTGCCCAGGGAATATCAAAGTCATCCCATTTCTAGTGAGGTCAGACTAGGGCAGCGTCCCTGTTTGCCCACTGCTCTCTTCTGTGTTTGTGATGCCTAAATACCAAGAGATGGAGCGCTTTAAGAAAAGGTTAGAAGCAGCATGGTGTTCTGTCCCACACTGTCTGTTTCTCTCTCAGTGTGTTCATGTGGGCCTGTGTAAAGCTCACTGCATAAAGATAAGATATGCGATGTGACTGTGTTCGAAGCTTAAGGCTTTATGATGGTACCAAATAGGAGGAAGTCTAGATACTGTATTTCTTGTTATTTGGTTTGAAACCATGGAAGATCTGGAACAAGATTATGTTGCTTTGCAGGATTCAGACGAAAATGCATCACACAACCTGTTACATTTCTGCAGGGAGTGAACATTTACATTATCGCAAGCATGTACAGTAGGAATGTGTTTGTTATACAACATGTTGGGAGTATTTTTCTGACCGAGATAGTTAGTAAGGCTTCAATTTGATCTCAGCTGTGTTGTCAGCTTGGAAAAATAACACTTGCGATCTGCAGTCCATTAGGTGTGAAGTGGAATCACGTTTTCCACAACACTGACCCTGAGCATCCATCATGTCAGACATTCACAACTATTCAACTCCAACACAGTGCTTTCTGACTGCTTTTAAAGTTGCACTATCTGATCCAAACACAAACAAAGGTTTAGGAATCAAAACACAACAATGGCAAAAAGCACTTTAAAATGGTCTGACAGCCAAATAATAACAAACACATCAGATCAGAACAGTGTAAGACTCACAGTTATAAAGACAACATGTACAAAGCTTAGACATAGAAATACCTGTATGTGAAAGCTGAGAAACCCTCACTGCACAGAAGGGGACTCAACAAGACCTGCCTGATGCATTCATTGCAGCTATAAACAGGAATCTTATGTTCTGTGTGCATGTTGCCGTTTGGTGTACACACATTCATAACAGTTATTTTATTTAGCCACCATACACCAAGCCACATATATCAACTAATATGCTGCTGGGTCAGTGACAAATAAGGGTTGGTATGATGTCCAAATCAAAAATATGCTTTAAACTTATTAAAACAACATGTTAGATGTTTGTATAAATGTATAGTTTGCATTTCTGTTGGTGTCATAGTGTTTTTTATGACATTTCTACCATTTTTAATCAATTAAAGAATCACAGTCCCATTAAATTGTCAAATGGTGTAACCACAAAACATTAAATAATTAAGTATTAAATAATTCACCCTCCTAGAAGTTATGTAAGTATACTGATGAAAATAATTTATTTATTATGAATTATCATCTCAAAGTATATTTTAAATATTTTATTTCTAAACTTAGATAATATCGTTTTTTGTTGTACTGAGCCAGTATGCCGTAGACATTCATATTTTCTCTCTATTCTTGGGTCAGTTGGTTTAAAATGATTTAAAATTTCATTTTTTCAGTATAGAAGTATGGAGCCCTGGAGGGTTCATAGAGAGAACAAATAAATAAAACGTGGCCACGTTTTACTTTCTCGTGCGCACGCTTTAGTAACTCGTGCGCACGAGTTACTAAAGCGTGCGCACGAGTTAATAAAGCGTGGCCTCGTTTTGTGTGTGTGTGCGTGCGTGCGTGCGTGCGTGCGTGTGTGTGTGTGTGCGCATTTGTTTATGATAGTATCGTTCGTTCCGGTGCACTCCGGCAGGACTATAGCACATCGAGATTAAGATTAAACACATTTATTTCACTTGGGAATACACTTAACTATGGGGAATTAGATTTGTGTAAAGTACTGTTCGTGGTAATTTGAAAATAAATGCCGGTGGTGTCGGATACACACGAACACGCACACAGAGCGGAGCTGAGCATACACACACACACAGGGCCGCCCCTGGCCAACTTGGGGCCCCAAGCAACATTGTGAGATGAGGCCCCCCCCCCAACCGACAGGAGTGAAACATTTTGTTTTGGAAACAAAGTAGGCTACTTTGCAAATATAATTCCTGTTTATTATTATTATTATCAACAGTTACTTTTTTATACAGTGAGGTAAATGTGCATGTATGTCGTTCAGTATGCGTTTACAGGTGCGTCTGCATTTCCTGCCAAATACTAGCCTCAAAAAGATTAAAATATAATTAATGCAAATAATTTTTTTTATTTTATTTATCCTTTATTTATACAGGAATGTCCCATTGAGATACAAGATCTCTTCTTCCAGGGAGTCCTGACCAACACGGCACACAATAAGTTTCAACATAATCTACTTCTACTAATAATCATAATCAATTCAATAATATAAATACTATATTATTTTATAATAATATAGTTGTAATAGTCAAGACAAAACATGCTTATGACATGCTCAAAAACTGATATTTCTTAAATCTGTATTCATAGTTCCCTCTGTCAGCAATGTGTCAACAACTGCACACACATTTCTATCAGTATTTCTCTGTGTTGTGGTTGACATGATGATGACTGTTAGGAGTTAAGGGGAGAGGCTGAGCGTCACCATGATGATGACTGTTAGGAGTTAAGGGGAGAGGCTGAGCATCACCATGATGATGACTGTTAGGAGTTAAGGGGAGAGGCTGAGCGTCACCATGAAATGTGCAAATTGACATAAACATTAATAAAACGGGAAATAATGCTCCATGTTTTTTTAGGCTGTAAACTTTAACTGTTATGTAAGCCAAGTAGACAGACAGTGTATCTCTCTTCCTCCTGTACATTAGCAGATAAAAGGCATCACATACTTGAATGAATGGTAAATAAAGAATACTGGAAATAACTGCATCTCCATTAGCCTATATGCTCTGCAGAGACTGCCTTCTTCATGTCGTGAATTGCAGCTGATGTTTTAATATGGCAATTAGCAATTTGACGTATACAACATTCGCAAGTTGTACATTTGACTCATACAATAACCCACCTTCAAGATGCTCTAGTTTCTTCATGTTTTGTTTTTTTCCCCTCTTGCTTGTGCCGGACTGAAACTGTCTTTTCACCGACATCTCTTCACCTGCACTAGTGGCCGTATCAAAGCCGTGATTGGTCAGATGTCGATTCATTGCAACGGTGTCGGGTTACACACGTGCTCACTGCTCCCCTTCTCACCTCTCACTCTCGCGGGGGGTGCGTGGAGAACTGAGCGGAGAACTGCGCACAGCAGCTGAGGCCCTCTGGGCGGGGCCCCCTGCGCAAGGCGGGGCCCCATGCAGCCTGCGTGATTGGCCTGTAGGGAGGGGCGGCCCTACACACACACACACACACACACACACACACACACACACACACACACACACACACACACACACACACACACACACACACACACACACACACACACACACACACACACACACACACACACACACACACACACACACACACACACACACACACACACACACACACACACACACACACACACACACACACACACACACACACACACACACACACACACACACACACACACACACACACACACACACACACACACACACACACACACACACACCACACACACACACACACACACACACACACACACACACACACACACACACACACACACACACACACACACACACACACACACACACACACACACACAGGGCCGCCCCTGGCCAACTTGGGGCCCCAAGCGACATTGTGAGATGAGGCCCCCCCCCCCAACCGACAGGAGTGAAACACATTATTTTGGAAACAAAGTAGGCTACTTTGCAAATATAATTCCTGTTTATTATTAGTATCAACAGTTACTTTTGTATACAGTGAGGTAAATGGTAAATGTGCATGTACGTCTGCATTTCCTGCCAAATACTAGCCTCAAAAACATTAAAATATAATGAATGCAAATAAACTACTTCTACTAATAATCATAATCATAATCAATAATAATATAAATACTATATTATTTTTATTATAATATAGTTGTAATATAGTCAAGACAAAACATGCTTATGACATACTCAAAAACTGATATTTCTTAAATCTGTATTCATAGTTCCCTCTGTCAGCAATGTATCAACAACTACACACACATTTCTATCAGTATTTCTCTGTGTTGTGGTTGACATGATGATGAGTTAAGGGGAGAGGCTGAGCGTCACCATGATGATGATTGTTAGGAGTTAAGGGGAGAGGCTGAGCGTCACCATGATGATGACTGTTAGGAGTTAAGGGGAGAGGCTGAGCATCACCATGAAATGTGCAAATTGACATACAAATCAATAAAAGGGGAAAAAATGCTCCATGTTTTTTAGGCTGTAAACTTGAACTGTTATGTAAGCCAACTAGACAGACAGTGTATCTTCCTCCTGTACATTAGCAGATAAAAGGCATAACATAATGAATGAATTAAGCAATCATACACGAGAGGCCGTTCTTTAACGTCATTATTGGTACGACAGTACTGCGGCAGGACCGAGGCGCTTGCGCCGAGGTCCGTACGCCTGTACTGTACTGGAGCCTGATTCTATAACACAAACTATCATTGTAATTATTACGTTACCATTGACTGTTAGCAGGCTCAATGTCGAGTCAAGGCAACATAATAAAGGAGACGGTAGCCGAAGTAATCAAAAAAAGAATTTAATTAATAATTACCACCATGGTTGAACAAAGGAAATATAAAGTAATGACAGACAAGAACACATACTGCACAGACAGGATCAGCACCAGACAAAGGCGAAGGCAGAATACTTATACATGAGGTAATGACGAGACAAGACACACCTGGGTTAATTACAAATGGGTACACCTGGAGGGGAAACGATAAGGACTACAAAACCATAACAGGAAACTACAGCTAGACATGACACATCACACCAGGAGTGCCTGATCAGGGCACAAACACATAACACCCCCACACCCAACTTCATGTCCATAACCCCAAGGCGAAATGGGGGAATGAACATAAACAGAAGAAGGAAACAAGAAACAATAATACTGTCAGCACAATAACAAATAGTACTAACAGCACCGGTATGGACGGCCATAACCCCCACACCACCCCATGGATAAATAGCACCCCCCCCCCCTGACTACAGCCGTGATAGCGCGTCAGCCAACACATTGTCCTTGCCCTTGACGTGAACCACGTCAACATCAAAGGCCTGCAGGAAAAGGCTCCAGCGCATTAGCCGCTGGTTCGAATTCCGCATCCTGCCTATAAAGACCAACGGGTTGTGGTCGGTGTATATTTTAATCGGTACCTGGGATGAACCGACATACACCTCGAAATGGGAGAGAGCCAAAATCAAGGCCAATGCCTCCTTTTCAATTGTCGAGTAGCGCCGCTGGTGTATATTAAACTTTTTAGAAAAATACGACACCGGATGTTCTATACCCCTGTCATCGTCCTGCAGAAGCACCGCGCCTGCGCCCAGCTCACTAGCATCCACAGCCAACTTGAAAGGCTTTGTGAACACAGGCGCTGCGAGGACAGGAGCACTGACCAGGATGGACTTTAATTGCTGAAAGGCAAAAGTGCACCTAGGCGTCCACTGAAATGGGATCTTCGGGCTCAAGAGATCCGTGAGGGGAGAAGCTACCGCTGAGAAATTCCTGCAAAAACTCCTATAATACCCCGTCATCCCCAGAAAACACCGGAGGTCCCGACGTGTAGCAGGCTCTGGAAAGCCAAGTATCGCCTCCACCTTGGAGTGGACAGGGCGGACCTCCCCCAGCCCCACTACCTTGCCAAGATAGGTGATGGTCGCCCTGCCAAACTCGCACTTGGCCAGGTTTAAGGTCAAGTTTGCCTGACGAAGCCGGTCAAAAACTTCCCGCAAACTAACCATGTGCCCCTCCCAATCGTCAGAATAGATGACGAGGTCATCGAGGTAGGCCTCACAATTAGCTACGCCTGACAGCACACGATTCACCAGCCTCTGGAAAGTCACAGGCGCGTTGCGCATACCAAACGGCATTACCGTATATTGCAGGAAACTGTCAGGTGTCACGAACGCAGAAATTAGTTTAGCGCGATCCGTAAGTGGCACCTGCCAGTATCCTTTCAGCAAATCCAGCTTGGTTACATAAGACGCACTCCCCACCCTGTCGACACAGTCCTCCATTCTGGGCAATGGAAAACTATCAGGCCTAGTCACGTTATTTACCCGGCGAAAATCCGTACAAAACCTATCTGTCTTGTCTGACTTATCAACCAATAAGCACGGCGAGCTCCATGGGCTGAAACTGGGCTCAGCGATATTGTTAGTGAGCATGTATTCCACCTCTTTCTGTAACTGCGCCCGCTTATATGGATTCACGCGATACGCGTGCTGTTTAATGGGTAATGCCTCCGCCACATCGATGTCATGTTGTAATACGTTAGTGCGCAAAGGAATATCGGAGAACAGCTCACAATGAGACCCAACCAAACCCCTGATATCATCTCGCTGCGTTGTTGATAAATGGCCAAGATGACAGTCAAGAGTGATCAATGACTCAGTGTTTGTCCACCGTCCCTCCACGACCGCCTTGGACGGAATAATGACGTCATCTTCCAGTTCTCCAACCCCCTCTGAAAAACAAAGACTGTCATTCCTCTCATCAACGCTAGATGGGGCCAACATACAAACTGACACCGGCACAGTGGACACACTCGCAGAGGGAACAACAATACTGTCAATAGGATTCACCAGAGGCTCCCTCACATAATATGGCTTAATCATATTAACATGACACAAGCGAGTCTTCCGCCCACGATCCGGTGTCTCGATCAGGTAGTCCAAATCCCCTACTTTCTCTCTAACCAGGTACGGCCCACTAAACCGTGCTTGTAAGCTGGAGCCTGGGACAGGCAACAACACTAAAACCCTCTCCCCTGGCACAAACGTTCTATCCCGAGCCTTCCTGTCATACCAGCCCTTCATCCTCCCCTGTGTGTCACTCAGATTTATCCTCGCTAGTTCACATGCCCTCTTCAGCTTCTCCCTAAAGCCACAGACATAGTCTAATAGGTTCTTCGGCTCGCTCTCCCCCAACCACTTCTCCCTCAGCAGCTTAAGCGGCCCCCTAACCGAATGCGCAAATACCAGCTCTGCAGGACTGAATCCCAAAGATTCCTGCACCACCTCCCTTGCGGCAAACAACATTAAATGAACCCCTTCATCCCAGTCGTCCTTCGTGTCACGACAGAACGCCCGAAGCATTGTTTTTAGCGTGGAGTGGAACCTTTCCAAAGCTCCCTGGGATTGTGGGTGATATGGGCTAGAGAAACTATGCGATATATCCAGCTGCTTTAAAACCTGCGAGAAGATGCGGGATAAAAAATTCGTACCTTGGTCGGACTGTACCACGCGAGGCAAACCAAAAACGGAGAAAAACCTCACCAAGGCCTGTGACACTGTTTTGGCCGTTATCCGTTTCAGTGGAATCGCTTCCGGAAACCGTGTGTTGGCACACATAATGGTCAAAAGAAAGCTATTACCTGCCTTGGTTCTAGGGAGTGGACCCACACAATCAATAATAACCCTCTCAAAAGGTTCCCCCACTGCCGGGATAGGGTAGAGTGGCGCCGGTGGAATGACCCCGTTAGGTTTTCCCACCACCTGACATGTTGAACACCCCCTGCAGTGCTGCACCACATCCCGTTTCAACCCTGGCCAAAAAAATTGACGCAGCACTCTATCATATGTCTTATTGACCTCCAGATGTCCTGCGAGCCTGTGATCGTGAGCCAAACACAGAATATCGTGACGGTATCTAAACGGAACCACAACCTGCGTCACCACATTCCAATCATTCTCCGCTGACGTGTCGAGGCTAGGAGACCATTTACGCAGCAATACCCCGTCCCTCAGGATATAGCAACTTTTAGAAACCTCACTCTCTCCCACTCCCACAGTGCTCGCAAAAAGGCCTGACAGGCTTGGATCTCTACCCTGTTCCGCGATAAGCTCCTCGCGAGCAAAAGAAAACCCAGCCGCGCTACTGGCAGACTCACACGAGGAAGTAGAGGGCAGTAAAGGGCTGAGACCGGCTGGAATAGATGGAAGAACAGCATCACATTCAAGAGGGGCAATTTCAGGAACAAGCTGAGACGATGTCCACAAGTCGGGTTGCCCCGGGTGCGCCCCCTCCACCTCAGGCTCCCGTGGTACTGCACCCTGGGGATTATCCATAAGTGGGTCACGACACTCAGGCACCCCGTTAACAGTCGCTATGATGGTATCAAACAAGTCCACGTCGTCCTTTTCCTCGGCCAGAGCCTTAATAACCATGGCCCGCGTGACTGCACATGAGGAGAACACCCTCGGATACGCATCCGCTAGGACGTCCACCGCCCCAGACTCTGCTGGCACACAAGTCATATCTGCCTTCACGAGGACCCTACCCCCTGCCAGATCATTCCCGAGGATTAATGACACACCCTCGACAGGAAAACAATTTTCCACCCCAATTACCACTGGCCCCGACACCAACTCAGATGTAAGATGGATAGTGTGAAGCGGAACTTCCATGACATGCATCCCAAAAGACCTGACAGTTATCCCAGCATCCACCTCTGAACCACTGTCAAAAGGCAGCACATCTCTCCGAATAAATGACTGGGACGCAGCCGTATCCCTTAATATGGTCACAGGAACCTTCACCCCTTCGCCGGACAAGGATACAAACCCCTCACTGATGAACGGTAAGTAAGCTTTCATATCCTCACCCCTTTGGGCATCCCTACTCAGAAATGTGTGTGTGGGTGTCATTACCAACGATATTTGTTTACTGGGACGGGTAAGGGCAAAAACAGTTCTGCTTTATGTGGCCTTTTTTACCACAGTGGAAACACTCACGCATTTCTCCCCTCATTCCCCGCTCAGCAACCTCGCCCACACTGCCACCGCCAGAGGCCACAGGCCTGTCACCCAAGCCCTACCTCGGTCTACTCTCCACACTGCGCACGGGATAATTAGGTCTGTCAAAGAGCACTTTGTGCGTCAACACGAACTCATCCGCAAGGCTCGCAGCCACCGAGCACTCAGTCACCTTATGTTCATTAATGTACATCGCCACATTATCGGGCAAACAATAGGACTTAAACTCCTCAAGAAGCACGAGTTCCCGCATCTTAACCAAAGTGTCCACCTTCTCCGACGCGCACCAACGATCAAACAACAGCTCCTTCTCGTAAGCAAACTCCACGTAGGTCTGCACATTGTTCTTTCTAAGAGCGTGAAACCTCTGCCTATATGCCTCCGGCACAAGCTCGTAAGCCCTAAGGATAGCAGCCTTCACCACGGCGTAATCCTGGGTGTTTGGGCAAAGTGACGCGTAAACGTGTTGTGCTTTCCCGGTGAGTGCGCTCTGGAGAAGTAATGTCCACTGGTCATTAGGCCATTTCAGAGTTGTGGCTATATTTTCGAACATAGAAAAATATTTGTCAACATCCTTCTCTGAAAATTGCGGGACCAGACGTAGGTGCCTAGTAGCATCGAACCTAGCTTCAAGATGCACTGCCCGCGCCTCTACCCCAAGCCTTCCAAGCTCAAGCTCATGCACGTGCCCACGTTCTGCCTCCTCCGCTTCCCGAGCGCATAACCGCTCTGCATGTCTCAGCTGCTCGAATTTAAACTCTAGTTCCATCTTCCTCAGCAAAACCTGGTTCTCCGAAACCGGGTCACATGTGACTACCTCCTCCTCCTCAGGTTTGCCCACAGAGCACTCCATAACCTCCTTGGTGGTCAAAGCCTCCACCAGCGCTAACCGCTGCTGCTGCTGCTTTTTCATGCTCGGGGCAAGCCTGACACCGTAATGCTCTGCTATCCCCGATAATTCCTCCTTAGTGCACAAGCCCAACAAGTTGACCGTTGGCCTAGCCACAAACTCACATACCTTCACAGGCATACTTGCCCTAGTACCGTCGCACCGGGGGAGGAAGAAACTAAAGAACCAACCCCGCTTCCACCAGCATATACGACCAACCAATTAACATATACACAAAACAAAACAAAACCGGCTTCACCCTACACGTCTGTACAGTCTGTTCTTAATAACTCTGGCCACCGCTCCCCTACCGCTATACACTAAATAGAGAAGAGCACCGGTATGACCTTCTGAAGCATCCACACTCCAAATTATTCGCAAGAGATTAACAACTGTCGTGTGTTAAAAAAAAAAAAACCTAAAGCCCATCCCTTAAACGTTTCCATCCCTCACTATCAGACCCCCTATATAACTAACTAGCTGACATACGCCGGCCTAGGAGGAGCCTGACAGGGTCTTCCTACTACCCCGACCAGCATAGACGGTATGTCTACCAGGCGAAGGAAGGAACCATAGAAAATGGTCCAGCTGCCCTAGCTGGATGAAAACGCTCCTTATTGGAGAATTATTTACCAAGAGGGTATAAAACATGGGCCACACACACGACACTGTCAACCATAATTCAAAGCGTGGACTAAGCTCAGCGGCCACCACCAAATTCCTGCTCAAATCAGTTTGGCACGAGCCCCCATATTACGTTACCATTGACTGTTAGCAGGCTCAATGTCGAGTCAAGGTAACATAATAAAGGAGACGGTAGCCGAAGTAATCAAAAAAAGAATTTAATTAATAATTACCACCATGGTTGAACAAAGGAAATATAAAGTAATGACAGACAAGAACACATACTGCACAGACAGGATCAGCACCAGACAAAGGGGAAGGCAGAATACTTATACATGAGGTAATGACGAGACAAGACACACCTGGGTTAATTACAAATGGGTACACCTGGAGGGGAAACGATAAGGACTACAAAACCATAACAGGAAACTACAGCTAGACATGACACATCACACTAGGAGTGCCTGATCAGGGCACAAACACATAACAGTAATCAACAATATCGTAAAATAATTTCATAATGTGGGCTAATTTGCTCCCAAACCTTCACTTTCTGCTTGAGTTCATCTCCGTCAGAAAGTAGTTCCTATAAAGTAGTTCCCTTGGTAACGAGAGCCGATCAATCGAACACTCCTGCTTCCCCGCTTACAGTTATTGATATAATTATAATAAATAATATATTATTAACCAATTTATTGAAAACAATTTATTGACAACAATTCTTGAATTAGGCTATTTATTTATTTACATATTTAACATTTTGGCTTCAGAATGAAGGTGGATTTTCATGCTGCCATTAAACGTGCAATTTTTGAAACAACTCATGAACTCCATGCCAGACTTTTTTTGCAGTTGGTGCTGTGGTGTTCACGGAAGAGCTTTCCTCCAGTGGCCGTTTGGCGTGTCCCGGACCGGCAAAAAGCGCGTTGCTCCACATCTTTCTGTTGTCCAGAGATGGAGCCCAGTAGCTGCGAAGCGATGACTCATTTTTATGAGCCCTTAGTGTTTCTAACACTTCCATAAAACTGGCGAAGTAAACTGTTTAGCTCCGGCTTGGACACTGTTCCGAAATCCACCATTTTCTCCTGGGTTTTTAAGAACGCTTTGAGACATTTGACAGCCCAGGTAGTTGACGCCAATGTACTCTTTTCGTTGCGACTTTTTTCCAACGCACTCAGCTCGTCAGTTGAAACAGCCGCAAATCTTTCGTTGGTTTTGTGGTCTGTGTCCATGTCCAACCATTCATCCATACTGAGGCCCCCCAACAAATCAAAATTAACTATAAAATCTGACATTTTGTAGCTAACGATTTTCCAACGAGAGACAATGTAACAATGTAACGGCTGTGTGTCGCTATGGAAACCACTACTTCTCCGCTGCTTTCTTGTTCCAGTTTGCAGTTAGCTTTTGAATTGTGGTACTTTTCCAGTTGGTCTACCTGCTCTTCACGTAGCTCTGCATGTTGTCCTTTAGGTGCTTTTTTTTCTAGGCACTCCTCAATCCAGTCCTCCACAGTAAGACCCCCCCGGAGGTTGAAGTTAATCTTAAATGTTTCCATATTATGTTTGGAAGTTTGTTTCGTAACGTAAAAAGGAGGGTTTCTGCCCCGTTACTTCTCCGCTGCTTTCTTGTTCCAGTTTGCTTTTCAGGCCAAGGGTATACCGTTTTTCTCAGACGCGGAGGGATACTGACTTGTTGTGAAAAGGCACGTTCTATTTGACCGTTCTTTGATCGTGGAATCAAACACGCCTATTGACCAATCAGAGAGCTTGCTCACACCTATGTGTTATAGAATGGTAAATAAAGAATGCTGGAAATAACTGCATCTCCATAGCCTATATGCTATGCAGAGACCGCCTTCTTCATGTCGTGAATTGCAGCTGATGTTTTAATATGGCTATTTGACTTATACAACATTCGCAAGTTGTACATTTGACTCATACAATAACCCACCTTCGAGTGATGCTCTAGTTTCTTCATGTTTTGGTTTTTTCCCCTCTTGCTTGCGCCGGACTGAAACTGTCTTTTCACCGACATCTCTTCACCTGCACTAGTGGCCGTATCAAAGCCGTGATTGGTCAGATGTCGATTCATTGCAACGGTGTCGGGTTACAGACGTGCTCTCCTTCTCACCTCTCACTCTCGCGGGGGGTGCGCGGAGAACTGAGCAGAGAACTGCGCACAGCAGCTGAGGCCCTCTGGGCGGGGCCCCCTGCGCAAGGCGGGGCCCCATGCAGCCTGCGTGATTGGCCTGTAGGGAGGGGCGGCCCTGCACACACACACACACACACACACACACACACACACACACACACACACACCACACACACACACACACACACACACACACACACACACACACACATCATGCGCCCCGGTGACAGGACATCTCCTTCATAAAACGAGGGGGAATACTCTGGTAGTTCGATGTGTGTATAGGTGTGTGTGGTTAAACGTAGCAGCCTCGATCTCTATTCAGCGGTTCTAATGAAGGGAAACGCAGTGAAGTAAACAGTAAAAGGCACAGCTCTTTGTAGCTGGTGCTGCTCTTCTCAGATTCTGCTGAGTTACACGTTACTGCCTCCAGTGCCCTGTACGACGAAGCCAGTTCAACAGACCCTGGACCTGGATATGTTCGATTTACCCGGCTTAACTAACCCTAACAAACGCGATGTCGATAAGCGGTCCTACGAAGCTGGTTATCAACTCAGTAAATCAACCAGGGTTTCTCTGTCCGGCTGAGAGCGCGTTCACGTGAAAGGGACGGGGTTAGCAATATTTGACCAATCACAAACATGGAGACGCGTGCTGATAGCGCAGCGTCATACTTCATGTATGAATAGTGTAAATAGCAAATCCTGCTTCGTAGTAGGCTACAGGCCACTGGTGCCGCAGAGATTTCATAAAGTGAAGGAGGTTTTCCTTCTATAAAACAGCTGTGGGCAGCAGATACTGTGAGTCACGGACAGGAATCCCTCAATTTAAATAAAACGAGGCCACGCTTTATTAACTCGTGCGCACGAGTTACTAAAGCGTGCGCACGAGAAAGTAAAACGTGGCCATGTTTTATTTATTTCTCTCTCTATGAACCCTCCAGGGCTCGGTATAGAAGAGTGCTAGAATCATATTCATAGTAACTTTTTTGTGCAATATCAGTTTTTTTATAAGAAACATTGGTTACGCCAATTGACATTTATCGGTTACACCAACTGACCATACTATCTATACAGAGAATGACAAGCAATTGACACATGAAATTGAATGAAAAATGATTTATTTATTTTTATAAATGTGAGAAAAAAAAATTCAATAGCAAAAAAACCATACTCTTAACGATGAAGAAACGGATTGACCTCTGATTTCAGTACAATTTCTGCTTAGAGTCCAAAAAATGGCACTTCTGAAGGGAAATGAGCTCACCTCTATCTCATCGCCCACAACCTGAACGATTTGCCCCACAAAAGGCTTACCCTCATAATTCACAACAATGAATTTGCCTCTCTGATTCAGCCTGGGTGGTTCTGGGACTTCTGACACATTTCTGAAGTCTACTGTCGACTAGGGGTGTAACGGTTCACATAAGTCACGGTTCGGTTCATACCTCGGTTTGGGGGTCACGGTTCGGTACGGTTCGGTACGGTTCGGTACAACAAGAAAAAGCAAAAAAAGTCCCAAATGCATAATTCCAGGTTTGTTGTTATTTATTTTTGAACAGTAGTGCAAGTTTCAGTTTAAAAATAAGGAACTCTGACATTTTGAATAATTAACTGTATTAAACAGTTAAAAACAAACCACAAACTAGGGCTGTGCAATTAATCGTATTTTAATCGCGATTACGATTATGGCTTGCGACGATTAGGAAAACAGCATAATTGACAAAATACGATTATTTTGCTGGGTGCGCTTTCGCCCCTCCCTAAAAGCCCACTCGGCCACGTGGGAGTGACATGTGTTGTGAGTGTTCAGCGCAAGCGAAGATGTCAGAACAAGAGCAGCAACTAGTTAAAAAGAAGGGTCGCGGGGAGATTCCCAGTCGATCGCGAGATGTGTCTAAAAATAGAACAACAATATTCTGTTTTATTGTTAATGTCCTGTAACATAATGTTCCCGTGCCAGAATAATGCACTTGAACGCATCAAAGCTTTGTGATTGGCCGGCCTCACCCCATGTGTCCGGGCGTGGCTGGTGAGCAGTGCACTAGTTCGCTGACGTGTCAACAGCATGGATGGTCAACAGGAGTGACAGTCCGCACACACACAAGACCGCAATTATGGCAGAAACAAAAAAGCCCAAAATATATAATTTTCACTCCAAGTGGGAGGATCATTATTTTTCTATCTATTCCAATTCAAAGTCCATCTGTCTCATCTGCAATGCGAGCGTGGTTTTATCGAAGAAGGGTAATTTAGGAGCGGCATTTCAAAACAGTGCACAAACGCTACGAGACGGAATTCCCTCCTAATTCTGCCCTACGCTCCAAAAGGGGAGGGGCCTGAGAGCACAGCTAAATGCACAGCAGTCCATTTTCACCAGGCCCAACAACAAGAGCAAGGCTGCTACCATAGCATCTTATCGTGTCAGTCACGTTCTTGCGAAACACATGAAGTCTTTCGAAGACGGCGAAGTTATGAAAGAAGCTTTCCTGGAGGCTGCGAGGCGCTTTTGTGGGACAGTAGCATTTCAACAGGTTTCTGATATAATAAAAACTCAATTTAGATACCGTTATTAATCTGCTGTAAGTTTTAGTTTGTTTGAATTTATTCATGATAATTATTGTACAAAATGGTATAAGAATGCAAACATTAAGATCTGTTCTGTTTAAATTGATTATAGTCTATCAGTTCAGAAACTAGTGTTGCTTGCATCCTATTTTAAAGGCATTTATTTGTATACTCTAATAAAATGCAACAAAAAATGGGTTTGATTCTATTAATGTTGTCTTTTTTATTGCACTGTTGCTGCAGCAGATTACTGTGTAGCTTCAGATCTGAGTTGTCTTATTAGTAAGCCTAATTTATACTTTTGTAGCAACACTATTTTTATATAATGGCAAAGAAAGGGTTCTTCAGAGTCTTTTCTTTTTTTCCTGTGTCATATGTGGCAGCACTGCCACAAGTTCCTCTTCAGAGAGGATCTTCAGTACAGGTGGCAATATTGTCACCTGCCTGCGCTCATCTCTGAAACCAGACCATGTAAACAGGCTGGTATTTCTTGCAAAAAATCTTTAAGAGATGACATGAGCAGCCCTACCAGCATTTGCCATGGTGGCCTAAACATTTTTATTTGGTCTTAAATTGTAGTTCAACATTTATTTCCTGTTACTTCTGGACCATGACGGTTGGCCAGCCTTCAACGTTTAACTGAGTGGAATATGTTGAATATGTTTTACCAAAATGTTGGCTATATGTTAAGGAGTTTTCAGTAGGTTGTGACAGTGCACTGCAACATATTTGATTTCATTTATTTTGGTCTAATTTATTTTTATTTATCATATTAATATATGTTTAGTATGGTTTTGGAAGTGCGCTCCAACACATTTATTGATCTTGTTTATTGGTAACATATTATTTGTTTTAAAGTTCAATAAATGGTCAATGAATAATCGTCAAAATAATCGTGATATCAATTATTGACCAAATAATCGTGATTATGATTTTTGCCATAATCGCACAGCCCTACCACAAACAGTACCACACACACTCAGATGGCCATATTATCTATAATGGCTGATGTCAAACAAAAAGGTTCCATCAAGCTGTAAAACTAAAAAGGATGTCTTGAAAATATGACATCATAAATAATAAGAAAGTGTTTCAAGAGCGCAAAGTCGTTGAAAAACATATGCCAAAAGCTTCCGTTATGTCTTTTGGTCTCACGGCTTTCATGTCTATTGGCTTCTTAAAAATAGCGGGGATCAGCTGCTGAACTGCTGTTGTCTTTTGCCGGGCTCCGGTGATTGGCAAATCTGGGTGATGCCTTCTGATATGATTTAGCATGTTTGGCGTGTGTTCCCATGAGCATACCGCACCGCTGTCTAACAACGCCGACACACCGTCCTCGTCCGATCCACCACTCGCACTTCATCGTTGTTGTAGTCCACAGGGAACCCGAAATGTTCCCACACAGCTGATTTAAAAGAAGCAGGTGGGTTCTAGCTCCTGTGTGTTATCTGAAATCGCCATACTAACTTTTCTTCTTCTTGTATTTTGTTCGTTTTGTTGTTGTGTTTCTTCTTGTTCTTCATTTGTTGTTTAAGGGCGGCTGGCAAACAGCTTTTAGGCGCAATACCGCCCCCTGGATTATATATAGTGTAGTGGATACTGCCCTGAATGACAGACTTTTTTCCCACTCGTAAAAAAAAGGCGTATTCGTCGTGTGACTGCGTGTGCCGAACCGTGACGTCCGAACCGTGACGGTACGGGACGAATACGGATACCGTTACACCCCTACTGTCGACGGATTGTAACATTTGCAAATGGCTGCTGGTCTCGAACCGAAGCATGAAATGTCTCTGAACAGAATTGTGGCTGGCTTTGTGGAGATGACTTGATGCAGCTTCATGGTGCCCTTTACAGCTGGCACGACCTCTGGCACTTTTTCATCAAACTTTTCAATATCCTCCTCAGATATCCAGGAGAAGTTAATGGTAGACTTCTGTTTAATCAGGAAGTCATAAACATCCACAGGGGTCTGCAAATCTTTTCCTCTCTGCACTGCTTTCTCACTGAAATTCCAAGTCACACTCTTGAAACCCAAGAGAAAAGGCATAGTACTCAAGAGGTAAAAGTTATTTCGGTTCCTGTACTGTGTTACAGGCCCATCACTTATAATGTGGAGGGAGGAAGGCGGCGTTTCACATTTTGTCATGGCATCTCTCACAACAGGTTCTAAATGTGCCCACACAGCACGTTCGTCATGGCGAAGACAGCCAGAGATGGTGGCATAGGTGTGAGTGGCATCACCTGTGTATACCACACAGGTGTGGATGGTGGCCTGTTTCCGGCTGCTACCAAAGTGAAACGCCTGGATCTCGCGATTTAGCTTGCAACCATAATTTTCGGAGAAATCAATATGAACACACAGTTCATCTCTAAGCAGAGAATGTTTTAATTCTCTTAGAGACCGGGTCTGGTGCAGCCAGTTAAACTGATGGCGTGTAAAGGCATCTAGCTTCTTGTTCAGGAGACTGAGAAGGTCTGTCGTCCTGCCACTCTTTTCAATCTTTTGATATTTTGCAGATGTGTTCTCCTCCACTGTAACAACAATCCTCTCCCACTGCTCCCATGTGATGATGCTATCATGTAGTGGGCCCTCAAACTCCACTTCATTGTAGCAACACTTAGTAGGCCTACATAAGCGGTACATGCACTTCTGGTTGGTTGGGTCACAAACAATGGTTTCCAGAAGTTCCGAAATGCTGTTAGTCAACAGAATGCCTTTCTGACAGAGTCGGTCAATATTCATTTTAAAGTTGTCATGGTCAAAGCAGCTACAGGTGTTTCGGTCGGACTCTTTCGCTTGAGTAACATAAAAAGGGCAGTATCTGAGGAACTGTCGATAGGAGACTGCATGGTGTTTCAGGGCGGTTGTATTGTATTCAGCGTTTCCGCCAGGGGGGCGTCTTGCCGTCATTTGACGCCCTTACTCAGCTCGGGACGCCCTGAACTCGGGCCGAGGGCGTCCACAAATATTAATAATTCGAGAGAAGATCGAGAGTTTTTATCGCTTGAAATAACGAAAAAGAAAAAGGACAAGGACATCCCTCTGTTGGAGGGGCAAAGGAGTCTGGTGGGATTCTTTTCGGAGTATTGAAGATCGTTTCCCCGACATCGAAGGTGCCTGCTACAGGACAACAACACGGAACGTGCGCGATTTAGACGCGATGAGCGGGGGGGGGGTTTAGTGGAGCACGTGCGTGAACTGCGAGCGCCGGAGTCTCGCAGCGGCGAAACTGAGGCTCCGTGGTAAACTGTGGTAGCATGAAGAGACATTTGGGAGCCGAAACAGCCGGCGCTTTAAGAGAGCTGAGCCAAATGATCCGGCTCACTAATGTAAAAAGACAGTATATCTATAAGGGACGGCTCAAGTCAACCCATCTACATACTGCTTGCTTATGTGCAATATCCTATAGAAATGTGAAACTAAAAAAAGATTTGATTTATAGATTTCAAAGTTCTTTTAGACTATATTTCAAGCTGCACATCCTATTATCATTTTAACAGTAACAACAATAATCATTTTGAAGTTATTCTTAAGAAGTTATTCTTATTACTAGTATTATTATTAATAATACACATCCTATTATCATTTTAACAGTAACAACAATAATCATTTTGAAGTTATTCTTATTACTAGTATTATTCTTATTATTATTAATAATAATAATAATAAACATTACAAGAGAAGAACTATTGTCCATACATTGATCAAATTACTCTCATGAAGGAAGAGGTCAAATGGAGTAACCCGGTTACACCACTGGACATTTTAAATTTAAAGCAAAATTTGCCGGCATTATTGTGGACGACTATGTAAACACTTGAGCTTGATTTAAATATTTAAAACTATTTTTCATATTAATTTGAATATTTTATGATCATCTATGTTTATTAACATTTTACTGAGGTCATACCATTTGACATGTATTCTAATCATTGACCTGAAAATGCTTTATTTTGTCAAATTTTAGAGAGAGTTACTAACCTTGACTTGTGGCTGTTGGGGTCTTCAGGGGTCCTTCTGTTTGACATCACATTATGTCACATGATCTTCTGGCTCAACATTTTCAAAATGGCTCCAAAAAGGGTGGTTACAACACTAGACATACTAGAAGTTTGACTTAGCAGACATGATTCCCCATGTTAATGGAAATATTCAGAACTGCTATGTGTCTCTATTATTATTTGGTATTAAAAATACTTGTTTAAGATTATGCCAATGTATTTCAGAGGCTGTTTAGAACATTATTACACATTTTTTCAACAATTTATATTCTTGGTACTGCATTTTTATGGTTACACCATTAGACAATATTGCCCTTATTCTCTCAATATTATCTCAAAACTTAACCAAATCAGGTATTTCAAGATATGGGCCCAAAGAAAATGATATTTTAAAGTAAATTATAACTTTATTGTGAAATGTTTACATTTTTAAAGTTATTCAAACCTCAGGGACAGAAAAAAACGAGTGGCACGTCTTTCACCCTGCTACAGGTTTAGAGGGGTTTTGTGGTGTATATTTAGGGTTGCCAACTTTGGGTACCTGGCTGGAGTGAGATTTTGATATCATGGGTTTAATTACACATATGCGCACTAAATGACTGCTATCGTGTCAGCAGCGGGACCTTAGTATATATATACAATATATACAACACAATATTGGACACAGACTATAAAGGGCACAATGTTTCATTCACTAATGAAAGTCAAACACATGTTTGTTTCCACTGTTTTATTGTGTGCCTGTCACGATAAGCAATTAATTGACTTATCGTACGATAAATAAAAATGAACTCGATACATTTCCATTTACATGAGGATGTGACTAGCAGTTTGAAAGGATGTACTTGATTTATTATTATATATATCATTATGTCAGTGGTCTAAAATGGTCATACAACGGTATGTAAGAACAACGGCCTAGTAGATCAATAAGCAGCAGTCTTTTACTTTTTTATCATTTCTACTGGATCTTAGATCTGCGCATGCGCACTACGGGTCGGGGATTGACCAACCGGCTCCCACTGCTCTGATTGATTGATTGATTGATTGAAAAGTTTATTAACAGCTTGTATATTGGGTACAGTACAGTACAGCTCAAAACATACAATTGTTAAGGGGATGCAGACCAGAGAAAGACTTTCGTCTTGTTTACATCAGGGTCCCCCATTTCCAATTCATCATACCATTTAAGACATATAAGACATATTTGACATACAGATGGCTTATTTACAATTTACATACAGGTGGTTTTTTACATACCGATTGCTTATTTACAATTTTCATTTTAGATTTCGTTCTAATACATCCTAACCGGACATTTAAGACATACCAAGTCTACAGATATACAGTTAGTAACAGAGTCTAAAATGCGAGTATATACATAGATGGGGGGGGGGAGCTGTCCATTGAACGACAGGTTGAGATTTGTACCATTACCGGGGCCAGTTTTGCAATGCTCTCCCCCGAAGGTGCTCTTTAAGAGAGGTTTTGAAGGTAAGTATAGTTTTACTTTCCTTTACAGTTGTGGGAAGAGCGTTCCACCTTGATGTGGCATAATTGCGAAACGTGTATTCCCCCTTTTTTGTGCCAAATCTGGGTTTCACATGATTTGTGGAGATCCCTCTGGTGTTATGATCATGGTATTCCTTGACCTTTGGAAAGAATTTTGACATGTACATGGGTACCATAGAGGTGTAGTGGATCTTGTAGACCAGGCCCATTGCAAGTAGCTGTACTCTGTCGTCTACTCTAAGCCATCCTAGGTTGTCAAAGTGGGCAGAGGTGAGGTGGGTTCTAGATGAAAGGTCAAGCAGTAATCTGACCAGTTTATTTTGCGATGTTTTAAGTTTTATTTTTAGTGCCTTGGAGGTGCTATGGTACCATGACGTGCAAGCATAGTCATAGTACCCTTGAATGAGTGCTCCTGCCAGAGTTTTCAGGGTGTTTTTGTTTACCAGAGAGGAGATCCGGTATAGGAATCTAGTTCTTTGATTGACTTTTTTTATTACATTGGATGCCATTTTGTCACAGGAGAGGTTTGCCTCAAGAATAGATCCTAGGTATGTAATTTCCTTCTTACTTGTGACAATAATGTCACCCACTGCAACTGAGAAGTCATCGGATTTGCTGAGATTATGTTTCGAACCCAAGATAATGGACTCTGTTTTACCCAGGTGTAATGATAATTTATTATCGGCGAGCCAGGTGCAGATTCTGCCGAGCTCGGAGCTGAGGGTTTTTTAAACCTGCAATCTGCTCCTGTCAGAGACCAGCAGGGCTGAGTCGTCCGCGAACAGGAACAAGTTGCAGTCACATGCAGATGACAAGTCATTTACATAAATTAGGAACAGTAACGGACCTAATATGCTTCCTTGTGGAACACCACAGCTCACTGGGAGGGGGGGGGACAGAGTACCGTTTACCTCCACCATCTGTTTTCTCCCCTCCAGGTAGGATTGCATCCAGCTCACCAATAGTTTATCAAAACCAATTGCTTTTAGCTTGTCAATCAGAATGGGGTGATTGACAGTGTCGAAAGCCTTTTGTAGGTCCAGCATCACCATGCCACAGTACTTGCCCTCGTCCACCTCTTGTTTGATGTGGTCGCTCAAATAAAGAAGGCATGTGTCAGTGGAGTGGGATGTTCTAAAGCCAGATTGAAATTCATAGATTAGTTTATTTTCCGCGAGGTACTTTTCGACCTGTTCATATACTATTTTTTCCATGACTTTCGAGATGGAGGTAAGTATAGAAACAGGGCGGTAGTTGCCTGGGTCCAATTTGCTGCCCTTTTTGTGCAGGGGGGTTACTCTTGCAATTTTGAAGTCTTTGGGTACTTTTCCCTGTTTTATGGAGAGGTTAATTATGTGAGCTATGACTGGTGAGATGGCGGTTGCTGTGTCTCTGAGGAATTTGGAGGGGATATTGTCGTGGCCAGTGGCCTTGTTAGGTTGGAGGGCGCTCAGTTTAATGAGTACCTCTGCTGTGGTTACCCTTGCTAGACTGAAATCATCTTTGCGTACCCCTAGGTTTTTGTAGTAGGTCATGATGTGATCTACCCCAAAAAGCCCTGAGTGGGAGCGTAATTTATTTACAAGAGTTGTGGCTATGTTTGTGAACATTTTTTTCAAGTACTTGGCCACATCCAGTTTGTCTGTGATGAGCCTGTTATCTGTCTTTATGTTTAAGTTAGAAAATCTCGTTTTGAGTTTTTTACTGCAGCCAAGCTGGTTATTGAGTAATTTCCAAAGTTCACAGGGTTTATTTTTGTTTTCCTCAGTTTTGACATTGATGAAATTCTTTTTGGCAGTTTTGATCATGGAGCTTACGTCATTTCTTAGTCTGTTTCTTTCAATTTTTAGTTCAGTCACGTGGGCCTGGAGTTCACTGCTCGTGCTTTTGGAAAGCATTGACTGACTTTTATGAAACTCAGAGCATTTTTTGTCTCTGGTTTTCATGGCGGTCAGTATGCCGGAGTGCATCCACGGCTCAGCGCGATTTTTTACCCTGGTTGTTCTTAGGGGGGCCAAATCATTGAGTATTGCAGAGAATTTGTTTTTGAAACCAAGCCATGTTTCTTCAACTTGTGTACCACTGAGCTCATCTGACCAGTCCAGGCTCTCCAGTTCTAGGTTAAAGGCCTCGCTAGAGTAGTTTTTGAGGTCTCTAGATATGACTGTTTTGTGACAGCTGGCCCTTTGTTTTAGCTTTTTGCGGGTACAGAATATCATATAATGATCACTTAACCCGCATGCTATAACCCCTTTACTGGAGATCCTGGACCTGTCAGAGGTCAGAATGAGATCAATGGTAGTTTGTGTTGTTTCACATACCCGGGTGGGTTGGGTGATTAGCTGGCTGAAGCCGTGCAGATCACAAATCCTACTGAAGGACTTGAAGACGGACGTGTCTTTACGTTGCATATCCGTGTTCCAGTCTCCAATAATAATTGTCTCTACATCCCCCACATCTGCTGTCTGTTAACGTTGTTAAGAGTGGTGGGGGCGGGGAGGGAACGGATCGACAGCTTGAGCAGCTGTCAACTCAACATTGTAAATAACCAACCAAAAACGATCGCCGGTTCATCTTGTTTTTGGCGTGAGAATAGTTTGGGCAGCGTGAGAACGTGAGATTGAGAGTGAAAGCGTGTGTCACACGCCAGATGCGTGAGAGTTGGCAACCCTATATTTAAGCAGTTTATAGATGTGTGAATAATGTGTGGACTTAGAACACAGTGGTCGCAGTAAGAGCTGCAGATGATCCTGACTTGGCAGACAGGAGACAGTGTTAGATGAGTTATAAAGTCAACTGACACCTAAAATCCTAAATTGGCTGTACTAACACAGCCATGTAAACCACTGTTAAAAACGGAACTCCTTGGACTGAATCACCTGGATTACCAGCAGACTGTGTGTACTAATTAACAGTAACAGTATGAAAACTAGATTCCCAAGGTGCTTGACCGTGTGTATTATGTTATTCAGTGGTTGCAGTGGGCAGAGCACACTCAGCATGCAACTTGTTCCACTGCACGTCTAGCAACATGGTTCTGCCAATTAGTGAGTTCCTGTGAGCATCCAAGCAAAGCTAGGTAGTGGTAAACCAGTAGCAGAATAATAATATGGTTGTTTTCTTGTGTTATTGTAAGAGAGCATGTTCTGCCTCTTCATACTGCAGTCTAATGATTAGCATCATTAACATGTTGCTAACGCTAGAGCAAGCTAACCATGGATGTTGCTATGTCATTAGCCTCGATAATATTGTGTTGAATGTTCATGTTTGATTAACATCTGGAATCCTAACTGAGCTTAAGTTAAATGGCAGTTATTTTGACCACCTACATGAAGAGTGCTTTAACCCTTTGGAGTCCTGGGCTAATTTGGCCGTTTTCGCATACTTTTGATTTGTCTTAATACACCCCATTAAGAAATGTTTGGCATGTCAATGTTTGGTATCTTTTTTTTAAGGACAACCTCACCTATATAACCTGATAGTTTTTTTTTTTTCATTTTGAGATACTATATGAACATTTTCGACCCAAAATCACAAAAAACGTAAAAACGGAATTTGAAAATGATATTATTTTTTATATAGGTAACACAAACATGCACAACGAAACCATTTGGAAGCTGAAAATATATACATGGGATGTCACTATGATAATGTGAAAGTTTGATTGAGGTAGCATGAACCTATATACACATTTTATGAACAAATAACAGGTGTATCCATAGGCGTTTTTTCCTAATTTCTCAAGTTCTGTCAACAGTGACACAGTAGGCACAACAAAACATTTAACCCTTTGGAGTCGACCGTCACGCCGGCGTGATCAGATCACATGACCTGTTCAAGCCGGTGCCGCATAAAAACAACGGTCCGGACAACATTGCCGTGTGTTTCCCTCGAAAGTACTGGCTTGAAACTATATGCCAGTCTTTGTTTCATGCAAAAAGACCCAGTAAACACGGAGATACGATGATAAAGTTAATACAAATATATTTCAAAAGTATGGAAAATGGAAGCACATATTTTAATATCTTCGCCGTATTTTATCATTTTACGAAACGGAAAAGACTGGAAACTGTAGATCCTGCTCACAGACAGGATGTGTGTGTGTTTCCGTCATGGATGTATAATAAGAACTGGGTTGCGTTCCAATAGTCCATTTAGCTTAGGAACCTTCCTAACCAAGTGAAATGACCCGGAAGTACGTCAGTGGCAGCCATGTTAAGTGCCGTTCCAATTCTCTAAATGAAAGGAAATTAGGTTTCAAACTTCCTTTATAACCTCCTTTAGCTTAGGAACCACTGGACCTCCCTAACCGAAAGGAGAGGAGAAAATGTTGCCCCACAATGCATTGCAGCGGCAGCATTTGCCGTCACTCAACAGTCGGCCGTTCACGGAAACAACCGATTATGACTGAGAAATGATATCATGAAAGTTACGGTGCTTATTAAGCATTTTAAAACATATGTGGTAAGTTGCCAAAGTGCTTTGTTCTGAACGTTCATCAGTATTATAATCAAAAACAGAAATATGAACGTTAGTTTTTACTGAAATGATCAAATAAAGTCAACATTTCACAGTCTTTACTGAGCTGTGTGGAGTTTGTTCAACTTTAAAAAAATGTTTGAATGGTGATATACACAGTGATAGATGTTAAGGACTAACGTTTATAATAAATACATCTGTATAGATTTTAAGATATTTTCATAGTTCATGCAATCATACGTTTTGGGATCATTTGTATTAATGTGGACCGGAGGGAGAGGGTGACGAGCATAAGTTTCACTTTCCTTTTTTATTTCAATTCCAACTTTGGTCATGAAGAATATGTTTCTCTGTTGTCCACGTTCATAAAGCATAAAGCAACAGCATCATAGCACGGTGCAGAGTCTCTAGATGAGTTTACAGTAGTCCTTCGTTCTTATTAAACATCCATGTTGTAGTCCGCTGTATAGAAAACTGTAGTTTCCATAGTTTTCCCTCCCACTTCCATGCACAGCAGCAGACGCACATTCATGACGTCCGCTGGCGCATCATAAACACGTCGGATAGTGAAAGTGCAGTCGGATTCTCTAAAGCAGTTATTCTCAAATGGGGGTACACGGACCCCTAGGGGTACATTGGGGTACTGCAGGGGGTACGTGAGAAAAATAAATAAAAAGGTTAATTTAAAAAATACCATGCATGATTACAAAAATAATCTTTGTACAATAAGTGAAATAGAAAACACAATTTTATATAAAATATTCCTAGAACCACTAAGGGGGTCCTCATACTGTAAACATGTCAAATTTGAGTATTGTATTTTATAGTTTTTTTTATTGGTTTGTTAAACATATATTACTTCAATTGAAAAACTCCTTGGAAAAATCTGTTTTAATTTGTTTTCGTTATATTATTAGATATAATAGAGAGCGATGAAACCCTCTTTAATGGTCACACGTGCAGAGCACACAGCACACAGTGACATTTGTTCTCTGCTTTTAACCCATCCTAGTACCAGGGTTGCATTCCAATAGTCCATTTAGCTTAGGAACCTTCCTAACCAAGTGAAATGACCCGGAAGTACGTCAGTGGCAGCCATGTTAAGTGCCGTTCCAATTCTCCAAATGAAAGGAAAGGAGGTTTCAAACTTCCTTTATAACCTCCTTTAGCTTAGGAACCACTGGACCTCCCTTGACGAAAGGAGAGGAGAAAATGCTGCCCCACAATGCATTGCAGCCGCAGCATTTGCCATCACTCAACAGTCGGCCGTTCACGGAAACAACCGATTATGACCGAGAAATTATATCATGAACGTTACGGTGCTTATTAAGCATTTTAACACGTATGTGGTAAGTTGCCAAAGTGATTTGTTCTGAACGTTCATCAGTATTATAATCAAAAAGAGAAATATGAACGTTAGTTTTTACTGAAATGATCAAATAAAGTCAACATTTCACAGTCTTTACTGAGCTGTGTGGGGTTTGTTCAACTTTTAAAATATGTTTGAATGGTGATATACACAGTGATAGATGTTAAGGACTAACGTTTATAATAAATACATTTGAATTGATTTTAAGATATTTTCATAGTTCATACAATCATACGTATTGGGATCATTTGTATTAATGTGGACCGGAGGGAGAGGGTGACGAGCATAAGTTTCACTTTACTTTTTTATTTCAATTCCAACTTTGGTCATGAAGAATATGTTTCTCTGTTGTCCACGTTCATTAAGCTTAAAGCAACAGCATCAGAGCACGGTGCAGAGTCTCTAGATGAGTTTACAGTAGTCCCTCGTTCTTATTAAACATCCATGTTGTAGTCCGCTATAGAAAACTGTAGTTTCCATAGTTTCCGGCCACAGCAGCAGATGCACATTCATGACGTCCGCTGGCGCATCATAAACACGTCGGATAGTGAAAGTGCATTCGGATTCTCTAAAGTACGCAGTCTCTTCTCCTAAGTCCTTTTGAATTCTCCTATCCACTATCCCTTAACCCCGTGACGTTTCACTCAGAGGTCAAGGAATAGGAGATAGGGTTAGAATTTAGGAGCTGATTTTTGGATTATCGGAATGCAACCCAGGAGTCTAGTACTAGAAGCAGTGGGCAGCTATTGGACAGTGCCCGGGGAGCAATGGGAGTGAGGGGGGAAGGGGGTTGTCCGGTGCCTTGCTCAAGGGAACCACGGTAAGGCAGGAGGTGAACTGGGACCTCTCCAAGTAGCAGTCCACACTCCATATTTAGGTCTAGTCTGGGACTTGAACCAGCAACCCTACGGCTCACAGTCCAAGCCCCTATATTGACTGAGCCACTGCCGGACTCATTCATGCATAAAGATGAAAATATCCTTAGTTTGTTGTAATTCATGCATGAAGGAGTTAATAAATCACACACTGATGGAATATCACTATATTGTAATTATGTATAGGCTTTTTCTATCAAAAATGTCCCGGGTCGGTCAGGGGGTACTTGGCTGAGAAAATGTTTCACAGGGGGTATTGAAAAAAGTTTGAGAAGCATTGCTCTAAAGTACCGCAGTCTCTTCTCCTAAGTCCTTTTGAATTCTCCTATCCACTATCCCTTAACCCCGTGATGTTTCATTCAGAGGTCAAGGAATAGGAGATAGGGTTAGAATTTAGGAGCTGATTTTTGGATTATCGGAACGCAACCCTGGATACAGCGTGGGAGGCGGGGCCTCATTCATTCCTATGAGAGTTGCTCATTAGCGCATGATGATAAAATGGCCCAACTTTTGAGAAAGTGAAACGTCACAGATTACCCGGCATGCCTGAGAAGTACCCGTATGTGCGCTCCTAGCGCATGCGCAACTTTAACCAAAATGCTCGTTCACATCAAGCACGTCAATTTGCGTACACGTAACATCACCGCACGTTCATGACAGCATGGTAATGATTTGTTATTATGATGGATTTGATATTAAAGGGATAGTGGAAATCCGCGAATTTTGGGTTTAACTTATGTATTTTTATTAAAAATAAGCATAATAAACAATTTTTTTTTATTTCATGCGCCTAGTTTCATTTTATTTTCAATTTTACTGCGCCTTCTCAATGAAACGAAATACTTCGGGAATCGTCGGGAATCTTCGGGTGATGACGAGAGCAAAGGAAGACGGGCACAAACAATGGCGGACATTCAATAGCATTTGCATGTGAATAGCCGACCTTTATTATGGTGAATAGATGTGTTTTGTATGGCTGTAGTGCGACAGCAAATGCAGAGAATGGCGTATCGACGCATGCGTTTCCAAGAAACCCAGCCATTCGTCGTCAGTGGGTGAAATTTGTTCAGATAACACGGGCAAACTTCACGGAGCCGAAGCTGACGAGTAATTCGGCAGTCGTGTGCTCCCGTCATTTTACTGACGATTGTTTCGAGATTCCTCGGTCTCTAGCTCACATAAGAAGTGAGTATTTTATTATGTTTTCTTGTTGATTTAATGCATCATTAGCCTGTACCATTTTGTACAACGCCATTTATCCGGTACACAGTGTCGAATGTGTACACTACAGTCATCATATAGACATGATAGACTAACAGTACTGTGAGTACAGCCTACACTTGACAGGCAGCCTGGCTATCCTAGGATGTTGTTTACTTTCTCTTTTCTGGCTGATAGCACCAGGAATTCGAGGTCTTACAGTGATGACATTACATGTGTGGAATCTGTGGAGTCTCAGCTTTAAATCGTATATCTTGTTTGTGCAGTTAAGATACGGGCATTTCTACCGTGTGTTGTGTGTAAAAAAGCGTTAGCATTAGTTAGCATTGTTTCGCTCAATGCTAATTCAAAGGCTTGGTATTACTCTTGTGTTTTTTCTAGCTAACAATTGTTCTTATTGTCAGTTAGCGGAGTTTCTTACCTTTAAAAGGGTATGAAACATTAATAGTTTCATAAATGTTAAGAAGCCCTGAGACATGTGAGAGAAAAAAAACTGTGGGAGGGGTCCACTGGGGGGACCTTCGGGCTTAACTGGTTAACAATGATTAATATTTGTAAAGGCTACAGGTGATCTTAAGATGCATGAGCTATGCTTAGGGACCTATCAGTCAAGATTATTTGTGCGTAGGGGTGCATCATCTGGCGCCTGGTCCTGGTCATCCTCGCCATTGCCCATGCCGTGAACCATCACCTCGGGCTCGGGCTCGAACAAATAAGGACGTAATGGTCCATCGTCTGGCTCAATATTGTCACCATCGTCGCTTACTGAACCAGATTCAGATTCAGTTCCTAAAACGACATTTTCGTAGGAAAGCCGAGAGGATGTTTCTGACTCGCTATCATCACTGGATACCTCGTACAATCCTTCTTCTTTGTCTGGTATATTTGCCCTTCCACGTTCATTCTGCATAGACGCCATGGTTTGTTATCGTATCGTCTTCCTGAGTTTTCGTCACTTCCGGTTTGGCTGAGTCGAACATTTCGTTTCTAAAAAACTTTGGGGAAGCTGCAATAAAGTGCTTCTAACATGCGTAAGGCAATTATTATATTTTTTTAATCAGGTGTGATTGTTTTGGTACGTAATTATGCTTGTATATAAGTTAAAACAAAACTATTTGAGGTTCCATTTCCACTATCCCTTTAACGAGGCGGCAGTTAGCAGCTAGCGGCTAGCTAGTAATTATGCTAATGTCAACATCAATCGTTATACTTATATTACGCTGTAACAGGATCTAGTGATATCCAAGCAACAGAGCTTCATTTCGCATGAAATAATGATTGCACTGTATATATATATATATACAGAGTTGGGTGTAACGCGTTACAAAGTAACGCGCTACTGTAATAATATTACTTTTGTTGGTAACAGAGTAGTGTGACGCGTTACTTTTATAATTCAGTAATCACACTACAGTTACTAACATTGCCCCGACACGCGTTACTTCGTTACTTTTATAAAATAATCACACTCACTGACAGACAAGAGGGGTTTCCGCCGCAGGTTTATATACATGTAGGCCTATGTAATCTGCGCGATTTGCGAGACCACATCTCCACGTGCAGTGCTGCATAAACATGGCTGTGTCTTTTCATCTGTAAACTCCCTCAACGGGGCCGCTCGCTCTCTTTTGTTGATCGCCCTCTCACGGGTGAACAGTCCAATGTCCCGCTTCATTGTAGGAATTCTGCCATGTCTCTACCACTTTAGTTTGACCATCTCTGTTACTAAGTTATGGAATACTAAATAAATAAGTAATTAGATACCTTACCGTTACTGCGCTCAAAAAGAATGATAAGAATAATGCGTCTTGAACTGGTTTCATTAATTAGTGTCTTGACGTTTCACGTTAGCTTGTTGTGTGGCTGGTAGCCTATTTTAGAGCATAAAGAAAGACTTGTGTTATGTCTTCCTAAATGCAATAGTAATTGAGGGTGCAAGTGGAGTCTCGCAGAGGCAACACTGTGGCACGCTTACACTGTAGGTGCGCCGCAGTCTGCGTGATCTGCCTGTAGGGGCGGGCCGGCCCTGCGAGTAAAGTAACGAGCAAAGTAACGAATAAAGTAACGAGTTACTTTATGTAGAGAGTAACGAAGTAGTGTAATATATTACTTTTTTTTAAAAAGTAATATGTAATATGTAATATATTACTTTTTTTTAGTAACGACCCCATCTTTGTATATATATATATAATATATATACTTATAATAATAAGCAATATTAACTTTATTTAATACAACATTTACGGTAGAAGATTTAATCATACAGCCCATGTAGTATGATAATGAATTACAGCAAACATGTGCAATATATCCATTATTACAGCTCCGTGGGCTGGCAGTAAGACGATATGGGTCCGTTCTTATTGTGCATCCATGGGTAAAGATAAACGCAACTCACATTGGTTTCTCAAACAGCATCTCTGTAAACTATGGGGCAGTGCTTGAATTGGAATGAAAAAGGTGCCAGTACTCTAAAATCAGCAACTTTTTCAAGTCAATTTTATATATACAGCCCACAAACAAGAATTTGGCTACTATAATGCTGGTGGGTTTGTCTCTTTACTACTGTATATTTTAGAAAGGTTCACTGTACTTAACATTTTTTATGATAGGCAGCGGATATGGCTAAAGCTCAGTAAGGTCAATATTAACTGAAAATATAGCAATCAAAGTCTAGATCTTCTGCTGAAGACACATGAAGCAGAGACCTTTCAGGTGAGAGCCCCTCTGGTGGTGTTCAACATTAATGACAAGGAAACAAAGCTCTGGTCAGAAGCATTTTTTATAAAAAGCTTTAACAAAATTAAGTATTTCTGTACATTTTGAATGCAATCTAACTTTCCAACTCAGAAAACGAAAAACGAAAAAGTGCCAAAAGTCTTCTCACATGGCTGAGCTGCTTTGCAATATACTTCACCACTGAAGAATACAAATATGTATAAAGTAAACTATGATGCAATCTAACTTTCCAACTCAGAAAAATGATAAAGAGCATGAACAAAGAACATGTAAAAACAAATGCAAAATTTGCACAATCTAAAATGAGAAACTGTAACTGCAAGTAACAAAGTTTGAGCCATGGTAAAGAGTTACATTGAACACCAAGCTGATCAGATAACTCCCTGGTTGGTCTGAAGTCCTTCTATCTCCAGGATCTGTACAAATCGGCACATTATGCCAAAAGTCTTCTCACTGGGTGAGCTGCTTTGCAATATACTTCACATTGTTAGAAAAGGCTCCAGAAGGCCTTGGGGACATCAGTATCAGGGGCTGGAGCTGGACAGGCTCTTTCATCAGCACTTCTCCTTCCCTTTGCCAGCCAGGACCTCACATACTGTTCCGGATTGAACTGTCCTAGTGATGGTCCATTACATTTAATAAAAACCAGGCTGGACAGTCGGCTGACAGAGAGAGCATTCCTTTTTGCAGTAAGGATATCGTTCATGCAGCTGAATGCCCGCTCACACTCACTAGTGGAGACAGCGATGGTTCGGACTGCTTTCAGTAGAGGCTCCATGGCAGCAGGTGTACGGGATGCCCTGGTTTCCTTGTATTCGTGAAAGCCCTGAACAGTCTCTCTTCTGTCCACTTTCAGCACTTCGCACAAACGTAGCACCTCTACGTCCCCATACTGTACGTCTAACTCCTCTTCAGGCCAACTTCCAGGATGGATAACTTTCATGTCCTGGATTAGCTGATTGTCCCGGGCCTCCCGGCCATGTAATGGGATTTCTCTTGTGCTGACATGAGAGGAGGTTGTGGAAGTCATTCTGTGTCTCAGATTCTCTACCATACTGTGGAAAAACTGACCTGCATGAATCTGTACAAGCCTGCCATTCTCACGCAGGGCAACACCCTTGAAGGACTTCTCAGCTAGAGCTGTATGAACTGTAGTCATGTGTGGGCCAGGCATGGTGACCATGGATTCAAAAACTCGTATTTCTCGAGTTAAGAGCCTATCTGCTGTAGGCAGTGTCATCTCTCTTTTTTGGAGTTGCCGAGAGGTCGCTGAGCTCTGTGAGCGCATCGTACATCAGTCCCAGATTGCTGACAAACGTTGCAGATGTGAGCACATCATCCAGGCCCTTGTACTTTGCTCTGTCTCTGGAATCCCTGCTCGTGTCGTTTGCAGCATTTGTGAAGTGATCATGAAGCACTCGGTAGTTTTCCCAGACTGCTCTGATGCTCCTTTCACTTGAAGCCACCCAGCGGATGGACAAAACACGCCCTATCACCAGGAGACGCTGTCCGACTGCTTGCGCACACTGCGCTAACTGCCTCTGATTTTTGGGGGAGGCATGGAACAAGGAATAGAGTTTGTCAAAAAAGATCTGGAAATGATTGAGCCCTGAGACCTCCTTGACCACATCCCCAACTGCCAGCTCTAGACGATGATTGGAGCAGTGCCACACAAACAGGCTTGGGAATTTACTACACAACTGGGTAGCAACGCCTGTTCTCTTCCCTAGCATGACTGAAGCCCCATCACATGCAAAAGAAACGAAACACTGACCTAAAAAGTCCTCGTTAAAATCTCTTCCAAGACACTCCATTAACGCCTTTGTGATGTCATCAGCCGTTGTTCCATCCAACTCGATCAGCTCCCAAAAAAACGTTTCGGGCTCAGCATCAGCTAATGCTGAGCGTAGACACACAACAAGCACCGTTTTACCACTAATAGTGGTAGATTCATCGACCAAAACACAGAGTTTTCTTTGGTTTTCTGTAATGTCTTTTGCCATTTTTTTCTTCAGCTCATGAGCTATGTGGTCGATGATTTCGCCACAGGTTTTATTGGAGTGCAAAACCCTGCCCACGTTCAGCCCATTCAGTTTCTGTACATTCAAATCAATTGGCATGTCTGTGAATGGCCGGCTATGTTTGCCAATGTTATATGCGGTTCGAAAAACTCTGATAGTGGTGTCTAATTCAGATGTATGCATAGACTGCACTTGATGTTGAATAGTTTCACGTGAAGCAGATGTAAGGATGTCAGCAGCTTTTACATGGGCTTGTGATTCTTTATGTTCTTTGATTTTTTTTCTCAGGCTAGCTTGTTGTTTGCCCTTGTCAACACCGAAATGAGACACTGCACACTCACCCCATTCAGTTGACAGTTTCAGTCCTTGTCCAGTGTGTATTCCCAAAGATTTGACATCTCTGCATATCCGACATCCTAGCTTCTTATCTTTAAGAAGGAGCCATGCATTGGTCTTGCAAAAATATTGCACCTGGTCCGTTGTCCAGCAGTCAGGTGCATCGCTTTGCCCGGTGTTGGTGGTGGCAGTTGCGCCAGCAGCAGCTAACGTTACGGGCCCTCCACACTACAAGCGTTTCAGGCGTAAAATTACGCCTCTAGCGCGTCTGCCCATTCACTTTGAATGGGGTGACGTCACGTCCGCTCACGTTTTCGCCGAACTGCATCACGGGAAGGCAAGCGTAACTTTGAGAGCGCGCGTAAAAAGTTGAACAATGTTGAACTTTTTACGCACGAAACGCTCTCTCGGTTCCTGACAAGTGAGCGTAAGCCAATCAAATCCCGTTTCAGAAAATCTGACAGCTCAAGCCGTAGCCAATCAAAAAACGCGCATACGCTGGGAGAGATATCCTGAGATATCCCGCCGTTCATGTCTATATTTGAAATAAAATAGACGAGGTTATAATCGTAGCGGTAGCGAATCACCCTGTATTATTTGATGTGACCCTGTTCACCTACCGGGATAGAAACCAGAGGAACCAGGCATGGAAGGAGGTGGCAGAGACAGTGGGGGAAACTGGTAGGTTTTCGCCTGTTTGGGGATTTTATATCCAGTTTACTTCATGTTAACATAGCTAATGAAACATAGCCGGTATATTTAGCATAAAATAGCGCCATAGACATTAATCACATACATGTTAATCATCCGCTGCCACATCATAGACTATATTGCATTACATTAATGCACACAGTCATACTCCTTTCACATTTCTTAGTTATATATATATATGCAAAAATTCATTCCTAGCATTCTATTTCCATGTAAATTACTGCTTTATTTAATTTTTATCTTTTTGCAATTTAACTGTACAATACATGTTGTGTTTTATATTAGATTTCTTGTTTTGTATATATGCACCATGACATCAAGTCAAATTCCTAGTATGTGCAAAGCTACCTGGCAATAAACCTGTTTTTGATTCTGATAAAGTGTGACATGTAAAACCTTGTATGCAATTGAAAGGGATTTGGTTTTCATTAATGGAGCAATCATTTTCTGAAATTCAAGAAATTAACTGTATTCTTTCATTTTCATTTTATTAGACGAAGTGTGCAAAAAGCGTTGGAAGTCCCTCAGGGACCGATACCGCAGGGAGAGGATCCTGGAGAAGGAAGGGAAAAGTAGCGGGACAGGGGCTTCCGGGGGATCTAAGCCCTGGCGTCTCGCGGCAGTAATGAGCTTTTTAAAGCCCTTCATGCTGGACCGTGAGACGTCCAGCAATTTCCCCCGGCAACCCCTGCCTCCACCCACCAGAGCAGAAGAAGAGGAAGACTCTATGGGTGACAGCCTGGATGACAGTCTGGAAAGCCAGCCAGAGCCAGGTAGCAGTCAGCCGGCCAGTGTGCCGGCCAGTGTGCCAGACGGTGTGCCAGCATTCCGGGGGAAGAAGAGCAGGGGAAGGGAGATGTCCCCTTTTGAGGAGAACCTGCTGTCGGCCGTAGGCCCGATGCTGGCCATGCCACCACCACCACCACCCCCACCACCAGTGGTGGAGGTGGAAGACGAGGACCTCCTTTTTTTAAGGAGTCTCTGGCCTGCAATGCAAAAGCTGAGCAGGACGAGCAGCATGAGACTGAAAATGAAGCTACAAGAGGCGGTCCTGGAGGCCACAGAAATGGACATTAATAATTAATTAATTAGATACTGATACTGATCCACATTACATCTTTTTACACTCATCACTCATCATCACATAAATAAAAGTTATTTAAAAGTATGTTATGGCTATACTGTGTCTTGACTTGTTCATGTGGTTTGTCAGTTACAACATACCAGGAGCTTCTTGTATGTCGATATATAATGTGCTGTCTTCTGTAATTATTCAGGTGAAACCCTGATGAAAATTATGAGTGGTTTATCACTAAAAACAGGGCTGAAGGAAAAAGGTTGTTAGTTATATCATGATATCAATTCAAGAAACATGTTTATTAGGAATGGTTGATTTTAAAATGGCTCATTTGGAATATTTGCTTTTTAAAGAAAATGGGTAGCTCTTAAAAGAGCTTTTTGGTTTGGAGACAAATATGGGCCTACACCACATTTGCCTGCCATCGCACTGCCCCCTCCTCGTTGAAGTAGGAGCAGAAGGTCTCCCGCTGTTGGATGGATCGCCGTGTGGCATTGTTGGAGCCCATCCTCGGTGCATCACACAGGGTTGGAGTAACTTAATCCGTGGACCTTGCGATAGGTGTGCGTGATGGCATATCAATGGTCTTCCTGCGGAGGAAGTTATGCAACACACAGGCAGCCTTCACACACAACTCCGTCACCTCGGGGCTGGTGGTGATGACACGCCTGAGCATTCTCCACTGGGTTGAGAGGATGCCAAACGCACATTCAACCACCAACCTGGCACGGCTGAGGCGGTAGTTAAATAACCTCCTTTCACGGGTGAGGTGACGTCCAGGGAATGGACGCAGAAGGTTGTCCAGCAGTGGAAATGCCTCATCTCCAACGAAGACATGGGGGAGAGGGCCCCGCCGCTCTGATCCTGCGATGACGGTGTCAGGTGGTAGCTGCAGACTGCCGTCTCGGAGGCTCTCTCCAAATGCAGAATTCCGCAGGCTCCCACTGTCGCTGCTCCTCCCAAAGCTTCCAACATCCACTACCCTGAACAGGTACTCAGCATCCACCACAGCCAGCAGTACCAAGGAGTGGGTGGACTTATAATTAAAGTAGCGGGAACCTGCATTTGCTGGAGCCTGGATAACGACGTGCTTCCCATCTATGGCACCAACACAGTTGGGAAACTCCCAGCGCTCCTGGAACCCAGCAGCGATGGCTCTCCAATCCTCCACCTGTGGTACCGGCATGCACTCCTCGACCAGGGCGGTCCAGATGGCCCCCGCAACCTCCTTGACAATGACTGCCACTGTAGAACGCCCGACCCGATAGCTGAAGGCTATCGTCGCGTACGAGTCACCAGTTGCCAGGTACCTGAGAAAAAAAGATATATACATGATTACAAAATATATTTATTCAGACCCCACACACACACAGACCACAGATCCCCCCTCCACACATTGAACACAGACACACATTGAACACACATTGAACACAGACACACACATTGAACAGACACACACATTGAACACAGACACACACACATTGAACAGACACACACATTGAACACAGACACACAGACACACACATTGAACACAGACACACATTGAACACAGACACACACATTGAACACAGACACACACATTGAACACAGACATTGAACACAGACACACACATTGAACACAGACAGACACACAGATCCCCACACACACATTGATCACAGACACAGACACACACGCCATGTACACAGGGGAGCAATACTGTGTTTACCTAGATATCTTAATTAATGTTACCCATCTGAACTAAATCACAGACTTCAGTCATCATTCGTGCATTCTCTCTCCTTCTATACAGAGTCAGATTAAAGAAGTAGAAATACACAAAACGTACCGTAGGCAGATGGCGAGTCGCTCGGCGGGGTCGATTGACATACGCAGATGGGTGTCCACCTTTGTAATCAGTGGGCCCACCTTTCCGAGCAACTCGTCGAACACCTCCTTGCTCATCCTGAAGTACCTCTGAAAAAGGCGGTCATCGAGACGGAGCTCCTGGACCAGAAGGTGGTATTCCCCCCTTTGTAGACGCTTTCGGAGTATCGGGTGTACCCAGAAGCGACGCACACTACACGGCCTCATGCGAGACAATGTATACACTAAATGCAACCTTGCACACACACGAGTTACCCTGCTTACCCTTGCTACAACACCGGCATCCATTTTAGCAATAGTGGAGAAGAACCGGGGTTTTTCACTTTGTATGTCCGGGGCGGGAGATTCACATGGAGATTCTGATTGGTTGTTGGTCGCGGGGCTCGAAGAAACGCCCCAAGCGTAAATCTTGGGGCGTTGGAAGCGAATTTTACGCTTGTAGTGTGGCCGGCCCGTGAAAGTTCAGAGTTCATCTCCATCAACATGGCTTCTGGAAGTGGCGCTCCCGCTAACAGTGGAAGTGAAGTATAATACTTTCACATCTTGTCGTTAGTCATGCAATAATCTCGAACTATACAATATTACGTTTGCTTAATTATGAAGCAATATTTGGAACTTGTTTAGTAGGTTTAATTGTGATGTAGCTAATAAGCTAACATTAGCTAGCGCTGTTAAGTCTGTCTAAAGTTTCTGTATGCTAAGTTGGTTGTACTGCTATCAAGTATTATCTTTAAATGAAGTTGACGTTATTGAAAATAACTGTTTGACAGGGTCTATCGCCTCAAGTCGAAGTATATTGCCGTTCATGATTAAGTATGTTTAAGCTATGAATGGTTGCTTTGTTACTATGTATGTATTATGTGTGGCATTTAATACTAGCATACATGTGCGAACAAGTAAGCTAAATAATGCTAATGGCCAACCTAGCATGAGTAGGATCATAAAGTCACTTAGCTAACGTTAGTTGGCCCGCAGAACACTAGTGGGCAAAATCAACGTTCTAATCACAGTAAATACTGTGGTAGCAAAGTAGCGGTGGGCACCAGATTGGAGATAATTAAAGAGATAATCTTGTAGTATCTTGTTTACCGACCATTTTCAAACAGTATTGCTGTTGGCGCTGCCCTTCTGTTGCCCACCAGTGTTCCACCACCAGTGAAGTCAGCTGTTTACTCCTATATAACCCAGCTGTTGACTGCTTTAATGACTATATGAGATGGCCAATGGTTTTAGCCATCTACAATCTAAGCCTTAGCTAGTGGGTGAATAAAATGGCCTTTTAAAAAAATGCAGAACTTGTCATTTATGGAGCAGCTAACAAACAATAATTTTCAGATCAATGTTTGTCATCTCTAATCTCTTAATTTATCCCCTAGGAATCACTGAAGCGTGACATCTTTCAATGACTGCATGATCGACTAACACACATCCTGGAGAGGACACCTGTAGACATCGAAGGGTTAGAGTTTGCGTGCCGTCAGGATTGTGTTCTATTAAGTGCTCTGGGCGACATAGTTGATGTAGGAGAGAACATTCTGTCTGCACTTGCAGACCTTAATACTCTCACCCAGCAGGAGAGAGAGAATGAACAGACATTTGTAACCCTGGAGTTGCAAAGAGGTTCTGGACGTGGGCGTCCACGATTAAGACTCTGACAAATCTTATAGAACTAGGACTGTCATCACATTGCATTGCCAGACTTCTGGGTGTGTCTAGAGCAACACTCAGGGTTCGTACGGGTGCTTGAAATCCTTGAAAATGCTTGAAATTTGACGTGGTGTTTTCAAGGTTTGGAAAGTGCTTGAATTTGGGAATGGTGCTTGAAATTGAGATAAAGTGCTTGAAAATGTAAATGCTTTACTTTTACAATAAATTGCTTTCTGACTGAATAGTTCGCTTTTTAGATTAAAAGAAAATAATTGCTTTTCTTTTACATAAAACAGCTCTGCTGCGGCCTTCCCGCGCTATGCGCGCGACCTGCAAGTGTTTGTGTTACGTGTGACCTGGGCATTATGATGAGAGTGATAGATGTGTGCCAGGAGGTTGCAGTTTCAACGAGCTTTGGCTAGCAGAAGACAAATACAAGCCATGGCTAAGACGAGGGTCAAGCCCACGAGTAGCCTCCTGCAAAGTTTGCAAAAATAACGATGCGAGAGTCTGCGCTGACGAGCCACATGAAAGGTACGCCGTAGTAGAGCATTTTAGATTAGGCTAACGTTGCATGTTACGTTTGTTTAAGCTAACGTTAGCGAGCTGAATAGCGAACTCGATTGACGGATAATAATAATTGCAGGGGACAATCATCTCAGATGAGCGTACCTATGTTATGTGCGTTACAGTCGCCATCCTGTGGTGTTCAGAGGATGAAGCACTCACGGCATTTCGTGTTATAGTCACAAAATATAATCGATTGATTCGACACAGAGCGATTTTGAAAGCAATGTATTTCTACTGGTAGTATGTTTCGTGCCTAAACCAAATGTGACTTGCTCTATCGAAATCAGTCACATTGACCCGAAGACACATTTTCGTTTGTATTACTGGTCTGGGGGAAGCTCGTGTGTGTGTATTTTTGCGTTTGTTTCCCGGGGAAACACTCACAAGAAACACCAGCTGTTGTTATACCTGCTGTGACGTTAAGTTACTCAGTTCTCCGCTTGTAATTATGCCGAAGCTTTAAAGTTGTATTTATCATCTGAATTTGCCGAAACAAGTTTAATATTCTGAAAGCCAAGACTTTGTTTATTTGAAAACAGATGAAAACAAACTGTCTTTATATAAAATGTAAGTATTATACAAGTAAAACTACATGTTGCTTTAATCCCATGTAATTGTAGAATGAACACAGTCTTCCTTTGAAGATGTATAAGTCAGGTGTCTTGAGTAGTCAGCATTACCTACAAATCATTGTACACATTTGTAAATATTATTTTCCACTTGTTACCATTGTGAGTCTATTTTTATGCAGCTCTGCGTGATTTTGTGACTACAATTTAGGCTAATACGCTACCAGAGGTGGAATAAGTACTCAGGTATTGTACTTGAGTAAAAGTATAAGTACTCAGATCTTGTAGTGAAATTATAAGTACTCAGATCTTGTACTTAGCAAAAGTAGAAGTACCAGAGTGTAGGAATACTCTGTCACAGTAAAAGTCCTGCATTCAAAATATTCCTCAAGTGAAAGTAGAAAAGTATTCTCATCCAAATATAGTTAAAGTAGCGACAGTAAAAGTAGTCGTTGTGCAGATTGGACCATTTCAGAATAATATATATGTTATGTTTTATAATGATTGATCATGAAAGTGTTCTCAAAGCTGGTAAAGGTGCAGTGAGTTTGAATGACTTTGTATACTGCAGGGTAGCTTGTGGATTTACTCCAGGTGGAACTAAAGATTTAACACTTGATTAGATTTCACATCATTCATCCTGATCTGTAAAGTAACTAAAGGTATTAAATACATGTAGTGGAGTAGAAGTACACCATGTACCTCTGAACTGTAGTGGAGTAGAAGTACACCATGTACCTCTGAACTGTAGAGGAGTAGAAGTACACCATGTACCTCTGAACTGTAGAGGAGTAGAAGTACACCATGTACCTCTGAACTGTAGAGGAGTAGAAGTACACCATGTACCTCTGAACTGTAGTGGAGTAGAAGTACACCATGTACCTCTGACTTGTGTTTACTGCCAACCTAAAAGTACCTCAAAAATAGTAATCAATAATGTATTGAAAAGTTATTTGGCTGATTGTTTTATATTGGCTCAGACAGGTTATATGGAACATACAGATGGGTCACTCATTTTGAAATATTAAACTTAGTTTTCTTTTCTTTAATTTGTCATCCTCGTGTAGAAGGCTATCACGAAACACACATTTGGTTGTTTATAGCATAAAGAACATCTGATTTACTGTGAGGTAGGGAAATAATCATTTGAGTATGTGTATATAAATATGTAATTTACAACAGCTGTAAGATGCTTGAAAAGCTGGAAAATGCACCTTGAAAATGCTTGAAAAGTGCTTGAATTTGACTTTGGAAAAGGTGTAAGAACCCTGAAGACTATTTAGGCGGATGGCCGAAAATAATGTATCTATATCAGCTTCATATAGTGGCTGCAGTGACGATGAATTAGATTTATTGATCACAAACATTAAAAGCACCATGCCAGATGCTGGCTACAGTATAGTCCGAGGTGCTCTACTTGCAAAGGGACACAGAGTGCAATGGGACCGAGTGTATGCATTAGGGATGCACGATATTGGTTTTTTGAAACCGATACCGATACCGATAACTTCCTGCTTCTCAAGACCGATACCGATAACCGATAATAATATAATATATATATATATTAAATGTACCTGTAGTTTTTGCACACCTGTTGGTAAAAAAAAGACTAGTAGTGAGCAAATGACATGAGCATTACTACTATGAACAAAACAAAGCCAAGAACAGTTTTGACTCTCGTCAAGCGCCATAATTTCTATGATGAAGTTAGAGATCGTTTTAGCCCTGGGGTCGTCTCTGGCAAACTTCTTGCCTTTTTCAAAAGCCTCGTCGATAGGTAAAAGCCCCGGTGCCTTTGCAGCTGGCTTTGGATTCGCCGCTAGTTTAGCAGCGCAGGCGTCTTCGTATGCTTTTAACACACCATCGTAGCGATGGCGATGTTTCAGGTGACTAATCAGGTTGGAAGTATTATAGCTCGTTGCCTTTTTCCCTCCTCGTGGAACTTCTGCATTGCATTTGTTAATACAAATAGCAAGCGAACTATCTAACTCTGAAACTTTGAAATTGTCCCATACTACCGACGACATGTTTGTTTACTGTCCTGGCTTCACGGCCGCACACCATTTACATCACAGCCAGGCATGAGTTAGGGAGCGCTGGATTTGTGAAAAACTCTCCTCTTCCTAAACCACTAATACCACAGTACTGGCAAAACGGGAGGAGCCGAGTGAAAAATAAGCGTCCCTCATCCCAATCCACCCACACCGCAGTATTTTTTTCTTTGTTTTTACCCAAAAAATATATTGTATATTATCGGGGCTATTAATACTGTTATCGGATTTATCGGGATGACGTCATAATTCCTAATATCGGACCGATAATTATCGGGCCGATAATTATCGTGCACCACTAGTATGCATCCATGCATCGTGTGGACATGTTGGTGTGCTCTCCAGGATGACCCGGATGGGATGTGTGGTGAGGAGAACATACACAGTTCCTTACCCTAAGTACATGGTGCACATCGACACCAATCACAAGCTAATCAGGTGTGTTTGCATGCTATCTGTATGTGAAGTGTTCATTATATTATTTTTCATTTCTAGTTTTATATATCTTGTGTTTTTTTTAATAATATTTAAAAATGACCATTGACAAAACATAGCATAACGTAGCATGAACATTTGGTTTTGCTTTCATCCACTTAAATATTCTATGTGAGATCTATGCTTCTATGGATGTTTTGTATTGTGTTTGGGAGTTACTTTTTTCTTTCTTATTTGTTTAAACTTAGATACAACTTTGTTATCTTTGGAGGAATAGATGGCTATTCAAGAAAGGTAAGACTTTATACTGTCAAAAAGTAACAACTGCAAAATGAGACAAGACTGCTGTTTTTTTATTTGTTGTATTAGGCTTCAGATTATTTTCTGTACAAATAGGGGGTAGTAACCTACTCTTTTTCATTCGTGAGGGGAAGCAAGCTTTGTATACTGGAAATTAATTTATCAAAGTCGTCATTTCAATTTTTTTGCTGACTGAATAGTGCCTATTCCACCCATCATATGTTAACTTTGTATTAATGTAAAGTATTCAGTCCTTTCTATTGAGCTTTGACTTGATTTCTCATGTCAAGAGGCTTCATGATATAACATCAAATCATTCTGAGGTGTCTAGTTTTCTTACCGTTTCATGTCATTCGTCAGTTGATTTATGTTGCAATGAATACTAATTGATCAAGTTGATAATGTGTTATATTATATATGTACTTGTATGTAGATTATGTACTTGAAGGTAGCAGACAACAACCGGTCTGACACCCACTTGGTCTTCTTCAATGAAGCTGTGAACGAGCATGGGTATCCACTGAGGTATTCATATCATTCCAAATGTAATTTTTACTGTGATTGTGGACCTATCCATAGTATGTAGATGCTCCCCTCAAATAGCTGCACATTGTTTCTTAGTTAAAAGAGGCATATTTTGAACATATGTTTGAACCGACAAGATAAAACAATAGCCATCACATACCTTTCCATGCCTCTAAAGTGCACTCGGAAACATGTATTAGCTTTGCTGACACAACTATAATTGTTAAAGATGACAACACAATTGTGTACAGTAGGGGTTTAAAACTGTGGGCCTCTCCTCAATTTTTATGGCACTACATTATTGGGAGTATACTGTAGTGTCATATATTTGATATACTACATATATTTTAATTGTGTAATTTTCCTGAAGCATATAATTGATTTGTTTTTCAGAGTGAGAGGAGATCATGGAGGGGAAAATGTTAGAGTAGCAGAATTAATGTTCTCAGTTCGTGGAACTGACATTAACAGCTTTATTGCAGGGAAAAGCGTACACAACCAACGGTGAGTCAAACCTAATTTTGGAAGCTTTTGAGACTATTCATTCTTAACATCCCCTTTAACAAACTTTCAGAAGAAAATTCTAATTTTAAAAGGAATTTAAAGGCCAAGATCATGAACATTTTCAAGCAAAAATGTACTTTATGATGGTGCACTGACTCTTGTGTCATTCAATGGATTATTGCCAAATTATAACAATATTACGTTTCAACTTTGAAAATTGAACAGTTTGTTCAAATCATCTGTAACTACAACTTATGACCATTTTTTTTTCAAATACAGAATTGAACGTCTCTGGCGTGATGTGTTCAAGTGTTACGGGTGTGTTTTACAACACCTTGCACTCTTGAGGAACAACACCTGCTTGACATCAGCAGCATCCTGCACATATTCTGCTGCCACTATGTTTTCCTGCCACGCATCCAGGCCAACCTTGATGTCTTCACTGAGGCATGGGCCAACCATCCAATCAGGACAGAGCAAAACATGACTCCAAACCAGTTGTGGCAGGTGGGCCAAGCCCTGCATCCGGTGGCAGATCCTGATCCTGAGGTTAATTCCAAATGTGTTAAAAACATCTTATCACAATCTCTTGTTGATCCTCAATCAATAAAAAAACAAACATCCTTACATTTAGGTTCTTATTCTCTACACATAACAATAATCACACTACCCTTGCATTCAAAAAGCCTTTGCTTGGTGCAATCAAGACTAGGGTTCTTTTTCACCACATGTGTAAAGTCAAGTCTTTTCCATAATAACCTTCACATATTCCACAATCATTACTTGTAATTATAGAACATTGCATAACCTTTTCTTTATCTTATTTTGTATTAATTTGTGATAATGACGGTGCTTGTTTAATGTATTAATGCATATGAAAGGTTATTAATATATATATATATATATATATATATATTAGGGCTGTCAAACGATTAAAAAGTTTAATCAGATTAATCACAGCTTAAAAATTAATTAATCATGATTAATCACCATTCGAACTATGTCCAAAATATGCCATTTATTTATGTATATTGTTGTGGGAATGGAAAGATAAATGAAAGAAGGCGGATATATCCATTTAACATACAGTATCTATGTTTATTATAAACATTTTCTGCGTGTCAAAATGAAAGACAACCCACACACCTATCAATCATCAAACCGTGGGGTCTTAATTCATTACGTGTTGATTTCTATCAACGGGGGAGTACTTCAAGAAAGTCGACAGAGGGGGGGGCGGCTAGTGGAGTATTTCGTGACCACAGAGTGTGAACGTTGTGATCAGCTGTTTTAGCGCAGTTCTCCAGTGAAGGGGGGGAGTCTCCCTCCGCAGCCGGTTGGCGTAGTTTTGGCACAATTCCGTTGTACAGACCGACGTTAACAGCAGCCCTGTCTGTGCACACGGAGACCGACTCTGTCGTCCGGTGATCTAACCGCCTTCTGGAAAAGCTTCACAAGTACGTCGGTACGCAAATGCGCTTTGTGACACAAGTGACGGTACGCATTTCAGATTACGCACATAACCTGCGTACCAGTTATGTGCACCCCTGTAGCCTACTACAGCAAAAGTATTCTCCGTCGGGACTTCCTGCAACAACACCACGCCGTTATCAAAGATGTTCTATTGAGAAGACGATCACTACGTGACAAAAGTTTTCAAAACCGTGGCTACTGAAATCAATCTTACTAACTGCTGTCAATTTACTCCGCGCGAGTTGGCAGACTTTATTTAGCTTACTTTAACATCATTTTTCATGGTGGGGCTAAGCCATTTCTTGGTATGGGTGTAGCCTACCCCAGCCATACCCTGGCGCTGCCACTGGTGGCACGTATGGGGCGGGCCATTCTGCACATGCGTTAAATGCGTTAAATATTTTAACGCAATTAATTCAAAAAATTAATTACCGCCGTTAACGCGATAATTTTGACAGCACTAATATATATATATATATATATATATATATATATATATATATATATATATATATATATACACAATTTGTCTTTGTCAGGGTATTCTCATACCAGAGATCCAGTGGGAAGAGAGTGGATTTTCAAATCAGCATCATCCTGGGGTCAATGTCCCTACACTGGAAAGTCCTCTCTCAGATCCTGAAATGATGCTCCTGCAGGACACAATCGATCCACTACAAGAATCGGATTGTTTTGGAGTTGACATTTATCTCGAGACTGTCCAATACGTTGAGAACCTCATTGAAGCCAGATAATGAGGATCAATATTTATTGTCCTTAATTGTACTTGCAACTTAAAATTGTTTAACTAAAATTGCAGTTGCTGGATTGGAATTGTAAAAGAGAAATGTAAGAGTTCACTTTTCAGTGAGGTGTTGGCGGTAGCCTATAGGAGACGCTAAACGAGTCCCTCAGATTTGTAGGTTGATAAACAAAAGGTTGTAATTATCAAGCTGTCATGTGAGAAGACAGGATAATATCATGTGTACTGTTAAGGAAATGGCAGGTGCTGCATCAGGAGTACATGGTTATGATTTATACATTTCTAATGTAATAATTCTCCAAAAATCCCCTTTCAGTATAGAATAAAATAATTGGTCAGTGTCCATTTTAAAATATAATAATTATCTATCAACCTTTTTTAACCTCATCGTGAAAAGGAAAGCGATGTTTCAATCTGGGGAACAAAATAATTTGTTTACCAAAGGCTACTTTAAATATTTAATTGTCAAATACAGTTTTTTTAGCAACTGAATTGAGTTTGATTTACTATATGAATAATAAAGAACCATCATTGAATGTACTGCTTGTGTTAAAGGGAGTGGCAAGTGTAAAAGTGTAACAATGATAATAGCTAAAAATAATTCTACCAAAACTCTTTTATTAAAGAAAAAAAGCTGCAGGTGTAAAAACTGTTGAGCTATAGATATAGATATATCGATCTATATATATATAGATATATAGATATATATATCTATATATCTCGGGAGCGCCACTTCCAGAAGCCATGTTGATGGAGATGAACTCTGAACTTTCACACCCCCAGACTCCGCAAATCGCGTAGATGTTACACTACGTTGGAAACGCATTAGGCACACCCTCGTGGGTGTAGAGGAAACTTCTGTGTAGCTATGCAGTGGGAGTCACCGACTCAGGAAGGAGACACGGGAAGAGCAGTAGCTTTGATGTCAAACACATGATGGTTTATTTGGAGTTAACGGCCGGAGGATTCACATCACAAGTCCAAGAGTCAGAGGTTCTGACTTCACGGTAGAGTTGCCACGTCAATTCTGAAGAACTCTACCCCAGACCCATGTATTTAGCTAGTTCAGAGAGCATCATCAACATGATGCATAACAAGATAGAATGATAACACCTCTATCAGCTGACGCCAACAGGCAGGAACAGGGAGACAAAACACTGAGAGCACAGCAGCCAAAGTTACAGGTGCCTGTGCTCAGTCAGGACAGTTTGAACTGATACACTGGGTCAAAGTTATGGGCCTTGGAAAATATTCCACAACAGTGGGGGCACACGCATGTGATTGGCTTAAAATTAAGCAGACATCTGATTGGCCGAAGACACCCCTCTTAAAAAAAGTGAGGTGTGAATCTAGCTGCGTCAGGGGAGTCTCAAAAATCCACACACACATGCAGAGAGATCCACACACAAATGCAGAGAGATTCACACACAGAAAGCGTTTTTTATATAAATGTAACAACACTCAAATGTGTTTTTGATGTAACTATTTGTGTGTGGATGAGAAATATATTTGTGAAACTTTTTTACATTTATAAAATGATAAGTTTGTGTGTGTGCATTGACAAATATGTGTGTGGACGGAGACATTTATATATTACATTACATTACATTACATTGCATTTAGCTGACGCTTTTATCCAAAGCGACTTACAATAAGTACATTCGACCAGGAAGACACAACCTTGAAGAAAACAGAATCATATAAGTACATCAGGTTTCATAGAGCCAAAACATTTCAAGTGCTACTCAACTGGCTTTAGGTAAGCCAGTCCTTTATTAGTATAAAAGTGCTTCGTTAATAGTTCTAACGCTCGAAGTGGAGTCGAAAGAGATGAGTTTTCAGTTTGCGCCGGAAGATGTGCAAGCTATCTGCCGTCCTGATGTCAATGGGGAGCTCATTCCACCATCTTGGAGCCAGGACAGCAAACCCACGTGTTTTCGCCGATGGAAACTTGGGTCCCCCTCGCAGCGAGGGCGCAACGAGTCGTTTGGCTGATGCAGAGCGTAGTGCACGCGCTGGGGTGTACGGTTTAACCATGTCCTGGATGTAGGAAGGGCCAGATCCATTCGCAGCATGGTAAGCAAGTACCAGTGTCTTGAAGTGGATTCTAGCAGTTACCGGAAGCCAGTGAAGGGAGCGGAGGAGCGGAGTGGTGTGGGAGAATTTAGGAAGGTTGAAAACCAGACGAGCCGCTGCATTCTGGATGAGCTGCAGAGGTCGGATGGCACATGTAGGTAGACCAGCCAGGAGGGAGTTGCAGTAGTCTAGGCGTGAGATGACGAGAGCCTGGACCAGAACCTGAGTCGCTTTCTGAGTCAGCTGGGGACGTATCTTCCTGATGTTGTAAAGCGTGTATCTGCAGCAACGGGTTGTAGCAGCGATGTTTGCAGTGAAGGACAGGTTGTTATCTAGGGTCACACCCAGATTCCTTGCAGTCTGGTGTCGGGGAAACAACTGAGGTGCCGATGTTGATTGTCAGGTCAAGAGTTGGACAATCTTTTCCCGGGAGGAAGAGCAGCTCAGTCTTGTCAAGGTTGAGCTTCAGGTGGTGAGCAGACATCCACTGAGAGATGTCAGCTAGACAAGCAGAGATGCGTGCGACAACCTGGGTCTCTGAGCGGGGAAAGGACATAATTACTTGGGTGTCGTCAGCGTAGCAGTGGTAAGAAAAACCATGCGGGCTAATGACTGATCCGAGCGAGTTTGTGTACAGGGAGAAGAGGAGGGGACCAAGAACAGAGCCCTGAGGGACCCCCGTAGTTAATTGACAATGGTCGGACTCAGACCCTCTCCAAGTCACCCTGTAGGTACGGTCTTTCAGGTATGAGGTGAGGAGGGAAAGTGCAGAGCCTGAAACTCCAAGTGCTTGGAGAGTGCGAAGGAGGATCTGATGATTCACCGTGTCGAATGCAGCAGACAGGTCCAACAGGATGATGACAGAGGAGAGGGATGCAGTTTTGGCAGTGTGCAGTTCCTCCGTGACAGCAATGAGAGCAGTTTCTGTGGAGTGACCTGCCTTGAAACCAGACTGGTGCGGATCCAGAAGGTTGTTCTGATTGAGATAACAGGAGAGTTGTTTAAAGACAAGCGCGTTCAAGTGATTTAGACAGGAACGGGAGGAGAGAGACAGGCCTGTAGTTTATAACATCAGACGGGTTGAGAGTGGGTTTCTTTAGGAGAGGGTTTACTCTTGCCTCCTTGAGACTGTTTGGAAAGTGACCAGAAGTTAGAGAAGTGTTGATGAAATGGGTGAGAAACGGTAGAATATCAGGAGCGATAGTCTGAAGGAGGTTTGAAGGGATAGGGTCCAGAGGACAGGTGGTAGGGCGGGCAGAGGTAATGAGGGTAAGAACCTCACTTGGAGAGAGAGGGGAAAAGGAGGTTAGTGTGTTGGTGGAAGGAAGGTCTGGTGACCCAGCGGTGAGTAAAGGTGAGTCAGAAAAAGAAGAGCGAATATCATTAACCTTTTTTTCAAAGTGGGTAACAAAGTCGCTTGACAGAAGTGAGGAGGGGGGAGGAGCTTTTGGAGGGTCCAAGAGGGTGGAGAAGATGGAAAATAGTTTTTTAGGATTGGAATAGGAAGATTGGATCTTATCTTGAAAGAAAGTGCTTTTTGCCTGAGAGATCGAAGCAGAGAAAGAGGAGAGGAGAGCTTGATAGGTTAGGAGGTCGTCACGGTGTTTGGATTTCCACCATTTCCGCTCTGCTGCCCTAAGGACGGTTCTATTAGCACGCAGTGCATCATTTAGCCAGGGAGCCGGAGGGGACTGACGAGCCTGCCGAGATGTCAGAGGACAGAGCGAGTCCAGAGTGGATGAGAGAGTAGAGAGGAGAGTTTCTGCAGCAGAGTTTGGAGGCAGTAGTTGGAACGAATCAGAGGAAGGGAGGGCTGAGAGCACCGACGAGGCAAAGGTAGAGGGAGAGAGGGAGCGAAGGTTACGGCGGACAAGTGTAGGATGGGAAGAGATTAGTTTGTTATGTTTGGAAAGGGATAGAGAGAATGAAATGAAGAAGTGATCGGATGTGTGGAGCGGGTTTACAGAGAGGTTAGAAGTAGCGCAGTTCCTTGAGAATATGAGATCAAGGACATTGCCAGCTTTATGAGTCGGTGGGGACGGAGACAGTGAGAAAGCAAAGGCGGTTAACAGAGATGTTAGTTCGTCTATCTTCCCCATCTGGAGGTTGAAGATATAAATCAGGAATTACATTTGTGTATCCTTTTGTGTGCCTTTATTTATTTTTGAGACTGAACTGACCCCATATCCCTGTGAGCACAGTGTGCTCTGATTGGTCGGGACACGTAACATGAACGTGCCGGGCGGCGCGGTCCCGTGAGTTAGATGCGCGTTCATAATGCAGAGGGAAATAACGCTCAGAATAACGTTATTAGCACATTATTACAACTTGAGGAACGAATATTTTTAATAAGGGCTATAAAAGTGTTCATACTGGGTAGTTTATTTAGTTTAAAAAAAATTATCCAACGATTTACAGACCACTCTTTCCCCATGTAAGTCAATGAGAAAAAGTGTTTCCGGGCCTGGCAACCAAACGGAAGTGTAGTACCGCCGTTTGGCCAGCACGAATATTTTCATCTGAGTCCGGCGCACTTCCTGGGGGCTTGGTTTACCCTATCTCCTATTCCTTGACCTCTGAGTGAAACGTCACAGGGTTAAGGGATAGTGGATAGGAGAATTCAAAAGGACTTAGGAAAATAGATCGCGGTACTTTAGAGAATCCGAATGCACTTTCACTATCCGACTGTTTATGATGCGCCAGCGGACGTCATGAATGTGCGTCTGCTGCTGTGGGGAAACTATGGAAACTACAGTTTTCTATACAGCGGACTACAACATGGATGTTTAATAAGAACGAGGGACTACTGTAAACTCATCTCGAGACTCTGCACCGTGCTCTGATGCTGTTGTTTTATGCTTTATGAACGTGGACAACAGAGAAACATATTCTTCATGACCAAAGTTGGAATTGAAATAAAAAAGGAAAGTGAAACTTATGCTCGTCACCCTCTCCCTCCGGTCCACATTAATACAAATGATCTCAATACGTATGATTGTATGAACTATGAAAATATCTTAAAATCAATACAAATGTATTTATTATAAACGTTAGTCCTTAACATCTATCACTGTGTATATCACCATTCAAACATCTTTTAAAAGTTGAACAAACCCCACACAGCTCAGTAAAGACTGTGAGATGTTGACTTTATTTGATCATTTCAGTAAAAAACTAACGTTCATATTTCTCTTTTTGATTATAATACTGATGAACGTTCAGAAAAAAGCACTTTGGCAACTTACCACATACGTTTTAAAATGCTTAATAAGCACCGTAACTTTCATGATATCATTTCTCGGTCATAATTGGTTGTTTCCGTGAACGGCTGACTGTTGTGATGGCAAATGCTGCGGCTGCAATGCATTGTGGGGCAGCATTTTCTCCTCTCCTTTCGGTTAAGGAGGTCCAGTGGTTCCTAAGCTAAAGGAGGTTATAAAGGAAGTTTGAAACCGCCTTTCCTTTCATTTGGAGAATTGGAACGGCACTTATCATGGCTGCCAGTGACGTACTTCCGGGTCATTTCACTCCGTTAGGAAGGTTCCTAAACTAAATGGACTATTGGAATGCAACCCAGGTCCCAGGTGATATGTCACCCACCTACTTCCAGTTGTTCTTCACCAGGGAGACAATGAGAAAACTCTGCATAAATACCAACCGCTATGCAGCAAAAAAACTAAATATGGGGAGAAAATGTAAGTTGGTTGAAGTTGGTATTGAGGAACTATACCAGTTCCTTGGCCTCCTCATATACACCGCCCTTGTGCCTTTGTCTTGCATACAAGACTACTGGAAGCAAAACCACATCATGTCTGTGCCGTTTCCAGCCATGGTGATGACAAGAGACCGATTCAGGGCCCTTATGTGGAATATCCACCCCAGTGATCCAGAATAGGATGTAAATAATGACCACAAAAAAGGAACACCACTCCACGATCGATTGTTCAGGGTCAAGCCTCTAATCGACGAGATCAGAAGTGCCTGCCAGGCTCATTATCACCCAGGAAAGAATTTGGCCGTGGATGAGAGGATGGTAGCCACTAAGGCAAAAACTGGGATGACTCAGTATATGAGGGACAAGCCCACAAAATGGGGGATGAAGCTTTTTGTGCTGGCTGAGTCAAGGAATGGCTACACAATTAACTTTAATATTTATCATGGTAAAGCACACACACATACTGCACATGGACTCTCTTATGATGCTGTTATGGAGCTTATCCAACCATCATATCTCGGCACAGGATACCACATTTACATGGACAATTTTTATACTAGTCCCAAATTGTTCCTTGACTTAGCCAGCATGAAGTTTGGAGCGTGTGGAACATACAGGGACAATAGGAAAGGGTGTCCAAGTGGGCGAGAAAATGCCCTTATTAAAAAATCTGAAAGAGGTGCACTGAGATGGATCAGAGAGGGTCCCCTGGTTTTTGTGAAGTGGATGGACACACGGGAAGTGTCTGTGTGCTCCACAATCCATCCGGCATTTTCAGGTGAGGCAGTCCAGAGGAGAGTGAAGGGTGAAGATGGACACTGGGCAGTGAAGGACATTCCTTGCCCCGCCCCCATCATTGCCTACAACAAATCAAATCAAATCAAGTTTTATTTATATAGCACATTTATAAACGATTTTTGGTCGAGCCAAAGTGCTGTACATATAATAAAATTAGCCTACAGTAGAGACACTTTACAGCAAATACAACAACACAGATTGTTCAGAATATCAGTATGAGAAAAACGACACCCTCTGTCCTTAGACCCTCACATAGTACAAGGAAAAACTTCCAGAGAAAATCCACAGTTTAAAGGGAAAAAATGGGAGAAACCTCAGGGAGAGCAACAGAGGAGGGATACCTCTCACAGGACGGACAGACGTGCAATAGATGCTGTGTGTAAATCGAAGAGATAATACATTTTACAGCATATAGACCGAATGTTAGGAAATGCATGTGTCTGTAATAAGAAGATGAATCCACGAGGATGTCAGCTACAATCCTGAGGAAGCCATCAGGGAAGCAGCATGGCGAGACCCAAGGCAGGACCGCAGAGACAGGTTCACCGACCACGACTTAATCCAGAACTCGGGATAGAGGATCCAAGACACAGGACTACAGCAAGAGGATCAGCCTCGACTCCGGATCCCGGCGTAGATATACTGTAGATACAAAACAAGAAAAAAGATTTGGCTGGGTTAATCGGAACAAGAGAATACACAGACACAGATACAATAGAGGGAAAAGGTAATTGGATAAAAGTTATTCTTGATAACCCTCTAGAAAGATCTCATGAACTTCCCCACTCAATCTATCAAGACCCGAGCAGTTCTATTAGAAGTCCAAGGTAAAGGCACAGGCCGGCGTATATCCCTCACCATATAAACTCTGACCCCTCAAGTATACAAGTGAAGAGACACCATGTTTCAGCTCCTTTTAGAATAGAATTTCTTTTCTTCTCAAAGAAACAAGGGTATGAAAAGAATAGCCAGAAACAGAGGAAGAGAGGCAGAACGTGACTACGTAAATGCACTCTCCTAAATATTAAACGAGTAAGAGGTGAAGAAACACAAAGCAAGACATTGAAAAGAAAAGGCACCATCATGCTTCCCCTTAGAATAGGGTGGAAATTATGAAGACCCAAATTATAAAGAGGGGACATGGGATACCAGTGAAGAGGGACAACAGTGAAAAAGCCCAACGTATCCAACGTACTAGCACTCTCTAAAGAGACAGAAAGTCAAAGTATACGCCGAGAGGCACAACGTGTCTGTGGCTGTGTATGAGTGAACAGGTGGTGCCCGGTAGCTGATTGGAGGCCCTCGACAGGCTGATTGGTCCACCTGGGGAGACGGGAGGATATTTAACTGCAGCCGTGCAGTTCCTCGGCCGCTCTCACTGACTCCGCTTCTCCTACTCCCAACGCGGCGCCTTTTGTATATTCTGTTCTGTGGTGCTGAGAGCGCACCTTGATATCATTTTGTCCTTCTCCTCTGGTCCTACGGGCCAGTGTCACGTTACCTGTCTTTGCAAGACAGATGTATGGTCTTCGGAGTGTAAACCCCTTTTGTTTTCTTTTCCCGTTTGGACTGATCGTTTTCTCCTGTTTACGTTAGTGTAGGTACGAAGCTTGTATATTTATTTTTTCTCTTGGTTAGGTAAGATTTTGAGTTGTAAGGTTTGTTTTCTTCTTAGTTGGTTTTGCTACTCCTGTTTTGTTTTGTATATTGTTTTTTTTGGTAAATACATTTACCAAACGCTTTCTCTGACTCGGTGTCCGTGTCTTGGGAGTGGGAAGAGTGGGGGAGAGTGCACATTTTGTGCTGCGCCTAGGTTCCCCTAGATCTGGGCGTAACCCATCCATCCATCTTCTCCCGCTTATCCGTGGTCGGGTCGCGGGGGTAGCAGTTCCAGCAGAGAGCCCCAAACTTTCTTTTCCCTGGCGACATCAACCAGCTCTGACTGGGGGATCCCAAGGCGCTCCCAGGCCAGCGAAGAGATATAATCCCTCCACCTGGTCCTAGGTCTACCCCTTGGTCTCTTCCCAGCTGGACGTGCCTGGAACACCTCCCTAGGGAGGCGCCCAGGTGGCATCCTAACTAGGTGCCCGAACCACCTCAACTGGCTCCTTTCGACGCGAAGGAGGAGCGGCTCAACTCCGAGTCCCTCCCTGATGACCGAACTTCTCACCTTATCCCTAAGGGAGACACCAGCCACCCTGCGGAGAAAACCCATCTCGGCCGCTTGTATCCGCGATCTCGTTCTTTCGGTCATGACCCATCCTTCATGACCATAGCTGAGGGTAGGAACGAAAATGGCCCGGTAGACAGAGAGCTTTGCCTTCTGGCTCAGCTCCCTTTTCGTCACAACGGTGCGGTAAAGCGACTGCAGTACCGCTCCGGCGTAACCCTTATCAGAATAAAATCCCATGTACATTATTTAAGCTTTTAATGTTTAATGTCATAATTACTACAATGAGTTTATTCGATCAAATTACCAATAATGTAGGCATTTTTATTTGGTTCACATAGTCAATCTCATAACACACTCAGGCATTGTAGGGTTTTAGTCCTTCACCTTCTGTGGTAATGTAGGCGACATGAGGGTAACAGCCTATTCCTTCTGAAAAAGGGAAATTAAGCTGTACCCTTAAAAGCTCCTTTAACACTCGATTAAAAATCCTCTTTAGCATTATGTTCGAGTATGCCAGCTCTCTCTCTACTGTCCTCTTCCTTGGTCCTGGGGCTTCACTCAAAAAATGTTTGTGTGTTGCAGACTTCAAACCCAGTTTGCTGCTTGTGACCCTACTGCAGTGACGTGCGGTGAGGTTCATGGCTGGTGAGGCACTGACTCTTTCAGAGTCAGATTTACAAATATCATATTTTGACCATAATCGACATATTCGGTTATTTTCCAAAGCTTTTTTAGTCTGATGCTTCGATTCATTTTAAACAGACTGTTCAACAAAAGGATACCCAAAATCGAAATATTAGATTGTTCTTTCTTAGTAAGATCCCATTTTCATTACAATTGGGGTCTTACCTTGACTTGAAGATGAAGTCCATGCTTTCCTTCTGGATAACAATCTCTATTACTTTTTTGTAAAAGTCCTCCTTATCTTCCTCTAGTTTCAAAAGTCTAGTTTGTTGTTTGCGTCGCGTCTACCGCTGCTTCTCAGGTCGATTAAATGAAATCCTTGCTTCCCTCACTTGCGTCGTTTCCCTGCGTTTAGTCCCTCCCACCAGGGAAGCATGGAGGGACGCAAGGAAACCACGAGAAGCAGGGAAATGAGTTTTAAGAGCAATGGGACGTCCTTTCCTCCGGAGCGTCACGTGAAGCGACGTCCGTTTGTGATGACGCTGCACAGCTGATCGTCTGACAGCAGCTCTGTCCCGGTTATTTCCACACCCCCCCCGCCTCTGTTAGTACACATTTACTGACACAAACATTTGTATCATCTGTTGTAGACCCCAATAAATAAAATAAAATAAGAACTAATTCTCAAAAAAGATAAACGCCATTCTTAAAATTTATAAACGAACAATAGTTTGATTAATATTGATTAGAGTGCACAATAGAAATAAAATAATTGAGAGAAGAAAAAGAGATATGTTATCTATCAAAACCCAGTTAGATTAACATTCATTGGATTGCACACTTTGTTTGTTTGTTTGGATATGTAGTAAATTAACATTTTAATAGCACTTAATGACTGACTGAATGGAAATGACAATAAATGAAAATGTAAAACGAAAAAAGCGATCATGAAAATGTTTCCAAAAAATGAATTAAATGATTTTTGACCACTTTGTTGTTCAGATATATCACATATTTGTAACTAAATGATACATTAATTGAAACAAAACACGGTATAAACTGAGGAGTGACTCCCGTGAGGTTCATGTATTTTCTTCACACTGCTCTCATGTCAAGAAGCATCAGATCAGTGCATGCACTGCCTCGTCCAATCAGTGAGCGATACACAGTAAGGGGGCGGGGTAAGTATCTGAGGATTTCATCGGAGGATGGTCTGGTGGTTCCTCGGTTATCGCTCCTCCATGATCGCTCCTCGCTCCTCGATCCTCGGTCCTCCGGCAGAAATAAGAGCCATGGGACGGTACTCAAGATGGCGCAGGCAAATCAACTTCCGGTGGGACCGAGGAGCGAGGAAATGAAAATAGTCGACCTGAGAAGCAGCTCGGTCTACCCCGTCTCTACAGTACGTAGAATAACAGTAGCAACAAGAACCTGTGGGCTCACTTGCGCCCCCTTCAGTGCGGCAGAGGTTATGGCTGCCTCCCCTGGTGCTTTTTTCATTGTCGTTGTATGATGAGACCAGCGAGCCTAAATATCATATATAGGCTACGTGAAATAAGTTATTTAGAGACTATGGATGGCGAGGATACATGTAAGGGATCTACAAACATTACATTGGTGACATACAGTGAGATGGTGCAGGCATGCACTTAGGGCCTGCTTTCCAGCCAGTTTCTGTGGGGTGACGCATTCTGAGGTGAGGCAGAGCTCATCTGTGCCTCACCACACAGTAACTGGCTTGAGCGCGCTCACAAAATAAGTGCCCGCGTTAAATTAGTGCCCGCGCTCCAGCCAGTTACTGTGGGCTTACGTGAGGCAGAGCTCGTCCCTGCCTCACTTCTCATCGCTACCCGTTAGTTGTAGCGGAGGAGCTCTGCAAATTTGCTGATTTTGACTATAAAAAGCGATTGGAATCATACAGAAATCACATTTACAAGTTACAACACAGATCAGTGGAGACATTTTATTATTATTACTATTTAGTTTTTCTTTAGTTGTTTTTCCGTTACATTGGAATATGACAGGTGAGGCTCTGCCTCCCCTGACTGCACGTCGCTGCCCTACTGTGACACCAAATTGCCAAATCAACTAATTCTAATACCCACAACTCTTAAATAACACCCAGCCAAACAGGACACAATATCGCGCCCTAAAAGCAACCCTAGCTAATATGCAGAATATTCTTTGGAATTTGTTTCTATGATGAACAACAATGAATTGCTGAGTATTCCTATGTCCCTCCTCTTTTAGCCTTGATTGCTATTTTCCATCCATTCACCAGATGTCCTCGGTCTTTCCCTCCTTTCCCCATCACCTGACTGCCACACCCCAGCTACTCACATGGTTCCAATTTCCTCATCTGCTCTGCCTGGCCTTCTCCAGCCACCTCTTCACCTACACAATTTCCCAATGATTAGACCCAGCTCTACAAATACAAGCCCAGTTCCTTTTAGATTGTCATTCTTGTAATGTGATGTTGTAATGTGATGTTTTGCTGCATGTTACCTGTTGGGCTATTACTTGCCTTCCTGCCCTCCCGCCTGTTTGTTACATTACATTGCATTTAGCCGACGCTTTTATCCAAAGCGACTTACAATAAGTACATTCGACCAGGAAGACACAACCTTGAAGAAAACAGAATCATATAAGTACATCAGGTTTCATAGAGCCAAAACATTTCAAGTGCTACTCAACTGGCTTTAGATAAGCCAGTCCTTTATTAGTATAAAAGTGCTTTGTTAATAGTTCTATCGCTCGAAGTGGAGTCGAAAGAGATGAGTTTTCAGTCTGCGCCGGAAGATGTGCAAGCTATCTGCTGTCCTGATGTCAATGGGGAGCTCATTCCACCATCTTGGAGCCAGGATAGCAAACCCACGTGTTTTTGCCAATGGGAACTTGGGTCCCCCTCGCAGCGAGGGCGCAGCGAGTCGTTTGGCTGATGCAGAGCGTAGTGCACGCGCTGGGGTGTACGGTTTAACCATGTCCTGGATGTACGAAGGGCCAGATCCATTCGCAGCGTGGTAAGCAAGTACCAGTGTCTTGAAGTGGATTCTAGCAGTTACCGGAAGCCAGTGAAGGGAGCAGAGGAGCGGAGTGGTGTGGGAAAATTTAGGAAGGTTGAAGACCAGATGAGCCGATGCATTCTGGATGAGCTGCAGAGGTCGGATGGCACATGCAGGTAGACCAGCCAGGAGGGAGTTGCAGTAGTCTAGGCGTGAGATGACGAGAGCCTGGACCAGAACCTGCGTCGCTTTCTGTGTCAGCTGGGGACGTATCTTCCTGATGTTGTGTACTGGACCTACTGCTTTAATTCAATCCTGTAAGTATCGGAACAATAAATCACATGCTTCCTGCTGCCTACTCAATTCTCTTCATTTAGGCCCAATCCACCAGCCCTGACAGTCCAGCTGGATGGAGATTAATCTGATTTGAAAATGTATACCTAACCAAGCTTAACTTCATTAGTGATTTGTTTATGTTTGAAAGTTCATATATTGCGCTTCCATACAGTGAATTAGGTCTCGAGATAAAGACACCTATGTGTTCATCTACCATTTGATTTTTATTAATGGTTCCCATTAAAGGAGTAAGTGACATATACGTCCTACACTGAGGTTAATGCAGACATTCCCAGCAGCAAAATCAATGAGCGTTGAGTGTGCATGTGGGATCTTTTAATCTATGTTCATTTATATTAACCACAGCACCCTGCAATGGAAGGATTCAAACAGCTTAGCATCCTCCTGAGATGTAGTAAATGAGAGAAGTCAGGGATGACAGGAAGGTCAGGACTAGTCGATGTCTGGGTGACTGTTCCATGACTATTCATCCTGACAACGCATTGCACTGCTTTCAGCCCTTGTCAGCATAGATCTCCTTTGTGGAACACTACTCTAACAATGCATATTGAGACACAAATCAAACAAAGCAACCAAAAAAATTGTCCTGGCAACCTAACAAGAGTGTTGCCAAAACCACACTAGTGTGGTGAATTCATCTGGACAGGCAACACCTGTTGCGACAGCTTCCCTGTCACTAGTTCCTCTCATCACTTTTCTCTGTTTTTCTCCTTCGTCATTTACTCTCTCATTGCTGCTTTCTTAGCCCTTCTATCTTAAATAAGGATGCTGTGGGTGTCTTAGAGAGAGACATTTGAAAGGTTTTCACATGGTCAATGGGTAATAAATGCCTTTACTTTTTGACATGTCCAGAGCTCGCATTTCTGAGCTAAATATCTCACAACAGAGAAATTCCAATACACTCAGTGCTGGGTTATAAAAGAGAAGAATGGGTGTCTTTAATGAGATTAGGAAGAGATGCCATTATGTGGAGGTCAGCAAGATGAATTGACAAGAGCTGAGGCAGCAGAGAAACTCACTGAGGGAAGGCCATTTTACATCAGAGCACTGTGTCTGATGTTGTGGATGAGATATGATGAAAATGCTGAAAATGAGCTTTCTGACTTGAATGCCAATTTTAAGATCAATGAAGGCCAATTGTTGTATAAAAAAATTGTTAGATGTGATGTGTGGTGGCCATATTTCTCTTGAGGAATGTGCATCTTGGACAGGTTGACCTTTTTTGTTGAGTTCATGCAAGGCAATGGAAAGACATTCACAGGAATTCCATTATACTTTTATGTCTTTCCTCTCCTTAAGAAAAAAATGCATTCGTCTTCTCTAACTGCACAGGGGTGTTCTTGAGAGCTACTTTCTGAATGAATAGTTTTAAAAAAAAATGTGTTCTATTGAATGTTCCTTTTTTAAATTCTGCCTTTGAGTGGCAAGAACTATTGCTTATTGATGTGCCAAGGCATTGATTAACATGCTTGGCTTTAGTAGCCATCGTGTTAATGGAATATCGTGTGAAGTACTGTAACACAGAAATTACTGTTAATTTGTTTAGAGTTATTTCAAAGGTAAATGTGGAGGTAGATTCCTTGTACGGATAGAGTTTGGGCTCAGTCTGACCAAGGCTTAAGAGGATGTGTGTGCCATGCCAAGTTTGATTAATGGCACCACCGGCCTGCTCATCAAGCAGTAATAAAATATAGGTAATAAGTCCGGCCTCATCTAAGGATCCAACCTGGTTGCAGGTCACAAGCTTCTCAACGATAGCCCAATACCTAAAGATCTCTCCATCCTTGTTTTCCTTACAGCACCAAACAGCAATCTCAAAACTGCAGAGTTGTACATAATTTCTAGGGTGTCAGAATTGTATTTGTATGTTTTAGATGGCAGAAAAGCAAGTTTCAACCGGTTTTAATAAGAAATTGAGGCTCCAAACAAAAAAAGACGTCTTCTTCACAGATACGGACAGACCAAGAAATATGCTGTCACAGTAAGTCATGTAAGAAGATGGCAAACCCTTAAGACAGCCTCAGAAATCCAGTCAGAGGAAATCTCTCTGTGGCCCCAGAAACAGCTGCGTCAAAAAACTTGATAGCAGAGTGAAGAATATCACCAGAGCTGTTTCTCAGCTGAAAGCTATTCTAATCAAAAAAAGAAACTGCTCAACCCAAGTAATCTTTGAGGTTTCAGTTGTCATGACACTACATCTATTTACCAGTAAACAAATCAACCTCAGTATACAGTATGCCATTTTTCTGTTGGCAATTTGTGTGTTTTTATTTTTAACATGACACTGTAAAATATGGTATCTTATATATTTCTATGCTTATAATTAGCCTTATAATGAAGGTTGGCTTGTGCTCAGGCTGTAGTATTTGCATTATGTAGGCGCTTCCTTTAACCTGTTATATATATATATATATATAGTATATTTATATTTTTGTTCAGTGTATATATATACACTGAACAAAAATATAAATGCAAAACTTTTGTTTTTGCTCCCATTTTTCATGAGATGAACTCAAAGATCTAAAACATTTTCTATATACACAAAATAACCATTTATCTCAAATATTGTTCACAAATCTGAAAAACTCTGTGATAGTGAGCACTTCTCCTTTGCCGAGATAATCCATCCCACCTCACAGGTGTGGCATATCAAGATGCTGATTAGACAGCATGATTATTGCACAGGTGTGCCTTAGGCTGGCCACAATAAAAGGCCACTCTGAAATGTTCAGTTTTATCACACAGCACAATGCCACAGATGTCGCAAGTTTTGAGGGAGCGTGCAATTGGCATGCTGACAGCAGGAATGTCCACCAGAGCTGTTGCCCGTGAATTGAATGTTCATTTCTCTACCATAAGCCGTCTCCAAAGGCGTTTCAGAGAATTTGGCAGTACATCCAACCGGCCTCACAACCGCAGACCACGTGTAACCACACCAGCCCAGGACCTCCACATCCAGCATGTTCACCTCCAAGATCGTCTGAGACCAGCCACTCGGACAGCTGCTGCAACAATCGGTTTGCATAACCAAATAATTTCTGCACAAACTGTCAGAAAGCGTCTCAGGGAAGCTCATCTGCATGCTCGTCGTCCTCATCGGGGTCTCGACCTGACTCCGGTTCGTCGTCGTAACCGACTTGAGTGGGCAAATGCTCACATTCGATGGCGTCTGGCACGTTGGAGAGGTGTTCTCTTCACGGATGAATCCCGGTTTTCACTGTTCAGGGCAGATGGCAGACAGCGTGTGTGGCGTCGTGTGGGTGAGCGGTTTTCTGATGTCAATGTTGTGAATCGAGTGGCCCATGGTGGTGGTGGGGTTATGGTATGGGCAGGCGTATCTTATGGACTACGAACACAGGTGCATTTTATTAATGGCATTGTGAATGCACAGAGATACCGTGACGAGATCCTGAGGCCCATTGTTGTGCCATTCATCCACGACCTGGTCGGCCCTTCCCACTGGCGAACTAGGCGGTCGGCTAGGGCGCCAGATCTGGAGGGGCGCTGCGCTGAAATTTTATGACCTTGACATTAATAATTGAATAAAGTAAACACCCTTTGCACCCCGGGCCGGCGGCAACATTTTGCATTTGCCCTGTATGATGGGCGCTGTAACTGTAAGTGATGAAAGGGGGGGATGGTCGCTTATCTGGCACCCACGGGCCGCGGCTCACAGCCAAAGTGACGCGGCAGCTCCAGCTGAAAGTGTCAGAGATTGCAACGATGCAACAGCAAGAGGCAAACAATTAGCATTATGAAAAGGTCCAAGCCTTCAGGGGCAACGGGAAGGAAACGGAAAAAAGAACAGGAGGAATCGAAAGTCAAAGACAGAGGTGCGTCGGCTTGTGTAAAAAAGAAAAAAGTCAGTATGCTATACCGTTAGACATTTGATTTTAAGCTAGCTAGCTAGCTAAGGAGGTAGCCTGCCCATGATACAGCTTTGATGCCATGCTAGCCGCGAGCCTCTGATATAGAATGATAAATACAAATGATTTAAAGTTTTTATTTATGTGTTATTATTCTTATATAATCTTTTTGTAAATAATATACTACTTTTCTATTGTGATAGCTGTAAATTGATCCTCCAATAGTGTTTAATTTATCAGATAGTTTATTTTCATGGTCAACTTGTGTGTAGGCCTATATATATATATATATATATATTTATTTATTTTTCTGTTTATTTTCTATTATATTTTAGAATTTGTTTATTTTCTGCTCTTTTTAATGTCTAATTATTGTGCAATGCTTTGTTTTATATGCTTCTGTAACGAAATAATGTGAATGTTAGCCAGAAGAAAGCTATCTGGATAACTGCTCCTTTGTATAAAGTGAGGCTGACCAACCAATATGGGCATGTGTTATTATTTACATTACATGTCATTTGTTAGACGCTTTTATCCAAAGCGACTTACATACATTCAGTACTGTGGACAATCCCCACAGGAGCAATTTGGGGTGAAGTGTCTTGCCCAGGGACGCAACGACATGCTGACTGGAGTGGGACTCGAACTTGCTACCCCCTGATTCAAAGTCCAGACCTAACTTTTATATAGGCCAGTTGTGAACTTGCATACAGCTGAGGCAGATTGCAGCAGTTATTTTTGCCTGACTGTATATACATGTTTTTGCTTGTAATGTGCTAATATCTACCATATAATTTTCTAGCTGCTCTTGAGAAATACCTCAAAAAGCCCCCAGTTGCTGGAGAAGGAACATCTGATCTCCCATGTACATCACACTCTGAAGAATGTAAGTTTTGCCACACATTTATGGTCTCTGTGTAATCGTTAATACACTACTTTTTGTCATTATTATTATTGTTATTATTATGATAAATAATGAAAACTGAAGCATGAATAACTTCTTTGCATGTTTGGATTGCCTGCCTGCAGGTGAAGGAATAACGAGCACTGTATGTGAGTCACACCATTGCAGCCCCCTCAGATCCTGCTGACTGCCCAGGCCCATCTGAGTCCAACATTGCAGTCCCCTCAGATCCTGCTGACTGGCCAGCACTGAGTGATACAGTGAGAAAAGCCATGTGAACATCACATTGAAATCATGGTCTGATACCAGATGGGAGAGTCGGATCAACAGCATAGAGGCTGTAAGGTCAGAAGTCAGAGATGCACTTCTAGAGGTGAGGGATAAAGCCACAGATGGAGTTGTAAAAATTGAGGCACAATCTTTGGCTGAAGAGGTTGGATCATACCACTTTGCAATATGCACTGTGGTATGGTATGACATCCTGACCAACATCAAACATGTCAGCAAAATGTTGCAGTCAATGCAGCTGGATATTGCTGTTGACCTCCTGAGAAAAACAGAAGTTTCTTTGGTCAGCTACAGAAGCAATGGATTTGCTTCTGCCCAAGCATCTGCCAAAAGACATCTGTGGCCAAATGAATGTGGAAGCTGTTCTCAAGCAGAAGAGGCTGAGAACAACCAAGAGACAGTTCTCCTATGAGTCCCTGGAGGAGCAAGTGAGTGATGCACTAAAGAAACTCAAAGTTTCTTTTTTCAATATGGTGGTGGATGTTTCCATTGCATCACTGCAGGAGAGATTCAAGGCCTTAGGTGAAGTAGAGGAAAAGTTTGGGGTGCTACTCAACTTTCCTGACCTGCCAAAGGAAGATCTGACGAAGCAGTGTGAAACACTCAACAACACCCTGAGCTGGGGTGGACAGTCAGACCTGGATAAGAGGGAACTTGCACTGGAGATGCAGAATTTCCCAGCTTTGCCAAAAGCCAACATGACCACCCTGGAACTTCTGACTTTCCTACAGGAGAAGAAAATGAACAAAGTGTATCCAAATATGTGGGTGGCCCTCAAGATCGCTGTCACTATTCCAGTGACAGTTGCTGCTGGGGAGAGGAGCTTCTCCAAATTGAAGCTCATTAAAACATACCTGAGGTCGTCAATGGCTCAAGAACGCCTCAATGGATTAGCTTTAATAAGCATCAATCGCGAGGTTTCGGGGCAAATATAATTTGACGATACAATAAATGAATTTGCAGCAAGAAAGTCCAGACGTGTCCGACTTTAAGGATGTGGACTAATTAAAGGACACAATAACATAGCAGAGACTTATTGTTCTGATTGCCTGTTTCATTTGATTTATAGTGTGTGTAATGTTGTTCATTATCTTAATTAATTTGCAATAACCTCAGTTGTAAGAGCTCCGTTGGCTATATTTGTGTCCACGTTTGCACTTTCTTTTCTTAAAGTTTTAAGAGAAGCTACTTTTGTTTGATGAGTGATTTTCATTTAATAACTACAATATTAATAATAAGGATATAATAAATAAATATGTTACATTTATTTGTTATTGGCTGTGGGTTATTGGTTATGTTCACATACTTATTTGGTTATTAAAATGTAAACCGATCTTTTTCATATGGGTGTTTTAGAGTTGTACCTCCTATCAGGTCTCTAGTAATTGTGTGCTCAAAGTGCACCAGATTGAAGCATTTTACTTTAAAATGTTAAAAAAAATCTTTCCGGGGGGACATACCCCCGGACCCTCTAGGATGTGACATTCACCCCCCAATTAAAACATGTTCATACAATAATGAATACATTTGAAACCTTTATGTATATTACCTATGTCAATAAGTTTCTGTTTTTGTAGTGTATTGGTCTTTTGTAGAGATTTTTCATTTATTCTTTATATATTCTATTGTGTATTGCTTGGAGGGGAGGGGCACCAAATCATAATCTCGCCTAGGACACCAAAATATCTAGGGCCGGCCCTGCACGACTATCACCTCATGTTGCAGCATGATAATGCACGGCCCCATGTTGCAAGGATCTGTACACAATTCCTGGAGGCTGAAAACATCCCAGTTCTTGCATGGCCAGCATACTCACCGGACATGTCACCCATTGAGCATGTTTGGGATGCTCTGGATCGGCGTATACGACAGCGTGTTCCAGTTCCTGCCAATATCCAGCAACTTCGCACAGCCATTGAAGAAGAGTGGACCAACATTCCACAGGCCACAATCAACAACCTGATCAACTCTATGCGAAGGAGATGTGTTGCACTGCGTGAGGCAAATGGTGGTCACACCAGATACTGACTGGTTTTCGGACCCCCCCAATAAAGCAAAACTGCACGTCTCAGAGTGGCCTTTTATTGTGGCCAGCCTAAGGCACACCTGTGCAATAATCATGCTGTCTAATTAGCATCTTGATATGCCACACCTGTGAGGTGGGATGGATTATCTCGGCAAAGGAGAAGTGCTCACTATCACAGATTTTTTCAGATTTGTGAACAATATTTGAGAGAAATGGTTATTTTGTGTATATAGAAAATGTTTTAGATCTTTGAGTTCATCTCATGAAAAATGAGAGCAAAAACAAAAGTGTTGCATTTATATTTTTGTTCAGTGTGTATATATATATATATATATATATAAATATATAAGATACCATATTTTACAGTGTCATGTTAAAAATAAAAACATATATATATATATATTAGACGTCTTGGTTGCTGGTGGGTCCCAGCAAGCAAATATGTAAATGTGATGCACACACAGGGAATTATCCCTACACAAATTCTCACACACAGACAAAGCTAATTGATAATTAGCCCGTAGCTGAATAATATAAAACACAACCTAACACCGAGATATCCTCTTAATAAAACACTCAGCATTATCCTAGTTTAACAATGAGGGTTTGTTGGGTGTTAGTTATACAAATGTGTTTGTTTTCTGCTACTAATTAATCTCTAGGCGTGGATGCTTTAAGGAAAACTGACCCCTGTGTCAATACTGTATTCTGTTCAGGATGAAAGTGTGAAAAATGTATGTGACCATCAGAGTGTTACCAAATCTACAAAGATAGACAACGTTTTTTTAGAGACTTCGATATCAAATTGAAGTTTTGCACATTTAACTTGGAGATAATTTGCTCAAGCCTATTTACTCTCTTCACATAGCCTGAGCCTGAAATATCAAACACTGCAACAATTCGCTCCACTGGTATTGCGTTTTACATTTTTGTCCGAGGCCATGGTCTTTTACATATTGCCAGTGCACATATCAAAGATATCTCTCCCTGATATAAAGTGCAACTTTTTTGTATTATACTTGGTTGTTAACCTATGCATACATAACATTTGTGTGAGTGCTTTACAGATCTACATTTGTTCCGAAATGCATATTGGAAATATTCTACCACAACGAATCGTGTTTTAAATTTCCTGTTTACAGAGGGCTTTGCGATAGTAATAGTTGATACTGTGCTACAAGTTTATCCCATGAAATCTTGGTGAAACAGACTCCTTTGCCGCTTTCGTCTTCATACAGCTTCTGATAAGATATATTCTCATAGTTCACAATGAAAGGTCTAACATTAGATTTTTTTTTTCTCCTGATGTGACCGCAAAGAATTTGCATAAAGTGCCTTCTCAATATAGTTGATACATATTGACATCCCTGGCTTTTTTTACAAATCCATGTCAATTTGGATAATTGTTTGTGGCATATAAAAGTGTCAAGTACCGTCCTCTGAAGGTCAAAGGAAGTCAGGGCATGTCTGCCGGATTGTAAACACCAAGCAGCAACAGTTTTAAACCGCTTGTATGATAGCTGAATGAAAAAGAAAAATCAAAAGAATAGTTCAAAAGGTGAAATTGTGGAAGCAATGTATAATAGTCAGAGGCTGCAGTAGTACAGACGATTTTCTCTCTTTTATGTTGCTTAAATTATTTTTGTTGTATTCTCGGATTGTTCAGGTAATAAAAAAAAACATTTCAAATACAAAGATACATTTAAAAATTCATTTAGAGCAGGCAAACACATTTCATAAGAAGACATGACCGCAATGTGTTCAAGGGTTGTTGCAATATAAGATCACGACGGAGGGGCAAATTGATATGCTCTCTCTCATCTCATAGACTGTAATGGGGTGCTGTCAGAATGACTTCATGTCAGTCTGTCACTCCAGGCTCCGCTCAATCAAACCGAGGCATCTGTGCTTAAACGGGGCAAGGCTTGAGCCAGTAGAGGCCATTTAGCAATGGTTCAATTGAAATAATAAAAGTTTCCACAGATGGCAACCTCATTTATAAGTGAGTACCACTGCACAATTTAGATTGTTTAATTCCATCAGCAATTATTAGTGTGCATGCTTCAGTAAAGCACATTCATGTTCTGAGATGTATTCCTTGGTTCTTTGGACATACACTTAACACTTACCGGCCCCATAGCGTACAAGAAACTTTAAAATCCATATGTGTAGTTTATAACCATTTCAAAAAACAAAAAAAAACTTTAATTCAATAACTTTTCTTCTCTCTAGTGTTGCAATTATTTGAAAGGAAATGATAGTTTGTAAGACCATCATATGGGAGAAGCTATGGAAACTAAAAGAGAGTGGATAATTGCTGTTTTCACGCTTCACAGACTATACATAGAGTTTCCACAAGCCTCCTCTTTCTCAAAATGTAAAACTCTTACCCATGGGAGTTACAATTTTGGAGGTTTAATGTTTAATTGGTGGGTAGAGGACTGTCAACTCTCATACATTCTGCTTTTTTTGGTACTTTTTTGGCTCTAAATGTAATTGCTGTATATAATTATATTCAGCTACTCTTGTCTTGGAATATGAATATCTTTTGGGAATGTATGGAAATGTATATTTCAGAATTTTGCGCTTTAATTTTTCTTTGTCTTTTCTCACAACTAATATCCATCTAAGACAGGTGTGTGGCATTTGGCTAATAGGTCTCCTCCTGGAGTCAGTGTTTGCCTGGGGGGCATGTCGGGTTGGTGAGCAGTACGTAGCAACACTTTTAAAAAGTCCCTGGACCTGCTTACATGGCCAGCTTCAGTAGTAAGTGCTGTCCTGGTTATACAAGTTGGTTAATCTAACATAATTTTCTGAAGCTTTAAAACCAGTTAAGCCCCAAGGACCCCCTCGGCGGGTCCTTTTTTTTCACGACACTGTCTCAGGGGATCTTAATATTTAAGAACCTATTAATGTGTTATACCAGATTAACGGGAATAATCTCAGCTAACTGACGATATAAACAATTTTTACCAAAACAAAACACAAGTCTCATAAGAAGCATCTAAATCACCCCTGAGGGAAAAATGCTAACGCACTTTGGCACAGAACTCAAGATAAAAGATACCCTTATTACTTATCGTAGCTGCACATACAATATATCCGATTAAAGCTGAGGTTCCACAGATTATTTAGGTATATATATCATCACTAAGTGATCCGAACTCGCGACAGGGGAAGCAAACTCAGACATCACAACACGTACCTTTACGTAGCTTCTAGGGAGATCATCTCACCGTAGCTGTCAATCTGATCAAAAGACTTGTTCAATGGCATTAAAACGAGAAAAAACGCGGCTGAATCGGTTAATCCATAGGTTGATAATGTTTCTGGGTAATCATTTTTTTCATTTATAATCCATAATTCCATTTTTATGTAAAAGTTAGCTGCTAATGGTAGCCACCAGAGTTATCGCAGCTTCCGGTCTTGGCTCTGCGGCAGTCTCACACACACACATTACCAAATAAGGAGTATGTGGGAGTTTCCCTCGATTCCATTGGCTCTGACGGTTAGAAAGAGATGTCAATCAGCAACATCGAACAAGGGGGTCCAGTGTTTCCCACAGATATGAAATATACTTGGGCGGGTGGTGGCAAGGAGGGGGGGGGGGGGAAGGGTGGTGCGCGAAAAAAAATAAAAGTTTTAACAACATTATTTATTGACTTTTCATTCCGGTATAATCATTTTGCGCAAAGATGGCACTGTTTGTCAGAGCACTTCATCCTTCTGGGATTTCATGAAAGGCTGAAATATACTTTGGGGGGTGGTGGTAGCGGGGGGGGGGTTGAGGTGACGTGCAACAACATTAACATTTCTGTTGGTCGCTTGTTAGCAGACCCTTCACGCGATGGCAGAGCGAACAGGTACAGGCAGGGCCCGTAGTGACAGCCCTATAGTTTAAATCTACTACCCACACATGAACATATGGAAATGGGTTACTATTTTAAAAAATAAATGTATTTATTAATGTATTTAGGAACCTATCCATGTGATTTTTAGTGGGGGTCGACCTCAAATCCTCTAGGGGGGTCCAGGGGCATGTCCCCCCGGTAAGATTTTATTTTTTATTTTGGAGTTAAATGCATCAATCTGGTGCATTTTGAGGGGAAGATAAAGAGACTAGATCTATGGAAACACCTATATTTAACAGAACTGTATACATTTCAATAATCATAAAATCAAGGCCATAACCAATAACATCCCATTTCCAATATGAACAAAACACTGAAACTTGTTTATTAATTTTTGGTTCATTTATAGTTGTGAGTGTGTCTGTGCTCCTGAATCAGCCTCTCCTGTCTCCCTCCTCTCCTCCTCTCCCTCCTCTCCTCCCTCTCCCTCCTCTCCCCCCTCTCCCTCCTCTCCCCCCCCTCCTCTTTGAGGCAGCAGCAAAGACTAGTTTTCTCTCAACAAGTTTTAAAAGTGTATCTTACCTTTTTTCACCTAGTTAACTTTTTATTTATTTATTCATGCATATTTTACTAATCACATTACATTTCATTTAGCTGACGCTTTTATCCAAAGCGACTTATAATGACCGATTACAGGGACATTCTCCCTGGAGTAACTAAGGGCTAAGTGCCTTACTCAAGGCACACTAGTGGTGGTGTTCCTGGCGGGATTTGAACTCACAGCCTTCCGATCTTCAGCCCACCTCACTCTCCATTAGACCAATCACTACCCTCTCAAATGGAAATATGTGTTTACATAAATGGTGACCACATCGTTTGAGACCCACTGAGAACTTAGACTAAGTTAACTATCTAAACACTCAGAGAGTCCTTTACCTCACCTGAGCTGAGGTTATCCCGAGCTTGAATGACACACAGAGACCAATCAAGGGCTTTGATTTATGATCTGTATGACAGTGGCCATGTCGGCATCATGTGGACAGCCAGTCACCCTGTGTGAGGCAGGCCACTTAACAGGCCAGAAGGAGGCGAGATCAGAGCAAGGGAGCGAGGGATCATTGTCTACAAGTTAATCGATCGCAGATGGCGTCGTGGTCACGGACGAATAAAAAAAAAAAAACATTAAAAAAAAATGTTATAAAAAAAAAAAAAAAAAAACTAAATGGGTCGCGAAATATACTTGGGCGGCCGTTAATATACCTGGGCGGCCCGCCCAAGTATAGTCTATGTGTGGGAAACCCTGGGGTCCAGAGATAGGTCAAATGATTGCAGAAGTGTTTTTTGTGTGCTAAATCTCTCTAAAAAGGTCACATTTAACTTGTTTTGTATCAATCTTGATACAGGGTACTTATTATATGTTCTAGTTTGGATTCCTAAAGCTTTTAGTCTACCATCCCATCATTCAAGGGTGGTTTTCACTATAATAATAATTTACATTTTTTTTACTGTGTTCAATCTGAATTTACTTTAACATAAAAACATCTATATTGATTCTGACACTTCTACATCCGACTCACAGGTGTAACCTTGCTTTGAGAAAAAAGATTATTAATTTAACCCTTTTTAGAAGGGAAGATATGGTCATTTGTTCTGGGAATGTCATTTTCGAGCCTGAGACCTGAAAAACAGGCTCGGGGTTTAACAGGTTTTAAGAAGTCTATCCATGTGTCTGGCATACTCAATTTTTCCTGCCCTGACCAACCTGATCTCACCAGAATGCGTGACTCCACCACGACTCCTTAACACTGCATTGCGTGGTGGACTCACGAACGTTGTTACATTTACGTGTCTGCACCACGCAAACAACCCCAATGTAAAGTGAATGAGGCTCTTTTGTCGTGGTGCACACACGCATTTCTACAACGTCCTGCAGTGAGCTTTTATTCTATACGACGTTTTTAAAATCTACTTTATAGCTTGTAGTAACTCGCGGGAGGCTTCTTTTATTTTATTTGTATTCATAATAATTTGTATTTTTGGTCAGAATGTATTATGGTGCATTATTTACGAATTTTTGTTCTCAAAAAACAGTGCATTGTGTGTAATACAACTGTGATTTTTATTAAATTAGTCAGTTTTTAAGGAAGGCCAGAGCTTCAGCTGTGTCCAATAGATTGTTCCCTTTTAGTTAACGTTTTTTAAAAGAACATTATATTCCGATTTGATCCTGTCCCCTTTATTGTATTACGGAGAGCAATGTGAGCGTCCATTCCCATTGGATAACGGAGGGTTTTACACCCGGAAGTAAGTATTCTCTTTACTGTCGATTGATTTTACAGTGATATCTGCACTACTCATCAACTCAAAAACACCAGATTATCCTTGTTGATTACACAACATTGATTGGTTTAAATTGTGTACAATGCTTTTGTAATTTTCCCCTTCGATTCGGAGAAACAAATATGTGTTCAGTTTAGGATGGCCGAAGACACTACACTACCCAGAATCCTCAGCTATCGTTTGGGACTACACCATGTGCTTTGCTTGACAAACCCCGTGATTTGTCCTCAAGCTCTGTGATTGGATGTTGGAGTGGCAGTGCGCGAAGTTTACGCTGAGCGACAAACAGTATTTTGAAATGGAACGAAACCCATCGACGGCACACTATTCAAATCAGGAATCGAACATCTCCTACCCCCCCCCCCTCCCTTTAGGTCACAGGCTCCTCCAACAGTGCTACACAATAAAACAGATACACAGAAAAGATAGTGCAAGTCAATACAAAAAGAAAAATAGTAAAAAGTGAAATAGTGCAATAAGAGTCTCTATACAAGTGATTGGAATATGATATATTAGATTAATTATTTCTGAGTAGCAGCCAGATTAATGCTAAGGATGTTATTTCAAAGTTCAGGTGTTTAATAGTCTTATGGCCTGTGGGATGAAACTGTCCCTGAGTCTGGTGGTTTTAGTCCGGATGTAAGATAAGATAAAATAATACATTATTGATCCCAATTTGGGAAATTGTTTTTGTTGCAGCAGCATAAAAGACAAGGCATTTTACAATAAAACAAAACTACAAATAAACAAGAATAGAAAGAAAATAAAATAGAAAATATACGTGTTAAAATAGAAAATATACATGTAGATATTATATATGCAAATATACATATTCAAAAATATATGACAATGGAATATGGAATATCAAATATTGAACAGATTATATATATGTAAAATGTACAGCGAGGTTGTATTACAAGAGAAACTATGGAGCAGAGAGTTCTCTTCCAGCCAGAGGTGATTTATTACAGAGTTATTGCAGTGGGCAGGAATGTGTTCCTGTATCGGTCCTTGTCAGCAGTCTGTTGGAGAAGGAGCTCCGTTGACTGTCCAGCTGCAGGTGGAGAGGATGGGTGGGGTTATCCATGATGGACAACAGCCTGTTCAGTATCCTCCTCTCCACCACAGCTTCAAAGGGGTCCAGCTTGATGTCGATGACAGACCCAGCTTTCCTGATCAGTTTATTGATCCTGCTGGTGTCACCGGCTCTGATGCTGCCCCCCCAGCAGACCGCAGCAAAGTAGAGTGCACTGGCCACAACAGACTAGAAGATCTCCAGCATCTTGCTGCACACGTGAGGATCTCAGCTTCCTCAGAAAATAGAGTCTGTTCATCCCCTTCTTGTACACAGCGTCAGTGTTGATCCTCCAGTTCAGCCCATAAGTGCACTCCCAGGTACTTGTAGTCCTCCACAACAGCCACATCCTCTCCTAGAATGCGGCTGTTGTGCCAGATGGCAGCAGACAGAACAGTTTGTGGCTGGGGTGATGGGGGTCTTTTATAATCCTGAGGGCTTTCTTTAAGGTTAACCTGGTATTTTTACTCCACTACATTTATTTTAGTTACTTTACAGATTCTGATTAATGATGTGAAATATAAACAACCCTTAAAGCAGACTTTGGTTACACCTGAGTAAAATTCAGGGCAGGTGATTGTCAAGTGCCAACAATCAGGAAAGATATTTGATTGGAGGACTGGCTTATCTAAAGCCAGTTGAGTAGCACTTGAAATGTTTTGGCTCTATGAAACCTGATGTACTTATATGATTCTGTTTTCTTCAAGCTTGTATTTTGTTGGTCGAACGCACTTATTGTAAGTCGCTTTGGATAAAAGCGTCAGCTAAATGCAATGGAATGTAATGTAATGATTGTTGGTGCTTGAGAAGACTAAATATGTATCTGCAGATTCCTATAAAGTATATACATTACTCGTTATACTCTACAAATAGTTCATTAAAAACTGTATATAATTGCTATTTTGGACATCCCTTTTCAAGATTTCAATATTACTATAAATGTGTAATAACCAGTGCTTTAACCAGTAGGTGGTATGGGTTAAAAAGCTGTCAAGTTTACAGTGTTAACAAAATAAAATATACTGCTGTTTCTGGTTTAGTTTACGACGGATATATTCTGTTATTGTTTTGATATTTGTAACACAAAAGCGATGGAAAAAACCCACAGCAACACAGAAAAGATGGTCTTAACATGACCCAGCGGTCTAGTAGTTAATAAAAAAACAATAATATCAAAACAAATTATTACTACTGTAGTGCCGAGAGATAGGGAGTCGGAGGCGGTGCAATGGAGATACAAAGCTTGCTTTAATGAGCAGCAGAAATGTAGATGTTGTTGGGTCGCAGCCCGGGACGACAAGAGAAAGAGCCAGGAGGGCACACAACATATAAAGGTAACCACATATATGTCCGTGTGGAAACAATACCCCCAACTCTAGTTCCATGTGTGGATTATGTAACCCAGTGTATTAAAGGTGGTCACCACACAAGCCCCCCCAGAATCCAAACATGGCAAAAATATCCTCGCGTCCGTGGAGGAAGCACCACAGGGGCCGAGGAGGGTGGGGCCGCAGGTGAGGACCGGGCCATGGAACAGGCCGTCGGAAGGGGGCCGCAGTAGGCGTCGTGGCGAATGAAGTCATCACCCGCCAGTCGGTGAAAGCCGGGTCGCTGAGTCGCGACGGGCGTCAACAACCCGGTGGTTCCCAGCAGGAAGGAGCGCTGCCCGGCCGAAGGCGAGGGCACAGCGGCGGCGGGCATGAAGTCCTCGGGAGGAAGGAGCGCAACCCGGCCGCAGGCAGACGTGCAACGGCGGCGGGCACAAAGTCCTCGGCAGGCGTCGAGGCATCCCCGGGAAGCAGGAGAGCAACCCGGCCGCAGGCAGACGTGCCGCGGCGGCGGGCATGAAGTCCTCAGCAGATGTCGAGGCATCCCCGGGAAGCAGGAGAGGCCAGACAGGGTCCCGGAGCGCGCCACCCATGGGCCGATGGAGCATGGGCGACGTCCGGAACTGTCGAGGCGAGAGGGGGTCCAGGAGTGCGCCACCCAGGCGCCGATGAACGTGAGTGGCGTCTGGATATCCCCGGAAGGCAGGAGAGGCCAGACAGGCTCCGGAGCGCGCCACCCACGGGCCGATGGCAGCATAGGCGACGTCCAAAACCGTCGAGGCGAGACGGGGTCCAGGAGTGCACCACCCAGGCGTCGATGAAAACGTGAGTGGCGTCTGGAACCGCCGTGGAGGTGGTGAAAAATGTGAGAGTGTCCACCTGAGGTCAACCGGCTGGTCGAACCTCCTCTCCGGCACCAGAAAAAAAGCAAAAACTCAAAAGGGTCGATAGCCGTTAGCTGTTGCCGTTAGCTGGCAGCCACCGGTAGCTGCTAGCCGTAGTTAGCCAACGTGGTTAGCTGCTAGTTGTCGTTAGCTAGCGCAGCTGGGACGTGAAGCCGCACGCCCCGAAGAAACAACCCCACGAGGTAATCAGGTTCATCCCTACCCAGCAGGTCGTGCATCGTCCCCCCTGTAGTCGGAAGGCAGATGCGGGAATGGCGAGCAACATCCTCAGCCATTCCACGAGGCGCGCACCGAGCCTCAGTCCGCGTGCCTGTAGCAGCTACGGTCGACTCCAAAAAATCCCCGGCATTTCGAGAAAGAAACCTGGGTTTCCTTTGCCGTGTTCGGGTCGGTCTCGGAAACTTCCCAAGACGCTGTCGGGGTCACCAATGTAGTGCCGAGAGATAGGGAGTCGGAGGCGGTGCAATGGAGGTACAAAGCTTGCTTTAATGAGCTGCAGAAATGTAGATGTTGTTGGGGTCGCAGCCCGGGACGACAAGAGAAAGAGCCAGGAGGGCACACAACATATAAAGGTAACCACATATATGTCCGTGTGGAAACAATACCCCCAACTCTAGTTCCATGTGTGGATTATGTAACCCAGTGTATTAAAGGTGGTCACCACACTACTAACTTTATTGTGAAATTAAAACAGAATGGTAAAAGAATAGTTTCCGGTCTATTTTGAGGCCAGATCTCTGTAGATAAATACAAATAAAGAACTACGACAGATGTGTAATATTTAATGCAGCCAACCCATTTATTACAATGCATTCATGTGATGACTTTCAAAGAGTAAAGCAAGCACTGCCAACCCTGTCTCCTAAAAATTACGTTCCCACAGAACTAAACTGCATTCTGAATTACGTTTAGCTTGAAACGTATTTACTCCCACGTTACGTTCGTTATGAACGTATCTAAAATACGTTTATTTTCTACATATCTTCTAGAAACATATTTTCTCCCACGTTACGTTCCTTATGAACGTATCTTATACGTTTATTTTCTACATATCTTTGCCATTTATTGTCTTGCTTATAATAATGATAATAGTCATTTATAAATATCATTTTAGAGCACACCTTTGAAATCGAGAATCAGGCTCGATATATGGTTAAATTAAAATCAGTAGGCGAGGCTGTAATTTCGCCAGCTGTTACTCTCATGAGCGAGGCAGAAAATAATAGTTTTAACATGACAAAAAGCTGCTGTGTCGTTTACCTCAAACATTAAAACAAATCCAGAGTTACTTGTTTCTGTACTTCCTCTAAGAAAAAAAGACAGTAAAAGAAGAGCTCTGTGGCTTCAGGCTTGATCGCCGTTCAAATGACAGCGTTGGTTTCCCCAAAAGTGGGCGGGGCTGTAAAGTGACGTAGATTTTACTATCATCTATTATTCAAAACCATTCTATGTATTCTAACGTAAATTACATGCCAGTGTTTTATCTTTTTATTTATTTGTTTTTATTTTAAATCGTATAAACGTCTGTGAGGAAAATAAATGGGGTTTAGAGCCTCAAAATACTGAAATCTGTATTTTTTAAAATCTTTTCCTTCTAATTTGTTATTCTTTTCTAAATAACACACTGTTATTTACTCAACAATAACACACAATTATCCTTGTTTTTATTTATTTGTTTAATTCTATAATCTTGGGCTTTTTAGCCGTAAATAAAGTCACCAGAAACAGACGGGACATTTCGAGATTTAGGATGGCCGAAGACACTACACTACCCATAATCCCCAGCTATCGTTTGGGACTACAGTCCCGTTGACAAACCCCGTGATGTTGGAGTGGTAGTGCGCCAAGGTTACGCCGAGCGTCAAGCTCTTTGAAATGGAACGAAACCACGGCAGACTATTCAAAACTGGACTCGAACGCCCCCCGAGAAATACACATGCTGGCTATTGTGTTTCGCAACATGTTCTCTATGGCACGTATCTACTGGGAATTGTAGTTTTAAAAGACGTTTTTCCCAAAATTAGAAGTTGCCAGTATTAAACTGTGTACAGCCCTGGAGGTTTAGGCGATAGGAAACACATTGGTGTGTACACATTTAAAACATGTAATTACTAAATGGGTAAAAATCGCTTATATCCATAATGGGCAGCATTAATATATACCCACACGACAGCTTACTTTGTAATTCTACTCCACTACAATTCAGAGGTTAACCTGGTATTTTTACTCCACTACATTTAGTTTAGTTACTTTGCAGATTCTGATTAATGATGTGAAATATAAACAACCCTTAAAGCAGACTTTAGTTACACCTGAGTAAAATTCAGGGAAGGTGATTGTCAAGTACCAACAATCAGGAGAGATATTTGATAGGTGGTGCTTGAGAAGACGAAACATTTATCTGCAGATCTCTATAAAGTATATTCATTACTCGTTATTCTCTACTAATAGTTAATTAAAAACTGTATAATGGCTATTTTGCACATCCCTTTCAAGATTTCAAGATTTTCTAAGGTTTATTGATCATATACACAACTTGGGTCGCAGGTTCCTCAACAGAGCATTACAAGACATCTATCAATATGTGTGTACCTCCACCATTAAACTGTCATATTCTGCACATTTCTTATTCTATCTACATACATAAGAGTATAATTAATGTGTATAATATCAGTTAAAAGAAGTGCTTCAACATAGTTAACATTGCAGGAAAGCAATATATTAGACGTTAAGTAAGTTGTCAGGCTTAATATTCATCGGTAGATAGATACCCCCAAAGCTTTTTCCTTGTTCAAAATAAGACCTTAACCTAAAGTATTCTTTAATGTGTTAATAAAGGTTAATTCGTTTTTCTGTTTTGCACATCCTCCTATTAATATCTTTGTACATCCGGCACTAAACTGTTTTATTGTAGAGATCACTTATAGTATCTTCTTGACTTTTTATATTCTATATTTCTATCATTGACCTTCTACTTTCCCCCTATGAAAGTATGTACTCTTAATATTGTTTTCATCAAATAACATTATTCAACAAAAATAATTCAATAACGTGCTTTAACCACTAGGCGGTGCACACAAGGTACACACAGCATACTAATAATAACTTTGTATTATTAGTGTAGAACACTTATGTATGTATAACATCTGAAGATGTGTAGTTTTATTCATGTTTTTACATAATTTTACAGGATATTGCTATATTATTTCACATGTTTTACTTCTACACATTAATATCTGATTTGTAAAACATCACAGACAGAAAGGTATATCCGTCATTTAATGGTACGCTATTGAAATTCTGAATCCATAGATGTGTCTCCCATCACCCAAATCCCCTGACTATTCTCTCAACTCAGTATTTACATTCTTATATTCAAAGAAAATCAGTAATATCTTTAAAAACTACAAGTCCTTTTCTATCAGCTGTGCACCGTTATGGTGTAAATATAACCTATTATCTACCAATTGGATCAAATATAAAAGTCAGCCGAATTACTATTGATACTGCAAGGAGACGTATTTTGTGAAAAGAAATTGAAGATGTTGTTTAATTGTTGATATATTTATGATCCACATCAAGTATTCAGTTTTGGCGGCAGTTCCTCATGTTTGTCTAGAAGTCTTCTCATCAGGGCTCTATAAATAAAGAACTACGGCAGATGTATAATATTTAATGCAGCCGAACCGTGTATTACAATGCCGTTATGTGATGACTTCCAAAGAGAAAAGCAAGAACACTCTGAATTAGGTATTATTTTATTTTTCGTTTTCGGATATCACAACTTATTAACACCATATCCCAGCGTTTATTGCGGCTAAAACATCCAATCAACGAGCTTCAAGCTGAGGATCTTGGGTAATCAGTTCGGTGGGTTTGTGGTGTGTATCGCTCGAAATGTCCCGTCTGTTTCCGGTGACTTTATTTACGGCTAAAAAGCCCAAGATTATAGAATTAAACGAATAAATAAAAACAAGGATAATTGTGTGTTATGGTTGAGTAAATAACAGTGTGTTATTTAGAAAAGAATAACAAATTAGAAGGAAAAGATTTAAAAAAATACAGATTTCAGTATTTTGAGGCTCTAAACCCCATTTATTTTCCTCACAGACGGGAAAAAAGTCCGACATTATACGATTTAAAATAAAAACAAATAAATAAAAAGATAAAACACTGGCATGTCATTTACGTTAGAATAAATAGAATGGTTTTGAATAATAGATGATAGTAAAACGTCACTTTACAGCCCCGCCCACTTTTGGGGAAACCAACGCTGTCATTTGAACGGCGATCAAGCCTGAAGCCACAGAGCTCTTCTTTTACTGTCCTTTCTTCTTAGAGGAAGTACAGAAACAAGTAACTCTGGATTTGTTTTAATCTTTGAGGTGCAATAAACGACACAGCAGCTTTTTGTCATGTTAAAACTATTATTTTCTGCCTCGCTCATGAGAGTAACAGCTGCCGAAATTACAGCCTCGCCTACTGATTTTAATTGAACCATATATCGAGCCCGATTCTCGATTTCAAATGTGTGCTCTAAAATTATATTTATAAATGACTATTATCATTATTATAAGCAAGGCAATACATGGCAAAGATATGTAGAAAATAAACGTATTTAAGATACGTTCATAACGAACGTAACGTGGGAGAAAATACATTTCTAGAAGATATGTAGAAAATAAACGTATTTAAGATACGTTCATAACGAACGTAACGTGGGAGAAAATACGTTTCTAGAAGATATGTAGAAAATAATATGGAATGCAGTTGGAGGTCAACCAATCACAGAGCTTGAGGCAACGCGGAACAATAGCTGAGGATTCTGGGTAGTGTAGTGTCTTCGGCCATCCTAAACTGAACAAATATTTGTTTCTCCGAATCGAAGGGGACAATTACAAAAGCATTGTACACAATTTAAACCAATCAATGTTGTGTAATCAACAAGGATAATCTGGTGTTTTTGAGTTGATGAGTAGTGCAGATATCACTGTAAAATCAATCGACATTAAGGAGAATACTCACTTCCGGGTGTAAAACCCTCCGTTATCCAATGGGAATGGACGCTCACATTGCTCTCCGTAATACAATAAAGGGGGCATGATCAAATCGGAATATAATGTTATTTTAAAAAACGTTAACTAAAAGGGAACAATCTATTGGACACAGCTGAAGCTCTGGCCTTCCTTAAAAACAAACTAATGTAATAAAAATCACAGTTGTATTACACACAATGCACTGTTTTTTGAGAACAAAAAATCGTAACTAATGCACCATAATACATTCTGACGAAAAATACAAATTATTATGAATACAAATAAAATAAAAGAAGCCTCCTGTGAGTTTCTACAAGCTATAAAGTAGATTTTAAAAACGTTTTATAGAATAAAAGCTCACTGCAGGACGTTGTAGAAATGCGTGTATGCACCACGACAAAAGAGCCTCATTCACTTTACATTGGGGTTGTTTGCGTGGTGCAGACACGTAAATGTAACAAAGTTCGTGACTCCACCACGCAATGCGGTGTTAAGGAGTCGTGGTGGAGTCACGCATTCTGGTGAGATCAGGTTGGCCCTGACAGAAGCTAAAACTCAGTTAAAATCAATCTCTGACCAAGATTTCACATTGGTTGGTTGTTTACCCTTACATTTGCCCTACCATTGGAAGTGGTTGAATTAGCTTTGCAGTGTAAAGAACCTCTTCTCCCTAAAAAACATGCTTTTACTTTTCTAATAAATGATGACTGTTATTTTGAATTGAATATTTGAAGAATTGTCAGAGAGAGCAGAGTTACATTACACCTCTCTGCTTCTCTACTGTCTGAAACCACACATGCACAGCCAGGATAATGGAAATATACACAGATTAAGTGATGCTTGAATCTGCAAAAACTGACTTGTGAGGTTGCAGGAACAAATTATGAACACAACACTGACATCTGATTAATTCTTTACTGTCCCCGATGTTATATGCCAATCTTGTTAGCAAACAGTTGCTGAATTACACATTGAGCAATTACAAGGCATCGTTGATGCTTTAGTATTGTATTTCTGGCTACCTGATAGACCTTTGTCCTTTATTAATTCCTGTTTGGCTCAATTTTCACTCTTAACCATCTCTCGGGGGAAATATCAGACTGTGCATCTGTTCAATTCTTCACTATGTTTAGCATCTAGTTGCTTACTGTGCCTCTATGGTGTTTTGTGATCAGCAGGTAGTGTAAATAATTGATATATACTCTTGTTGCCAGATACCAGGGGCCAAGCACCAAAGGGGAAAATAAACCTATGTAACAGCATGTTCTGTGAAGGCATAGCAAGATAAAGACCTTCACTGTGCCACAGAGGCGACTAAGAAAGGAGCAATCCACCATCAAAATGGCTCCACAAGCAACCACTACCATGACAACCACCCACAAATTCTCGAAATTGCGACAAAAGCTGTGAATCAAGGATTGGCCTCCAGAGCCACAAATGACCAGACCCACCAACAGAAAGACAATCATATTGGACTTTGAGTGATCACCGATGATGAGAGTGGGATTTTAAATAGCTTTTTCTCCAAAACAGCTGCCTGTTGTAGACTAAAACGGCGCTATAAGAACAGTAGGAGTAAAACTGTAGTTGCCAGACTGCTAAACAATGAGCCCAACCTCGCTTTAAAGATCTATAAAGCCCAGGGGAGCTTGAGCACACCTCTCACATTGTTGCAATGTTCTTACATTGTCATTTGATATATTACAATACAAATATCGATTATAGCTGCCTGAAGCACATGGTGTTCTGACTGTAGACCTATCTGTCTGTATCTGCTGCCCCCAGCAAATATGAAGCAGTAAGGGATTTGCTTAGGAGCTGGAGCAGAATGTGCTAACTGCTGTGAAAAGTAATGCTAACAATCCCCCAGTTGTAATGCATCTCAGTGACTGCTCCCTAAAAGACCTCCTAAATGATGGAGCCGTTTAGTGAAATCAGATTTAGGCCTAATTGGAAAACAGGCTCAGTGTGGACTCCCTCAGGACAGTGATGCACATACTGTACATGGGCTGGATAATACCCAAGAGCACATTACAGTATATTATGTTGCCATGCAAAAACACAGCAAATACACCTGTGTAACTTACATTGCTCAACTTATTGTTGATTCTTTGTCAGGTAGATGTAGATTACATGCCATAAAGTGTTGGTGTGGGTCTAATTGTCAGCACTTTTTATGTTTGCCAATGCAGTTTCTCTTTGTTGTGCTTGGCACATTAGATAATTATGAAGCGATTGAGAACATAAGAAAAACCAAAATTGTCTGTCCTTTTTCATCCTTACAGTAACTGTAATATCCCCCTCAGACCTAAATATTGAATTCATATTTTTCGCACTGTATTGTGACTCTTATTGGCATGCTTTTAACTTTTTTTTAAACCACAGCTAAGTGACTTTCAAACATTACAGATATGAATATGATAAATCCTTTTCACATTCTAGGTACACAAACATAATAATAGCAGACATGTGAAATCTTGAAAAGCAGGAAGAGCACATGTGAATAATATAATGCTAACAGGGATTTCATTTCAGCTTGCACAATAGCAGGGCCCTGAAAATGTAAACTCTGAATAGGATGCAGCCTTTGTAAATGTTACGTGATGACACAACTGTGCTTTCCTGCTATCACATGCAAATGTCCATCGAAAAAGGCCTATTCTGTAACTACAGCAATTCTAGATTTCAGTATGCAAGATAAAACAAATTACCCTTTTTTTCATTTATTTGAGATAAAATGTAGTTCTAAAAGTAAAAGCGAGACACTGCATAAATCCGCTCAAGATGTTAACCCAATTAGCAAGACAAGAATCATCCTTTTTTCTCTGTAAGAAATAAGAAACCCTCTTAATTACCCTCAGCTCAAATGGACTAAGTGAAATGAAAACACTAATAGCAGTTACTGCGCTCACACAGAGCCATAACCACTGGAAACCTTTAAAGGGTCTCTATCTGAGGAATGTCCTGCTGGTTTCCCAGAAGGAAGATTCAGGCTATGTAGCCTGTCAGGAGCTTCAAACAGGAGCAAAGACAGAAGCACCACGGCTAGGGGCACTCGTATCTCTTCTGAACACACAAGAAATACAAAAAAAGATACTCTGGGAGTAATGCTCTGCTCTTCAGTGGCTGGGGTGTTAGATAACACCTCACTTTTCACACAGGTACAAAACAGACGAGCTATCGTTAAGACGTGTCCCTAATTTGTTTTTGTTGGCAGAAATAAAGGTGATGTGGGGATAGCTAACCCATTCAACTGTCTGAAAATATGAACGATGAATTTATTAATTCTCCCTTAAGCACTGCTTAGGGATTCTAGGCAATATTTGATAATGGTATAGCTGGAGTGCTTGTCAAGATATGTAATCAATTCTGAGTTTTCATCACAGGGATATGTTGACCCATATTGGTGCCTAATTGTATGCCATAAAGCACAGCATTTTTGAAAAAGAACCTCAGCAGAGAGGTAGTAACAAAAGGAAAGAAGACAAAGATTCAGAAAGAAACACACACTGAATAACAATTTAATCAGATTAAAATAGACAAAAACAGTACATGAAAGGCTTTGAAAGTACTTTCCTTCCCTTCTTTCCTTGAGACTGTTTGGCTTCCTAACACGGTTGACAGGGTACAAGGAGGAGGAGGAAGGACATCTGACTGGGCACTGTTGCAGTCCATCGACTGTTTCCTTCAGAGGGAAAGGTCAGAGGATAGAGTGTGGTGGGAAACCTGCTGAAGGTAATCATTAATAAGCCTGCTGTCCTGTCAGCAGCCCCTGGCTTTACCAGATGTGTGCCCATTGAACAAAGGGAAATGTGGCATGAGGGTCCACACATCATTATGATACTGGCAGTCCAAAGTATATATGTAGCAATGCTGAAGTCTGATTTAGGACACAAACACTAGATGGAATGTGCTAACTGGTATATTCGTCGTTACTTTCATTCGTGTCCACCTGTGTGACTGAGAAACTGCATGCAATAGATCTTCTTCCCCACCTAGGCATGCCTCTAAATTAAAGGTTACCAAGAAAACCCTCTCTCATACAGTAAATGACTACCAAGGACAACTATAGTGTTTGAAACCAGCTTCTGTTGCTGTGCTACCAGTATGGAGCCAGCTGCAATAGCTAAATCAGTTACTACTATTTCACACATCTGTGTGTGTGTGTGTGTGTGTGTGTGTGTGTGTGTGTGTGTGTGTGTGTGTGTGTGTGTGTGTGTGTGTGTGTGTGTGTGTGTGTGTGTGTGTGTGTGGATAACAATACAAAGCAACATAATGACGGATATTTTCTTAAATAAGACAAAAATGCTTTAAAACAGTATATTATTACAGATTTTATTACAGAGAGGCCATCTTGGATTTTCAGGTGTTTGTTTCATTTTCTCCATAAGTCCTGTCTGTTTGCCTTCCTTCTGGCCAAGTTATTTCCCCTGCTTTCTCTTCCGCCATGCTGACCAGCTACTCTCCGTTCCTCCCCTCTTGATTCACTCACCATGGTCATATCCTGGTTCAGTAACTCCTGCAATAAACCTGTTAAGCTGTATCTGCTTGTTTGGCTCCACTTGCCAACCACTATTAAGCTGTTGTTTATAATCTGAATAGTTTGTACCGTTTCTAATCGATGTGGATATATACAAAATGCAGATTGGCAGCAATAGATCCATGATATAGTTTATTGCCATGGTGCCCTGTCTGGCCCCTTATCCCCTTGTTCACCTTTCTCTACCTACTATACTTCATTTGCACTTTCATGCAAATAAGTCTCCTGTCCTGCAGAGGAGAAAAGGTGGGACCAAATTGGATTGAATGTAATTCTGTTCACAAAGCAGGGAATGAATCAATAATGCTGAGGAATGGCTTTGGAAGGACTGAATGCCCACCTTAAGAGGTACAAGCTTTTATTCTGTTTCCAGCACAGCCTGGGCCTTAATGCTTATGTGTTTTATGACTTGATTATGGTTAATCAAGAATCACATACCCACGGCTTCATTCCTGTCATCCTTTCTCGTGATGATCACTTCAGAAATGGTCTTGCCTCTATTCTAAAGTGTGATACTTTAGGTCTGCTTGAATGGTTTTGCCATTGCATGTAGGTTTGCATTTTCATGTTTGGGTAAATATAGCTGAGCAGACAAATTGGTGTAGTTTGTATTTACTCACAGTCCTATCATGCTACTTACATGGTAGTGTTGTTATACTTTTCGCAGAGATGCCTTACACAGTATGCTGCATTTGTACTCAAAGGGAAATGTTACTACAGCAGTTCCTTTTTTGCCTTTTTAAACAAAGACACACGCACACAGAGCATAGAGACCATATTGCATACACCATGCTGAATTAATTTCTCCTACTTATTTTCTTTTGAATTGTAATGGTGACAAACGGCCGGCACTTCATTTTCTTTTTACTGGATGATTAGGAATACATAATCTTGCTCCTCTAATCGTACAATATTTTTAATTACAAGATGTAATTGTTTGTATGCTGTATTTATTAGTGCAACAACCAAAAGCACTTTACAAAACAGGGTGTGGATAACCGTGATCAGGAGGGACCTTGAAGTCAGGCGACTGCTGAGCTACAATGACAAGAGCCATAAGTATCAAGCACAAGTACGGGCACAAGCAAAACATAGGACTCAAGCGCACAACCAGGCAATAAGGTCTTTAGTCAAGCGTTTAATCCAAAAGGTAAAAATAAAACAGGCAATGATCAAAAAATGTACTGACTGGAAGCAACGAAAAACAACCAACTAAGTTGGCGGAAAACTAATGAAAGCTTTAGCGCAAGTTCAATAAGGAAGACCTAACATGAGTCACTTACACGTCACTCTATGGCTCCCTTCTTCCCTCATTAAATACGAGGGCGTCACCCCTCAGCAGCCAATTGCTGCACATGCTAAATTCCTTAAATACCTGCTCTTCCTCCCCGTCAGTTGTCATTTCAGGTGACTACACGCAACCACCCCTCTCGCCTCCTCCAGGACAAAGCTAAACTTCCTTCTTCAGACCGGTCCCACCTATTTATCACCACCACCAGTGTCTAGACCCCGGGGATTTCATCGGAGCGGTTCTTTCCCTCCTGAATGATTATCCTGCAAACCGGGGCCTAATCGCCAAACACCATTCCATTCTCCTTTTGTATTATCATGGCAATCATTTCATTCATATGACGTGTAAACAATAAATATGTATTCCTTACATCACGTCTCTCCGGTTTGAACTAGAGAAGCAACAAAAAAAACAAAACAACTTGGTTGGTACAAATGCTAAGCAGCTAGAACAATAGCTTACGTCAGGAGAGAAACATGGAGCACTTTCTGCTATACAGACGAGACGAACTGGCACTGACCAAGGAAACAGCACAGACTTCCACAGGTGAGGAGTGATCATTAGAGACAGCTGAGGCTCATTGAGGCCAGGCAGGTGATTAACAGGGAGCGAAAATACACAGGTGAGGGAGTGAGGCGATCAGCCAGGGCCAGGATGTGACATGGATAACAGTGATCAGGAGGGACCTTGAAGTCAGGTGACTGCTGAGCTACAATGACAAGAGCCATACTGTAAGTAGTTGTTACAGGCTCCTAATGCAGATTATTTTTTATTTTTTACAAATTATTCCAGGCATAGTCGAGTGAGAGGCCACCTCCACAAAGCAACTGCTGAAAGCACTCAGAGATCCCACTGTAGGAGATGGAAGAAGTACATACAGACAATGCACAAGGATTGTTTCCTGGCCAGTGGTTGCTTCTTTGGCAGAAGAAAACATACGGAAAAGGTAATCCCTTAAAACATCCTAAAGTGGAGATGTGTCCAACATTAGTATACAATCTTTTTGTACATTTGCTCTCTCTTTTAGGAACTGAGCTGAAATAATAGAAAATTAAAAATGCATTACAACAAGCAAACTATTGGATAGCAACTATTCTGCATAACATTGCCATTACATTGTCAGATATGTTTTTTTTCAATTGAACTGAACTCATTTTCATATGGCATATACGGAATATGTAAATAATCGTAATCATTAGCTTTGGCCTTTGCCGTTTCAGAGACTATTTCAAAGAGGCCTTGAAGCTGGTGGCACCTGGTTATCCAACATCAAGGTAAGACACTTTGTGTAGTTTTCTTTTCTCTTTGCCAACCATCCTTGTGTTGCATTAAAACTAGTGAAAAGTGAAGTGTGTGAAAATCCTCTAAACAGCAACCGTTCTAAGTGATGTCTGGCACTGGTATCATACAACTAAAATATGCTCAGACTACATGGCTTGTGAGATCTAATGTTTATTTCGGCAATAACATCCCCTATTCACTCTAAATAAAGCAGGTCTACTTAGTAAGGTGGCTGTGAGTGTATGTCTCCAGGCTGGGTCCATTGAATAGTGTACAGTTTTGTGCCGAGTGGATAATTTGCCAGCTTTCAGGTAAAGCTATGGAAAGCATGGATCCATTAGCAGACCATTAGCATGTTGTTTGAACAGTTCCTGGCTGTGTCTCTCTCTTTTTGATTTAGGAGGGCAGAGAGAGCAGAACTGAGAAAGGCAGTCAAATACACAGGGTGATGTACTGAGTGAGGGACACACAGAAATTAGCTTTTCATCTCATGACAGCCACATCTCAAAGAGAAAGAGATTGGGTGGCAGAGCCGAGGGAAAGAGAGTGCGGAAAGATGCAAAGTGAGAGTTACAAAGATGTGGAATATTGCTGCAGGGATCAAGAGAAGAGAGGTAGTGGAAGGTGGGCTGGGAAGAGTGACAAGTGTAAAAAAGACATCAAGGTATAGTTAAAGAAGGAGAGGAAGGTACAACCATATGCAGATTAAGAATGACTGGTGAGGGGAGGTGTAATTAAAGCACCATAAGCGATATTAACATTAAATAAATGTCTTTGTAATTAAACTGTCTGCAGGATGTGGAAAGGTTGGATGTGGACAACTGCCAAACCGGCAGAGAATTAACACATGTTAGCTTGTAGCTAATTGTTTAGGTTCTCCAGCTCATGTTCAGACTGTAAGGTTGTTCCCTATTGGTTCTTATCGACCCTCTATGAATACACTGTAGGCACCCATTTGCAGAAAACAACCTCAGACAGGCTGGGCTTATGCTACCTGCCCAGTGAGAAATGGCAGAACAAGAAAGCTCAACAACCATAGATGTATCTTATGAGTTAGTGGACCAAACCAGAGCTTAAAGCTGAGCGGAGAAAAAGACAAAGGGTCGCCCATGTTGCTATTTCTGATGAATGTGTAGTATTTGTGTGATTCTGAGCCTTATGACCTTGAAGAGTCTGAATGATACCACTGCTAAGTGGCTATATAACTGTTTTAAAGTCTTTCCCTCGTCTATGTAAAAACATCTGAGAAATGTAAAAGGCAAAAATAAACAGAGATTCCTTTTTTGAGTGTTGAATAAAACATGTGAAATGACGGCTAAAATAAAAGACACATTCCTTATTATTCTGCCTAGCTAATTTGTTTATGAAAGCACATGACCTTGACTGAAATCTACATCGTGCTTGGTCTGAACAATGGTTGGCCACTCGACATGCATTCGTAATAATAAGTTGAATGCAGTTTAAGAGGTAAACCTGATTAGTCTGTAGCCATAACCGTCTTTAATAACACTTGAAAGCACTTATGGTGGACATAAAGAAAGATGTACCCTATGACTCATGTCACAATACCCACGGAGTTCTGTGTTGCCCAGAGCAACACTGTCTGCTCTCCTTTTCTTTGCCTATTGAGAAGCATCCATGACAAACAAGCATGTCCTGCTGTGTGGCTGGCACTGGCTAGCTGCCCTGCTTTCATGTAAGCAAGCTCAAAGCTGAGGCGGAAAAGGGATAAGAGAAAAAGTTAGAGAAAGAAGACTAACAAAGTTTGAGAGCAAAAGAAAAAGAAACAAAGTAGGAGTTAAGGGTTAAAAAACAAACAACCCTCACCTACAGCGCTTGCAAAACAATGGATTGGAAATTAATGGGTTGGTCATACACTTAATCTGACACAGCCTTGGCAGCGACCACCAGAGAGTCTGAGAACAATTAGAACTGGTTTTGGGGCACTGATTTTCTGATAGATGGCTACTTAGAAGCCTTTTACCTTCTGAATAAGAAACCCAGGACAGTGTCTGGGGATATTACATCAATGCTACTCACGTAACTTGCAGAACATAGAGGGGGTGACTGGCAGTGGGGGGGAGCCGAGCTATTTGGAGTAAATCCACTGATGTGCAATGCACTGAGTACACATAAGCAGCAGGGGCAAAAAGAAAGGCACACAAAGAATGCAGACACAATACACATGTAGGTGCACAGTAGCTCAGGAAATATGATATCTATTTATATAAAGCCCAGGTCAACTGTTGATTTTGTAGAATTTCCAAGTGAAATCAAGTTAAAGCTGAGGGAGGCCATTGATGTTTGGCATTACGGAGCCAAACATCTAATTATAACCTTTCATTATGTTGTTAAAATGGTACCCGATAGGCAGTTTTCTGGAGAAAAGGCGAGAAGCCAGACTTTGAAAACACACCCTTCATCCTGCAGCTCTCCTTTCTTCCCCCTTCCAGTCCTAAGTACCTCCCACCAGACGAGCATAGACATATTCACCCGCTTAATACAATAATCTGAACCCATTTTTATGCATTGCACCTTTTAATATTTAACCATATTCAGTAATATTCAAGTCTGGGGACTTTGAAGGCCAATGCCAGACCTCAGTCTCATGTGTCTGCAAGTAGTTCATGGTTTTGATGTTGATCATTAAATATAATATTCCTTTTTCATGTTTATCTTCTCCACAGACTCTGGAACATAATGTTTTATGGATTTGTGCTGATCTGATTTGGACGACTGGGTTTCAGAAGGCATGTTGGACTCCTGCTGTGAAATCCAAATAAGAACACGAGCGACCTGAGCAAGCTACGCTTTGTGCACTCTAATTAGATATTTGTTCTAATCCACCGACTGTTAAACTAGGTTATGTATCGCCTGCTACTAATTGTCAAGAAAATAGTATAGTTTCCAACTTAGAACACAATGTAAAAAGCAAGAAGAAAATAAGCGTCTTCTCATATTTTGATAATGCAGCCCTGGAGTCATAGCCCTGGATTTGAATAATGTTGTGATGCTTCGGCCAACAGACCAACAGCTCTCTGAGAGAAACATCAATGCTTTGCTGACTGCTGTGTGTCAGGATGTGTCAGAGTTACAGTGTGTGACTCATAAGACTGTAATTCAGATCTGAAAGAGGTGGCAGACCTCTGATTGGAGAGCAGAGAAATAAGTGTTTTTCCGAAACAATAATCACTAACACATAACATGTGAGTTACTGATGTTCCCCATTAGGCGACACACACTTTTACTAACAATATTACATCCTATGTGTACAGTTTTGTTTGTGGGAAATGTTGCCAAGGCAGGCATATTACACGTTTTTGCACTAGCGATCTGGCATATGTGTAGTGCATAATTTGTTAAAATACGAAACAGGAATTACATATTTGCAACCACTACTGTGGGAGAGGGGGCCTCCGTCCCAGCATGCCTCAGTCAGGGATGATTCAATACTTTTTACCACGAGTAACCAACTTATTGGCATAGTTCGGGTAAGCAATTTTAAAATGACTTCACTCCATCTGTTAATTTAGATATAGTTGTCTATTAACCTGCTGAATGCCATAGAAGAAGTGTACGTCTAAAAGTTATTTTTACTTTTTCTGCCTGCCATGCTTTATAGTATAGAATGAATAGCCCATATTTACAGAACAGCGACCCCAATTTCCAGCTGCTTTAGAAGGAACAGCCCTGATGACCTATAATGAAATACGTGTCCCTAACACCTAAACGTTTTGAAATGATTAAGTGTTGCATTATGTGTTGCAGGTTTTTTCCTGGCTTGATCTGAATTGCCAGCTGGACTCGTTCTTGAAAGGGCTGAGTGACTGACAGCGTGATGGGCTGTGATTGGCAGGCAGGTACAGTATGCTTCATGCTGTTACTCCACTGATCAGATGTACAGCACATCAATATTTTTCCATTCGTTAAAACCTCAAACGTTTTGATGTCAATTATGCAGACATTCATGCATTCTGTGGGCAAAGAGGTTGTTGAGTAATTTTAATCCTGTAAAACGAAAAGCTTACAGACATTTATAATTGGATCCATCACTTTTGAGTGCTTCCTCCCAACAGGAACTTTGCAACTCTGTTTATAGCATGTGGCTTGGCGTCTGTCTGCCACCAGTCAACTTTCAACAATTTTCTCTGCACTACTAAAGTCATTCATTCAGTGATTATTATTGGTGGTTTTCAGTTTATGTAGTTTAGAACATCTCATTTCCGAAGGTCATATTATAATAATAATAATAATACATTACATTTATAAAGCGCTTTTCCTGGTGCTCAAAGCGCTTAATTATTATATGTGTATATAGACCATAACACACTGTAGGATTACAGATAAGTGGAACACACAGCATATTCCCCTACCAGGGCACACTTTACATTTAAATTAAATATCATGATTTCATTTACTTACATTTTTATTATTTTATAATTAAGGGACAAACAAGTAAATAATCGACGCATCAAGCAAAAATATTTTGATATTTGAAACATTGCTCACAATGTCCTGATGTGTTCCATAAAGCTAAAGAACGTCTTTTTATGTTTGTAATTATTTCCACACTCCTCATCTCTGTAAATCTGCTTACGAGTCGTGTGTGTACTAAAGCACCAAAGTGACTGGTCAACTCAGTAAAGAATGGGTTTTGAAATATTGGCACTGCTTGAGCCTTGGGCAACAGAAGGCTACATTTCTGAGCCGCATAGCGAGCCTTTGGAGCAGCCATGTTGACTCATTATATATGATTGAGTATTGAAATGTGGATGTGTAAGAGGCAGAGCCTGAATTGCGACATAAAATGATGTTGTCTCGTGAAATGTTGCTCGGCCTGCCTTGTGAAACTGCTCTAGCTTCGAGCAAACAATACTTTTTTCTTCGCTTCCACCTCAGTTACCCACACCGTGACACTGATTTAGCAGTTTTTCTTGGTGGCATCTGGTGTTCAGTGTAGTCCAAGGCATGTTGGCAAACTTAATAGCTCCACATTCTAGCATATTGGCTCTTGAACGCTTTCACTGGCGGGAAAAAAATGGGTGCTGAGAATAAATGAGTAGTAATGTCTCAACCTTGATGAAGCGTTTGTCTGTTGAATGCTCTATCCTTTATCAAAACAAAAAATACTCAGGAAAGGATGATTCATTTTATTATTATAAAATCTCATTATTGAAAACTAAAATGGATCTCTTTTCCGAGAAAAACGTTTTTTCTTAGCATTTTCTTCATATTAATTTGTTCTTTGTCGTTGTGCAGTACATTTTTGAACCAAAGATTTTTATAGTAGATCACAGTTAGTGAGTTTATTTTGAGCATCAGCTTGTAAAGAGAATGGGTAATGGCAGTGAGCTATACAATTATCTAATGTGTATTGCCTTCAAACATGCAATGACAAACATTCATTGAGTAAGTGCTTGAGTTGTGCATTCAAATTGCAATTTGGACCCTTAGCTCACAGAAGGACTTCCACAGAAAATTAACAATTCAAACAGCCGTGTCAAAAACTGTCACTCTTTCAAAGAACAGCCAGATGGTGATTAACTGAGCCAGACAGTGTTATTCTTCAAAATGACTCAAACAAGGACACTGCATGAACAGTAAGACACATAGCAAAACTGAGCCTTGTTTCAATTGAAACATCATAGACCTATTCCTATTAAAATGAATGAGAACGCTATAAAAGCACTTGAATTACATAATTAGAATGACAACAGTGTGAGGCAGTATACAGGAGGAGGTCAGGGATATGACCACTGTGGTTCACCATTAAAAGAGGTTTGCAATCACAAAAAGGTCATTCCATTGTGTCCTGGCAAGACAGGGGCTCTTTGAAGGGGAGCAATTACAGCATTCACTGCTGCCAGGGCGCTGACTTATTTCTCTTCAGAGAGTGCGCTGTACACATAGTCCATTTTGCTTTTGCCCTATTTACCATCATTCTGTCTTCACATGCTGTTCTGAGTTCTTGTTACGACTGATGTGGCTTCCAGTACAAAGACCTAATTACAGTAATGGCAAGGGATAAACAGATAAACAAGCAAGCAGATGAACTGCAGGCCGTGAAGGCAGTTTTATAATATGTAAACCTCCCATGCTGCTTGCATAAAAATCCATCCCAACCAGCCAGTTGGCTAGTCAGGAAGATCAGCTAAGGGCCACACCAAAGCAGATTACAAACAAGCATTAATATGCTCCGCGTAATTATTCAGGAGATGTCCACCAGTCTCATAAAGCATGCCATTAAAATTAAATCAAATTTCCTGTCAAATATATTTTTGAATTGGAATGAATATGTTTGAACATAAGTGTGTATGTGAGGTGTGAATGTATTCAGAGCATGTGCGGTGAGCGTAGCTCAAGGCAAGATAGCAGAATAGGGAATGGGTGACTAATGAGAACTTGTTTTACCACCGTTGCCTCGTCTCTCTGGGTGCAGCGCTTAATCGTGACTGTGCATCGTGTCCGTCATTTAACCATGGGCCCCTGTCTTCACAATGCAGGGATTGATACAGGTGTTGGAGATTGCCGGCGTAGATCTAGGAATGTGCTGTTGTCCTTGATACTGCATAGTCCAGGATTATTGATCCAAGGAAAATCACTCAATCATGACTGTGTGCCTTCTTCTGAGGCATCAAAATTGCCTTGCCTGAAAAGGTCCCAAGGCTTCTGGTTTTTAAACACACATTTTTTACATACAAATGTGTGGGTGCCGGAATTTATATCAATAAAGGGATCATTTAATCTTGATCCGTGCAACGTATGAGTTAATTTTTTATTAATTAAAAACAAAAACAATTGTAATCTATTTATAAGAATTAAAATAGGTTTATATTATTTTTCTACAGCACACTTTAGGACATTATTTTTAAATGTGGCCAGTATCAGATTTCAGTGTGAACTGATTACGGTCCTAAACTGATGTCAGCGGGTTGGTCTCATTTATAGGTTGATGTGCAGTGGAAGCCATCAGATGTTAATGAGGACCAGGATGAGATGAAAGAGAGACATATTTTTTATTACGGCTAATGTGTAGCAATGGCTGTGGCTTTCGTACAGAGGTGTGTGTGGATTACTATGAAGGTGGAGTCAGCAATTCTGGAAAAAGATAGTTGATATTTTAACTCAACACCAATATCCCCCTTCAATGCCCATAATAATGCCCTCTGTTGCTGGGTGACTGGAATGTTGTTATGTGGCATTTGTTTGATTGCCATTAACAGAGGCAGGGCTGTGTATGAACACCAAATGTACTTAGCTAGCAAACCACAAGAAGATATTTACCAATTTTGACAAGAAGTACATTGTATTTGAATGGCTGACCCCTTCTTTGAATTACAATATAATTAAGTACTACAATTATGATACAAACAATACCTAATAAAGACGTTTAAAAAAAAGTGAGTCAGTCATGTAAGGATTAATCTCATAATCAAAGTGTGCATTCTCAGGTGTAAGACAAAGAAAATTAAGCACAATGACAATAAGAGGAGAGCAGCAACAGAGTAAATAATTGAATTACAAAAAAGGAAAATGAGGCATTCTGATCTGTATAATGATGATACACCAAGTTGATCTTGTCGGAGCATGGTTATTAGCAATTTGGCAACTGAAGCTGAACTCCTGCACCACCAGCGTGGGTGAGATGAGATGAGGAGCAAGGCAGGAGAGAGAGTGCCTGTCGGGGTGACTCAATATCACTAAGGAATGAACTTTTAAGGAATAAATAATATTTTCATAAACCAAGTCACACTTTTTAGAGTCTGTTAGGCAGTTTGAAAACAGCAGGACATAATAAAACAAGGGTCTTGACACATGTATTGTTTAACAATACTGTTATCAAAAATACCTTCTCTCCTTCGACTTTAAGACCTTTTGTCAAACAACGTCAGATCTACAACTCTGCTATTACTGACTCTGAAACCTGATATACTTATATAATTCTGTTTTCTTCAAGGTTGTGTCTTCCTGGTCGAATGTACTTATTGTAAGTCGCTTTGGACAAAAGCGTCAGCTAAATGCAATGTAATGTAATGTAATGTAATGTAATGTCCCTGAAGAAAAGCCATTTGTGAATTTAATCCTTGGAGTGCAATCTGAAATGCATTGGTAACATTTGTTTTTACAGGTGACCATTTGGAAAGAGTTTTTTCATCAACCTTGAATTCATTGATTGACTGACACTAGCATAACGTTGATTAAATGAGTAACACATAATGAGAGCTGCTTCTTGAATCTTAATCAACACAGCGAGGGGTCCAGCCCAGCGATTGTTTGCTGGCATCAAAGCAAAAACAAAGTACACAATTGATCAATGGTTAAATTCCTCATGTGGGTCAACAACTTAATCCCAGTTGGGCAAGCCACGTTTTTCTGGCAGAGTGTAGCCTCCAACTTGACAGAGTGCAATTTAAACCACCAAAGGAACTGAATATCAAACTCGACATTGTGCCAAGAATTTGGATATGAGTCTTTACTTTAGTTAAATAAGAACAGAATAATAAAACAATAGTCAGTGAGTTTGAACAAAAATATTCTTCTTATCAAATGAGCCTGTCTGCCAAAGTTAATCAACCATTTAGTCTTTGAAATGTGAGAACACGGAGAAAAATCCATGTCACAATATCCAATAGTCTTCATTACACGAAGAGCCAAATATATTCCTAAAACAATATGAAGCAGAGAAATGCAGCAAATCACAAGAAACCACAACCTGAATATGTGAGGCACTTTGGCCTGTCAAAAGACTAAAAGGAGGTCCATTCACCGTCGACAAACCATTTGATAAATCAACTAATCCTTTTTAAGCACTAATTGAATTCAATGAACGCTAATCGTTTTAGCATTAGATGAATGCATTCTCCCGCCCCTCCTTCAGCCCCTTTTCATTTCTTTTGCAAAACACTTCAGGGCACAATCAGGGACAACTGCCATTGTCACTCTCATCACTAGCACGTAAGCCCTTGTCCGACCCCAAGGACGAGTGCACTCAATAACTGTCCCTGTCCAGACGCAGTAAGCCTGTGCCACAATCCTTTAAACCCCTGAACTTTGACATGCTTCAATAAGGTACATGAAGCCCCCCCCTTTGGGAGATTAAATTGAAACTCTTTTCCTCTAAACTCCAGAATAATTGGAATCTTTTTTAAAACTCAGCTAATCTGCTCTGTTGTGTATTGTCCTCAAGCAGGGGTAAGTGATAACATCATGGCATAATGGTGAGACGTGACAATGCTTCAGATCAGGACTTCTAGACAGAGAAATGATATGATGAAAAAGGCTCGGATTTCTCTCAGGCAAATTATCTCTCTGATGAGGATTTTGCGTCACATTCATCCCTCACATTAAAAACTAATCAAAGGACTGAAAATGCAATTGTTGCCACTGTGCACAAAGTTTTAGACCCTTCACTGCTTATTTAATTCCAGCCGCTGCTTTTATTTATTTATGGATTTAAGATAAATGTGTCAACGCAGTTTCTTTTGCAAGGCGATTATCTGTAATTTCTTCCTATCTGCCGCCAGTGTCCTACATACAGTTCTGTATTTACCCTTCAACATTTCTTTGTTTTGTGTTGAGTTGCAGATATCAAATTGAAGTCTCAGACAGCCTTTTTTCACATAGATTTATATAGGACTTTTATCATTTGTTCTAGCTGCTTTCTGTGGCACATAAAAATGCCAACATTAATCAATGTTATGACAGCGTAACTGGCAAAAGGAATACGTGTTATATTATCTAGCTACCTACCAACGTCCGTCCTTCCTTCCTTCCTTTCTTCCTTCCTGTCTGTCTGTTTGGGGTCTAGGATTGTTTACTTTGACTGCCTACCATTGTAATCTCTGAGGTGAGCTGAGATGCTCCACAAAAGTCTCTGTGTAGTGGGAACTGGAAATAAAACCTTGTGAGGTTGTGTGTTTCGTGTATATTTGACGCTTTTGCTCTTCTCATGTCTGATCATGCAGCTCTACAGTGAGCAATGCAGTCACATACTGTGCTGTACATTGGTTTCACTTCACAGGTTTTCAACTCACAGAGTAATTGAATCTCTGGCTCAGCTGACCTTTACCATCAATACTGCACTCTTTATGTTCTTTGTATCCTGAATTGAGCCTCTCACTGTTCTTTGTAGGTGTTGATAACTGAACCTAATATGACATATTTACCATTATATCATCTCTGTCAGTTATTCTGGCTATATGTTCTGCACCTTTTATGTTATAAAGCTTGGACTTGCTGTAGACCACGGTGGCAAAGAATCAATGTTTTCGAAATAATAAATGTTATGTGGACACCCAGTATTATTAACATAGTTACTTGCAGTTATCGATCATGTTTTAAAGGAACTCATTTACAACACTTTCCCACAGAAGGCTCCCTATTCCCCAGAGCCTAGAGTTTTTCATGGTGACTGCCATAGAAGGCACCTTTCTTTCATGGTCCACCGCCCCAGTATTGGTCCTTAAGTGTAATTTAGCCACAACTTGTAATGGGGCTCGGATCACAAAATGATTCCTTGGACAGCTTTCCTGGATGTGATATTTGGCTTCAGTATCTGACCCCTTATCTTAATGTCTTTAATACCCTTTTTGATTTTAGATTTTTTTTTAAATATACTTTATTAATCCCCGTGGGGAAATTGTTTCTCTGCATTTGACCCATCCTAGTGCGCCCGGGGAGCAGTGTGCCTTGCTCAGGGACATCTCGGTAGCACTTGGTCTTGCCGGGACTTGAACTGGTGACCTTCCAGTTGCCAAGCCAAGTCCCTATCGACTTCGCCACCACCGCCCTTGGTGTATGTCTGAGAAAAATACATCTTTCTGCTCCCTTTTGCATAACAGTCCCATTCATTTCTCTTGCCTGTTATCACTGGATATGTTTTGCAGGCATAAGATCTGAGCCAGTTACTTCAGTTACGTCGTCGTCGTCGTCAGTTACGTTGTTATCTCTTTATTTGTGTGCAGGCCTAATTATGCTGGGAATTAAGTGGAAAATCCATCCATCCATCCATCTTCTCCCGCTTATCCGTGGTCGGGTCGCGGGGGTAGCAGTTCCAGCAGAGAGCCCCAAACTTTCTTTTCCCTGGCGACATCAACCAGCTCTGACTGGGGGATCCCAAGGCGCTCCCAGGCCAGCGAAGAGATATAATCCCTCCACCTGGTCCTAGGTCTACCCCTTGGTCTCTTCCCAGCTGGACGTGCCTGGAACACCTCCCTAGGGAGGCGCCCAGGTGGCATCCTAACTAGGTGCCCGAACCACCTCAACTGGCTCCTTTCGACGCGAAGGAGGAGCGGCTCAACTCCGAGTCCCTCCCTGATGACCGAACTTCTCACCTTATCCCTAAGGGAGACACCAGCCACCCTGCGGAGAAAACCCATCTCGGCCGCTTGTATCCGCGATCTCGTTCTTTCGGTCATGACCCATCCTTCATGACCATAGGTGAGGGTAGGAACGAAAATGGCCCGGAAGACCGAGAGCTTTGCCTTCTGGCTCAGCTCCCTTTTCGTCACAACGGTGCGGTAAAGCGACTGCAGTACCGCTCCCGCTGCTCCGATTCTCCGGCCCATCTCACGCTCCATTGTTCCCTCACTCGAGAACAAGACCCCGAGATACTTGAACTCCTTCACTTGGGGTAAGGACTCATTCCCTACCTGGAGTGGACAGTCCATCGGTTTCCTGCTGAGAACCATGGCCTCAGATTTGGAGGTGCTGATCCTCATCCCAGCCGCTTCACACTCGGTTGCGAACCGATCCAGTGAGTGCTGAAGGTCGCAGACCGATGAAGCCATTAGAACCACATCATCTGCAAAAAGCAGTGGTGCAATCCTTAGTCCACCGAACTGCAGACCCCCTCCCCCATGACTACGCCTCGAAATCCGATCCATGTATATTACAAACAGGATTGGTGACAAAGCGCAGCCCTGGCGGAGGCCAACCCTCACCGGAAATGGGTCCGACTTACTGCCGAGGACCCGGACACAGCTCTCGCTTTGGGAGTACAGAGATTGGATGGCCCTGAGTAGAGACCCCCTCACCCCATACTCCCGCAGCACCTCCCACAGTAACTCCCTGGGAACTCGGTCATACGCCTTCTCCAAGTCTACAAAACACATGTAGACCGGATAAGCGTACTCCCAGGCCCCCTCCAGGATCCTTGCGAGAGTAAAAAGCTGATCCGTCGTTCCACGACCAGGACGGAATCCGCATTGTTCCTCCTCAATCTGAGGTTCGACAATCGGCCTGACCCTCCTTTCGAGTACCTTAGAGTAAACTTTCCCGGGGAGGCTGAGTAGTGTGATGCCTCTGTAATTGGCACACACCCTCTGATCCCCCTTTTTAAATAGGGGAACCACCACCCCGGTCTGCCACTCCTTCGGTACTGTTTCCGACTTCCACGCAACGTTGATGAGACGTGTCAACCATGACAGTCCCTCAACACCCAGAGCCTTCAGCATTTCCGGGCGGATCTCATCCACCCCCGGGGCTTTGCCACTGTGGAGTTGTTTGACGACCTCAGTGACCTCCCCCCGGGAGATTGGTGTTGATCCCCCGTCATACTCCAGCTCTGCCTCTAACATAGAGGGCGGAGTTGTCGGGTTCAGGAGTTCCTCAAAGTGTTCCTTCCAACGCCCTAACACTCCATCAGTTGAGGTCAACAACGTCCCATCCTTACTGTACACAGCTTGGATGGTTCCCTGCTTCCCCCTCCTGAGGTGTCGGACAGTTTTCCAGAACAACTTTGGTGCCGCCCGAAAGTCCTTCTCCATGTCTTCTCCGAACTTCTCCCACACCCGCTGCTTTGCCTCGGCCACGGATGAGGCTGCTGCCCTTCGGGCCTGTCGGTACCTTGCAACTGCCTCGGGAGTCCCCCGGGATAACAAATCCCTGAAGGCCTCCTTCTTCAGTCGGACGGCTTCCCTGACCACCGGTGTCCACCAGGAGGTTCGAGGGTTACCGCCCCTTGAGGCACCTAGGACCTTGAGACCACAGCTCCCCGCCGCGGCTTCGGCAATAGAAGCTTTGAACACCGACCACTCTGGTTCAATGTCCCCAACCTCCACAGGAATGCCCGAAAAGCTCCGCCGGAGGTGTGAGTTGAAGGCCTCCTGAACTTGGGCCTCCTCCAGACGTTCCCAGTTCACCCGAACTACACGTTTGGGCTTACCAGGTCTATCCAGAGGTTTCCCCCGCCACTCGACCCAACTCACCACCAGATGGTGATCAGTTGACAACTCCGCCCCTCTCTTTACCCGAGTGTCCAAAACATACGGCCTCAGGTCCGATGATACGATAACGAAATCGATCATGGACCTTCTGCCTAGGGTGCTCTGGTACCACGTACACTTATGAGCATCCTTATGTTCGAACATGGTGTTTGTTATGGCCAATCCATGACTAGCACAGAAGTCCAGTAACAAACCACCACTCCGGTTCAGATCAGGGGGGCCGTTCCTCCCAATCACGCCCCTCCAAGTGTCTCCATCATTGCCCACATGTGCGTTGAAGTCTCCCAGCAAGATTAAAGAGTCCCCTTCAGGAGCCCCATACAGGACTCTTTCCAGGGTCTCCAAGAAGGCCGTATACTCTGAACTGCTGTTGGGTGCATAAGCACACACAACAGTCAGAGTTTTCCCCCCCATAACCCGCAGGCGTAGGGAGGCGACCCTCTCGTCCACTGGGGTAAACTCCAACAAAGAAGCACCTAACCGGGGACTTGTGAGTATCCCCACACCCGCCCGGCGCCTCACACCTTGAGCAACTCCGGAGAAGAATAGAGTCCAACCCCTATCCAGAAGTAAGGTTCCAGAGCCGACGCTGTGCGTAGAGGTGAGCCCAACCAGATCCAACTGGTAACGCTCCACCTCCCGCACAAGCTCCGGCTCCTTCCCCCCCAGAGAGGTGACGTTCCACGTCCCCAAAGCCAGCTTCTGTCGCCCGGGTCTGGTCCGTCGAGACCCTCCGCTTTCACTGCCACCCTTCTGGCAGCGCACCCGACCCCATTGATGTTTCCCGTAGGTGGTGGGCCCGCGGGACGGAGAAGCGGAGGTGTTGCCCACGTTGCCTTTTCGGGCTGGGCCCGGCCGGGCTCCGTGGCAAGCCCGGCCACCAGACGCTCGCCGACGAGTCCTCCTTCTGGGCCTGGCTCCAGAAGGGGACCCCGGGCTTCCTCCGGGCCGGGTATCCTCACTTTTTGTATCGTCTTTCATGAGGTCTTTTGAACCAATCTTAGTCTGGCCCCTTGCCTGAGACCAATTTGCCATGGGAAACCCTACCAGGAACACAAGGTTCCAGACAACACAGCCCCCAGGTTCATCAGGGCACACAAACCTCTCTACCACGGTAAGGTGCTGGTTCTTCAGAGAGGTGGAAAGTGGAAAATCGTACAGGTGAAATGGCCGACAATCTTACTTTTTTTTAATAGATTGTAGATTGGGTGATATTGTTTATTGCCAGAAATCGGCAGATACACATTTCTCTCTAATAATATGAATGTAATGATAGTTAGGAGATTACAAGTTCAGATACAGTACACATAAATATACTGCTATACCATTAGCTCTGCATTAAATCACACTTATCACTTACTGGATATTCAGTGCATACTATCACTGTTCTTGATAAGAGGCTCCAATTGTTAATTGTATAGACATGGATTAATAATAAAGAACAATTTATAGGCAAGCAAAAATAAAATAAATGGATAATAAACATTATCGTTGCAGCCCGCCAACATACTGTATGATCCCTTCAACTAAAATGAGAGAAAATACGGTATAACACATTAAAGCAGTCACTTTGGAAGCACTGGGAGCCATTGTCAATGTCGAGAAGCCCCAAAGCTACTCTATATATGGAAGAAGTCATTATCACAAGCTTTCACTTCACTATTGGAATTAAATAAAGAGTAGTCCCATAGCAGGTGGGCCCATATGCCTTCAATCCAACTCTTTCAGCATATTGCACTGCATGATATTTGTGGAATAAATCTTATTAAGAAAAGTTAGTAAAAGAAGTTGCTGCTGTGTCTTCTGGTAAATTGCACTTGTTATCTATAGGCTACAGTAGTTACCGGGTCACTGGATTGGCCAAATCCATTCATAAAAATACATTGTTGGGTTGGGTTCATTGGGTTCATATCCACTTTATCTAAGACGGGTACATGCTATATAGAGCATTATTGTATTTTTCAGGATGCATTAAGGCTACTCAAAAAGGCCATTATATGGCATTTAAGCAGTAACATACATGTCTGAAGGTTTTCAATATACAGCACATTTTTTCTTTCAAATTCCTGTTCAGGGGTATTTGTATTTCTCTGTTCTAGGAGTAAACCCATTTTTGGTGATTTTCTATCACCTTGCAATATTTAAAAATATAACAATTATAAACGTTATAGGGAAATGTTTTAACAAACAAACGAAAACAATCTGTATTTTCTTCATTATTTTTCTCTTCCATTTTGGGCTTTTTGAGTTTTGGTAGTTTATTACCCATCAAGCTTTGAGGGATGTAAACAGGAAGTAACCTGCCCATGCCTCGGTTTTTAAGCCTATTTTTTCAGATTTTGTTCTTGTCTGTTGGCGTTTTTGGTCCGTAGATCCTTTAACCACGGATCTACAGATTATAATCAGTTAGAAATAAATATAATTCCTCCAAAAACATGATTGCGAGGAAGTATTTTAAGTAATAAGGTGCGTCACATGATTTCCAAGTGGATGTATGCGTCTCTATGCTCGTGGACATTGGAACGACCAAAATAACTGAAAATAGTAAGTTGGTCCAACATTAAGTATTTGTATGATGTTTGAACGCTCTTACTTCACTGGATTGTGACTTAAAACATATTGTAATTTGTGATGCTAAAGTTTCTAGAGGTTAGCTAGCTAGAGTCGTTTCCACAGAGAAATTAAACCAGGATCAACGTAGACTAATATCACGTTGTGTCCCTCTTTACAATACAACACATTTCAATCAGCAATGTTATACACCTTTATTAATTCAACCAGACATTCACCTACCTGATACTTAGGATAATCCACAGGCCTGATGATGATTCTGAGGCACTCTTGCACCGTCAGATCGGATGGACCTTGCTACCAATGACAACTGCTGACAGATGTGCAGGTGAGACCAAACCTAGCTGCAAAAATACATAGTTAAATGCAGGAATATTAATTGAGACTTACATTGTGCAATTGCTAGGTGGAGTGATAGTTGTTTTACTTTAAAACTGACCAGGGGGTAAATTGAGGAAACTGAACTGCTTTGGAATTCCACTTTGTTGTTCTTGTTGTTTGTGTTATTTGATGCATTCTGGGATATACAGTTTATTAAACAGTTGCAACTAGTTCTGTTGGTTGGATGAAAACCTGTATTCAGCAATGAAGTTCATACTTCTAGTACGGATTTGATTTGCTATTAACAAATGCGCTTTGTCTTTAACTGTCAAACCTCAGGCAGCTTGGCTATGATTGGCCTCCTGGCCAAGGCTTATTTAGTGATACACATTGTTTTGGCAGGAGTACAACAAGTGTCCTCTTAATGTTTAAAACATTTATTTTACATTATGTCTCTTTTCTGTTCACCTCTTTTCTGTTCACCTAGTCCAGTAATCTTTTTTTGTGACAAAGCCACATGTTTGCAACACTGACATTGAAAGCTTTGCAGTTATGTTCAATTAAAAAAGCCAAAGCAAATTACTTGTATGTGTACATAGCTTTTAGAAGACAGGGCTTACTCCATTTTGGGTTAATGTCTTAATTATGCGGTAGAACCTAAAAGGAACAAAAAGACAGGGAAAACTGTTTGAATTATTCAAACCGAGACACTTTTGACTAATTGGTTAATGAAAGAAAAGCCAGAGCAAGTAAAGGAGCTAAAGGGGAAGCTAAGAGGGAGTTAAGAATACAAGAGAAGAAGATGTGTGAGAGAGTGCGCACTGTTAGCTTTAAAGGAAATGAGAACAAGAAATCCATTTCTAACCTAGAGATATTAAGTCTGTACGATATAGTTGTCATGGTGTGGGGTCTCAATCCTCTGAATATGCCTGACACAGGCCACATGTCAACAAGCAGTACATGGTAATCCCCAACACAGCCACGCAAGGCCTTGTTTCAGAAGAAGTCAATATATGTCAGCAGTAAGCATCAGCAGCCTGGAGTTCTGGCCTGCCCCCCTACAGCCGACCTGTCAGTATGCCTCAGGCACTGCATCATTAGGATAACCCAATGTCAGCGCTCTCTCATGTTATAGCCAAATATACCCACTGTTTTCGTTCACAAACAGTGCTAAATGAAGGCTGTGTGTACATCCATAGGCTATCATCATTAACCTGCAAGTGAAAGATTTGAATTGAGCTTTGCCTCTGTAAAATATGCACAAGAGCCTCATATATTGACACATCAAGCTCTTCTTACCAACAGGCAGTTGTTGATGCATCAAAACTAGGTTTGCTTGGTTTTGTAGAAACGTGTAATCCTCCAATAGGACAAAACGACCTACTTGCATTCATACATTTTAGCAAAACTATTTATATTTGGAGAATGTTTTTGTTGGACAAAAAGAGGGACTTAAATAACAATAAATGTGCATCACATTCATTCTTAATAGCAAACAGTATGCATACTCTATGAAAAATGTGGATGTTATTCAGATTTTTGTATACATAATGAGGAAAATGAAAAATGTGCATACTTTTGTGTAACTGCATCAAATAAAAAATGTTTTTTTCGACAAATCTGTCATATTTTCTATTTTTTTTAATTTTTTTTATTTATATAGCACATTTATAAAGATTTTTGGTCGAGCCAAAGTGCTGTACATGTAATAAAAATAGCCTACAGTAGAGACACTTTACAGCAAATACAACAGCACAGATTGTACAGAATATCAGTATGACAATACAACACCCTCTGTCCTTAGACCCTCACATCGTACAAGGAGAAACTTCCGGAGAAAACCCACAGTTTAAGGGGAACATGAGAGAAACCTCAGGGAGAGCAACAGAGGAGGGATCCCTCTCCCAGGACGGACAGACGTGCAATAGATGCCGTGTGTAAATCGAAGAGATAATACATTTTACAGCATAGGTAGTCCAAATGTTTTTAAGTCGGACATCGCCTCAATATTGGTTTTCCTCTGAATTTGCTTTGTAATGAGACACCAACATAGAAAATACAGAATATACTGTAGCAGGTGCCTTGTTTTTCTTTTCTTTTTATACTTATTTTCTACTCTGAGTTTTTCCCGAACCTGTTTAATACAATTCGTAGGTGCTAAATCACTCTTAGATGATGCGCACACTGATTAGACTGTTGTTGTCTTGATTGAGGTTGTTGATAGAGCTGAGGTTCCATGGTTATCCACAGAAATATCTTGAATAAGAAAGGCAAACAAGAGGAAGACATTCTTACGGCTCCTGCAGGGAGTCTGTCTACCTTTTTAGAATATTGCAAACACACAGAGAACCTCTTGCATGAGTGTCAAGATGAAAGACTGAGGAATACCAGTCATTTGTTATCTATGATACATGCTCAGTCTGAAGCCTAGGCAACAAATGTGTCCTCCGGGGAGTCTCTTATGTCTTCCTCTGTCTTTACAGAGTGAGAGGATGTATGGCCATTGTCACTGATGTCAGAGGCAGTGCTTGTTAGAACACAGTAATGAAAGAACACCAACAGTTCACTGCATACATTCAGTTTAAACACTGCACAAGTCACAGGATGCTAATACAGTGAATAATGGAGTCTATATTGTATTAATAGCAATATATACAATTTAATTTCACTTGTTATTCACAGAAAATGTTCAGCTGCTTTCCTCATTTAAGAAATTAAGAATTAAATATGTGAAACATGACTCAGGAAACCGTTGTTGAAGATTGAACAAACTGTACAACCTTCATTTGCATTTTCACGTCTCCACAACAGGTGCGCTTGCAACAAACGGCATATATAACAAGTAATATTAAAAGAGGTAATCATAGACCCAAGAAACCTGTATTACTTTGGACTTCCTGTGTTGTGCATCAGTGCAGCTGAAGGCTCTGTTGCTGGGCATCGAATCTACTTTCATCAAAAATATCCATTCATCTTTAAACTTGTGTTTGAGTGCCTTTTTGAACACAAGCTGAATAAGAGGGGTCCTGTGTTTTGGAGCAACATGGGATGCAGTCCTCCAGGCCAAATGCTTTTATGAGTTGAGAATATTCTTTGCGTATTTCAGCCAATACCTCCATCACAAAGAAGAGGGTGAAAGCTGTGAGTGCTGCTTGAAGTGCATAGTGGTGTACACTGAGATTGTTGGCTAAGGTCATTTTCCATCATAAAGGGAACTCACTCCATCATCCTTTTCACAAAAATGTTACTGTTAAAACAAGATCATATTCAGATTTGAAGATTGCATTCACTATCTTAGCAGAGATGTTGGCTTGATGGATCGGCAGCCTCTGGGTTTAATGCAGCCATCGGCTAATGGCCTCACCACTTTACTCTCAGCCACACACAGTTCTTCTTTCACATCATCGATGTTGTAAAATATTTTCATGAGTTCAGATTCTTCATCTGTGACATCCTGTCAGCTTATTAAACTGTAAATCCTGACAGAGATTTACTGTGCATTCATCTCTCGCCTTGACAGCTAACACCTGCCTTGGCATCTGCAGTGGAATCAGAAAGCACCCAACGTGTAGTAAACTAAGTCCCTGCGTGCCGTTTCTCTGCACTGCGATGTTTAAATGCACTGTTAACTTATTCAGTGAACACATCCATATTCTTTGCTTGTGGTTTTCTGTTTAACAGCTCCACAAATACTAAACCACTTACTCCTATGTGTTTTAAGATGTGGGCCTTTAAGTCATAGCCTGAACAGTAGTGCACTGTTTTGCGATCTTGTAAGGCAAGTCTCTATAAAGCAGCTTTTACCATCCTTGACTGCTCTCCATACGTTTTAGCAGGCTGTTTTTTATATTGGCCTATGTAGTCTAATACAAACCCTGAATTACAGGCAAAGTATAAACTTTCAGAGCATTGTGAATGGATATTTCTTTTAAAAGCCGCAGAAGTAACCGTGAGGACTATCAACAACCAGCCTGGCAAAGCGGCCCACCGTCAAGTCTTTATTCATAGGTTGCAGACACCACTAAAGCATTTTTTTTCAGAATGACATTTGCAGTACGGCAGGCAAATGACAAAGTGTTCTCCGCTGTGTGTCATGACTTGAAGGCAGACTGAATCATTATCTGTGCAATCACGCAACTTAATTACGAGCGCTATGAGCTAGCCCTGCAACTCTACTGTCCATCTGTCTGGCATTCTTGAATTTCATCCATCTTTTGTGTCCCTTTTTCTTTGGTTTCGAACCAAAGGATGAAAGGAAAAACCAGAATTTGAAGACAGCTGAAGGCTTTTATCCATCTGTCGTTTCTTTATCCTGATATCTTGGCGACATTGGTTGTCTTGTTTTTCAGTCTTTTGAGTGAATGATGTTCAGTTTGAGCTGTTTCCAAAGTGAAGGTATTGTTCTTTGCTAAGGACGTATGGGAACTTTGCTTCTTTGAAATGCTTTCAATCTTTCTCCAGTGTAATTTGTGACAGACACTAGCGTTTGACAGAGTAAAAGAGAGTTATCTTGAGTACTGCTGACATTTGACAAGTTGTGTTTTGAATGGGTGCAGAGCCTGGGCTGGGGAAATACAATTGCCAAATGTGTACCAAGTTTAAAATCATCCTATGATGTCATGACATGTTGCTGGTTATTATGGTAATTATCAATCCAACATCAATTATTGGAATAATAAAGAATACAAATGTATTTTAGAAAATGTAAATATGCCACAATAGAACTTTTAAAGTAAGTTGGAGATGTGGTTTTCATAAACACTGTACCAATTACTAGATCAATTGATTGACCGATGGGCAGTAAATTGCTCGGCAACAAAGCCAAAAAGATTGTCACATGAGACAAAGAGATGCAGCAAATTCTCTCATTGGAGAAGCAATTAGCTAAAAAAAAGACTTTCATTATATACTTATAATGAAAATAGTCGCCAACTACATTTCTATCGATTGGCTAATCAACGTATTGTTTCTGCTCGAGTATCAGCTTTGTTCTCGAATTGCCCTGGCAGGTCTAAAGATTTAGCCAGGAAACAAGGCACTTTTTATTTATCCCCTCATGTATTAGCTTGAGCCATATCTAGGCTATATCACAGATATATACTATTATTATGATAGATGTTTTTGTACATCATTTTGAGCATTATTTCCATCCAATAAGAAACAGATACAGTTGCAAGAAAAAGTATGTGAACCCTTTGGATTCTCCACACATAGCGTTGTGCGTTCCTTTCAAACAACTCAACTTTGGTTTCATCTGTCCACAGAATATTTTGCCAGTAGTGCTGTGGAACATCCAGGTGCTTTTTTGCAAACTTCAAACGTGCAGCAATGTTTTTTCTGGACAGCAGTGGCTTCCTCCGTGGTGTCCTCCCATGAACTCCATTCTTGTTCAGTGTTTTACGTATCGTAGATTCGTCAACAGAGATGTTAGCATGTGCCAGAGATTTCTTTAAGTCTCTAGCTGACACTCTAGGATTCTTCTTCACCTCATTGAGCATTCTGCGCTGTGCTCTTGCAGTCATCTTTACAGGACGGCCACTCCTAGGGAGAGTAGCAACAGTGCTGAACTTTCTCTATTTATAGACAACTTGTCTTACCGTGGACTGATGAACATCAAGGCTTTTAGAGATACTTTTGTAACCCTTTCCAGCTTTATGCAAGTCAACAATTCTTAATCGTAGGTCTTCTGAGAGCTCTTTTGTGCGAGGCATGGTTCACATCTGGCAATGCTTCTTAAGAATAGCAAATTCAAAACAGGTGTGTATTTTTTATAGGGCAGGGCAGCTTTAACCAACACCTCCAATCTCGTCTCATTGATTGGACTCCAGGTTGGCTGACTCCTGACTCCAATTAGCTCTTGAAGAAGTCTTTAGCCTAGGGGTTCACATACTTGTTCCACCCTGCACTGTGAATGTTTACATGGTGTGTTCAATAAAAACATGAAAACATATAATCGTTTGTGTGGTATTAGTTTAAGCAGACTGTGTTTGTCTATTGTTGTGACTTAGATGAAGATCAGAACACATTTTATGACCAACTTATGGAGAAATCCAGGTAATTCCAAAGGGTTCACATACTTTTTCTTGCAACTGTATTTTTCAATTACCATTGACACACAACTGTTATTCCAGTGCTCTGAAAAGTACTATTCTTCATGCAAATGTCTACTCAAAATGCAATTGTAGTAGTTTTGCTGCCTCTTTTATGAGTATAAGTAAAGATGATTCAAATATTGGGCAACAGTCGTCCTTATTTAGCGATCAAACGCATGCTTTATTATTTCCATATTAGCTGGATGCGCAGTATAACAGAACGAACATGGCATTTGGTGCAGTGAAATGATTCAGTTAAATTGATCAATTTAGATTTACAATGAATGGAGATCTCCGAAGCCGCACTGCAGTCCTATAGTGGGGAACATCAAACAGATACATACACACTGACATTATTCATGAAGCTGAGAAATGAAACCATGATGAATGACTGGACCGCTCAGTTATACAAACACACACACACACACACACACACACACTCGGAGACAAGCACCAGAGCCCACACGCCTGCACATGCATACACACACAAACACTTTGCACACACTGGCTGCTTTGAAGCCAGTTCAGTGAGTCAGAATGTCTCTGTCAGTCTAATCAGTAGTCAACACAGACTCAAGACCCATCAAGAGACAAACGACAGATCAGTCATTTTTACTTGCTTTTAATTTGCTGTATATATTCTCTCTCTCCTTCGGGTGTTTTTTTTCTTATCCTTCACTACAGACAACATGTACATGTCATGAAGGTAGTCAGTGAGAGAAAAGTACTAAGAGGTTTATTATCACTTCAACTCTATTTTAGTTCAAGACCCTTACTGCCGTGTAGCTCACAGCACTTTGGACAGAGCAGAGATAGGGTAAAGGAAATTAAAGCCTGGATAAACAGGAGGTTCGGGGCCACGGGATGTTAAGTTAATTTGGACTAATGATCAGGCCTAGGGCCAGATTGTGTTCGTGGAAATGCTCTTGTCCATTTGCTAAAGTCAGGCTTCTTGCCAACACACAAACAAGAAAATGGCAGGATGTGTGTGCCTGTGCAATTGTGTGTGTGTTTTTATATCGAGGGGTAGTTTTTGTCTCCATAAGTGTGTGTGTGGAGGTGCATGAGCGCTTGTGTGTCGCTGCCATGTGTTTACCCAGTGTTATGAGCTACAACCTTGGCACTCTTTTCATACTCCAGACATTCTCCTCCACCCACACAGTTCTGCTGGTGAGGAGATCTGGAATGAAGCATCCCTGCCACCCACCCAGCAGCCCTCAAACACGTAGTTCTGAGGCGTGTGTGTGTGTGTGTGTGTGTGTGTGTGTGTGTGTGTGTGTGTGCGTCATAGTGTGTGCGTGCCTGCGTCATAGTGTGTGCGTGCGTGAGCCTGTGTACGCTTGGTTTTGTTGAAATGCAGCAATCAAAAATATATTTGTTGATCTGTCCAAAATGTCCACCCAGCATGGGAAAGCAATAAAGTGGTTTTCTCCACTGTTGCACCCCTTCTATCTGGAACAGTTAAAGCGCAGTTAGAATTGTTTTATGCATTTTTTCTACGTTACAACTTTGCCCTCTGGCTTCACACGACTGCAGCTGCTAAAAGGCTCCATAATTTGTGCTAATCTTTTTTTAAATTCTTTAATTTGCAAAAATGTACAGAACATTTATAACACATAAAATAAATGTTATATGTAAAAACAACATCTTATATACAAACTACAATTACAGGTTTGTTACAAAATATGGCAAAATGAGACAAACCACGTCTTTTAATGAGAAAAATCATAAAGATATACTGTGTGTAGGTCATTACTGTCAGCAGTCTAGCCCACACACAATGTAACTTTACTTTTTCAATTTCAAACCAGGTAATTGTGTCCATTACCATCACCACTTGTTATATTATAAAAAAATAAGTGTTACGGTAGAGTAAAGCAGGCAGGACCCAAATGCAGAATAAACTGATAACACCTTTATTTCAAGGATATGAATAAAACTCGGACAAAACAGAACACTCCCCGGTGAACTCAGTCACCAACAAAAGACTAACCAACACTGAACACAGGAAGAGCCAAGACTAAATACAGGGAGGGGTAATCACAAGAGGAGAAACAGCCGGGCAGGGGAGGAGAAACACAAGGGCCACAGGTGAACACAATCAGACAACTAGACACACCAGGGAAACTAACGACAGGAGGAAAAACACAGGGAAAAGGACCAGACAATATACCCAGAGGAAAACAAGACGGGGAGAACAGCAAAACACCCAAAACAAGACATACAAAATGTGACATAACACAATAATCGTAACAAGAAGTTTCAAATAGCCTTTTCAGTGTGTTATTCACTTGAACATTAGCTGTGTCTCACTCTCCCTGTTGCTAGGTTTCCTCTCAGTAATGCACTTAAAATGCACAAATGTAGTTCCTGGTAAAAAAAAGAAAATGTCTAATCATAATGAATTAGGGTTTCATGGCCTCTTTGACTGCAGTAAACATGGAACCGGTCTAAAATGTCACAATATAGCAAAAATGATGGGACCTGTATAACCTCGGGTCCTCAGGGCTTATGCTGTGCTTTCTATATTTGCCACTGCTAATGAACAACAAGAGCACAATTTAGAAACAAAATACTACATGTTGTTATGAGCATGTGATGTTAATGCGTCTATCAGATTATAGATATGTTAACTAATATATTTTATGTTTTTGCCATTTTGAAATGTCTTTATTTTCATCCAAGGAGACATTTAATTACATGCTGAAATATGAAAAACGTGTATAGCCTTCAGTCCTCTCTGATTTTCAACATTACATTTTAAACATGGTCAATAAGAGCAGGACTTGAATTTGTTATACACATTTCTCTCTAGAAGATGTCAGGAATTATAGATTTTTTAAAAACTATTATGAAGACATTTATTCACTCCCCTGCAGGCACGTGTTCTCATATTGAACATTCACTATATAATGTGAAGTGTTTGCTACAATATTTGCTGATAAACAACTTGGCCTCTGTCTGCTTCCTCCAATGCCTGAACTAGTGAGCTGCACATGCAAAGAGGAAAGTTGTCCCTTAGCAAACAAATCAATAAAACTCATTTCCTTTTGGTCAATTGTTAATTAAATGCCAGTTTCCCCTCAATTAAAAACAGAATGAAATGCAGTTCATGGCATATAATCATATTTTCCCTCTGCATCCCCTTGGGCAATTTCAAATACTAAGGCTTGATTGCTAATGCAAAATCATTTCCTGATTTGTATCAGCAAATTGCTGCTGCCCTTGTGGTATCATCAAAGCTAGGTAAGCTTTATCAGCCCCCCACCTGGTAAATGATTTTAATGTTGATGGGTTGGATTACCCAGAGAGTAAGGCTTGCCAGTTTGATAAAGGTCATTCAGTATTATCTAAAGGTTATGCCTGACAATTATGCAGGGTAGGAATGTGGTCTTAAATCCAAGCATATGGTATATCTATTTAACATACAGCAGCCATGTTATTTTAACAAAGCGTTTTAATTCGATTTCTCAAAGAGATGACATAATGTCACTCGATGTCTAGCATTACCTTAAAAAAGTTATATCTTCCATACTGTATACTGCAAGGTTTTCTCTTTAAGAAGCTATTGTGCTGCAATATATGTGCTGTATTACTTGAGAACAACATCTGACCAAGCAAAGATCCCTTGGCTCTGACCCTAAGAGTAATGTATTCGATGCTGGCCTTGGTGAAGTCACCATCAACCAGGATCAGCCATGATTTGAGGGGCAGGTGGGGATAGGAGCTGAGGAGGAAATGGACCGGGAGCAAGGGGGGGGGGGGGGGGAGGAGTGACCATGGATCAAGCTGTGGCGCAGAGATGTTGCTCAATGGGCCGCATTCGCTTTGAGATATATCGCTTATGACAGATGCTTCTCTTGAAAATGCATTACTGCGTCAGGCTCGAAACCATCCAAGTTAAACTGAGTGTTGAAAAGATTACCTCACCGGAGAGCTTTCACAATTGTCAACATGCATTCTTTCCTGCTGCCAGCAACCAAATGTTTACACGTACACACGGCTGTCAAATTCAGAAACGGACATCCTTACACATATCCTCACTGTCAGGCATCCACCCACATGTGCACATGTGCACATTAACCTGTCTCTGTGGTCCTGCCTTGGGTCTCGCCATGCTGCTTCCCTGATGGCTTCAACAGGATTGTAGCTGACATCCTCGTGGATTCATCTTCTTATTACAGACACATGCATTTCCTAACATTCGGTCTATATGCTGTAAAATGTATTATCTCTTCGATTTACACACGGCATCTATTGCACGTCTGTCCGTCCTGGGAGAGGGATCCCTCCTCTGTTGCTCTCCCTGAGGTTTCTCCCATGTTCCCCTTAAACTGTGGGTTTTCTCTGGAAGTTTTTCCTTGTACGATGTGAGGGTCTCAGGATAGAGGGTGTCGTTTTTCTCATACTGATATTCTGAACAATCTGTGCTGTTGTATTTGCTGTAAAGTGTCTCTACTGTAGGCTGTTTTTATTATATGTACAGCACTTTGGCTCGACCAAAAATCGTTTATAAATGTGCTATATAAATAAAACTTGATTTGATTTGATGCAAGAAAAACAAAGAGACCCCTCCCCAAGCGTTCATATTCTTATTAAACCTCCAAAGTCACAATGATATCTGCTTCTCTGTCGCAAAGCATCCCTTAAGCTGAGTCTGCAGGACGGATTTGCTCGCATTGTCTAACATCCAGACTATTTGCATTTCTTTCCTCTTTTATTGATTCATTTTTTTCGCAGACAGTGGTGTATGTTTATGTAAGTTCCAAATACAACAAAAAACTGCACAACAACAGAGCCGTTCAACAAATTAATACTTCAGATTTATTTTGGGCATTGAAATTCACATATTACTGCTTATCTTTATGCCTTAGTTCTTTTCATTTTAAGAAAATCATATGTGAAACAAATGGTAGTTGCCTTTTTATGTTTAAGCCACAGAGGTCTCTCAATATTAGGGTGATGCAATGTCAGTAAGGGTTTTAAATGTACTAATTTGCTGAGGTAAAAGGCTTCACTGTTTTTGAACATCAGGCAATCGACCCTTCATTCGTCCTAGAGAAATAATCTGTGTGTCAGGGGAAGAACAATGAGAGGCTGTAATACAACAGATGTTAAGGTTAGCTGTGTTTTACTACTGGTTCAGCCAAACAAGTGCATTCAGTGGTGCTAAAATGTAACACAATTGCTTTGTAAAAACATGCACGCGCATATAAAAACCCCCCAAAGGTAGGATTTAAAAAGTGTGTCGTTTTCTCAGGGAAACTGTCCTCACTGCAAAAACAAAAATCCTGCTTGTTTTCTTCAATCACTCCAAAACCTCCCATCTTTATTCCTGGACAAGAACCTCTTTAGGTTTTCCAAATAATTACTGAGATGGAAGATGGAAGTAGTTTGATATGGCTGTAATGTCGCAAAACTTCTTAGCTGTATTCAGATGGAAAACTTCAAAATGTAAAGGCCTGTTTTTCAATAAGATGAAATATTTCGGATAACAAATTAGACTAGTGTATGAAAGTGTACATTTGGGAGGAAAAGACAGCCTTTAACATTATTCACCATTCCAACAATAGCCGAAACCGCGTCATCAGTGCATGTTTAGTCGTAGCTTATTTGTTTGTCACGGCTAATGAATGTCATCACATTTTGATGACATTCATGAGCCGGATTCCTATTGGTGTAGATTAGTGTGTGTGACATAATGCTTTAACAATGTAGCACCACCTACTTCAAACAAGTGAGAATGACAAAGATAAATATATCTGGCATGTGAAATACCCAAAGGTCTTGTTACTAGCATCAAACACTGTGTTTATAAAGTATTGTATCACCCTATCACATAAGCTGACTGAGAAAATGCATTTTCAAGAGCATTTAAAAAAATAGTGGGGCTGTGTTGTTATCAGAAACCAAAACACTGCATAGTGGGTTTTATGATATACAGTATCATCAATCAATCAATCAATGTTTATTTATATAGCCCAATATCACACATGTTACATTTGTCTCAGTGGTCTTCACAGTTTGTACAGAATATCAGTATGACAATACGACGCCCTCTGTCCTTAGACCAGGCATCCTCAAACTACGGACTCCGGTCCGGATCCGGACCGAACCACTACTGTCTCCGGACTCTGAGCAAATTATACTTTTCATATGTATTATCTCTCTGTATTATATGTGAGACATCGCCACAACGCATTCGCAACGAGTCAAAATTCTCCGCTATGTCCACTGCAAACAGCGCTCTGCATGTCTGACTGTTCCACTGTGTTCCACCTGTGTGTGTCAACGCTTTGGTCCAATCACATTCAGCATCCAGTCAGCGTTTTTTCCCCCCAAACAATCTGCGAATCAGAGGCACAGTAGGGCGGGTCTTCGCGGACTGCGGGTGGGAAAAATGTGTGTGTCTCTTTCAACCTGTCTAAGTCAGAGAGAGAATTAAAAAAAAAAAATTCAGAGCGAGAATTAACAGCTCATCTAGTTCCATCTGTACTGTAGCTAGTAGCCTAGTTTCACCTACCGGGGTGGCAACTGACACCCTAAAAAATAGGCCTTGCCACCCCAGCTGCCACCCCAGTTGGCAGCTTTGTTTTGAAAGAAAAGTTGTGGCTCATCGGACATTTATGAGAGAAAGTCTCTAATGTCCGAGTGCAAGTGAATGCAGCACAAGATGCACGTCATGTAACCCCTCCCCCGGTCCTGGCGCGAGCGTGGACATACGATTGGCGGCGATTTCATTTTGAACTGGACGGCGCAAAACGAGAAGCATTCGGACCCAAGCGCTGAAGGAATGAGGTATTTGCGGTCTACACTGACAGAGAAGAGACTGTCAGTTTGGCTGTACTCAGCATTGCATCAAAACGCACTAAAGCTGTTGATCTTAATAAGTTTGTGAGGCGTTTTGCTGAACAAAATGGTAATCGCCGCATTCAGCTGTAATAGACATGCCAACTTGATGCTCTGCTCACGGATGAGCATACACAACTATTAAGATGATGACCTTACGTGTGTAAATATATTTTTTTCTTTGAGGGGGTCTGCCCCCAAAAAACTGTTTTAAGTCCTGAGAAAGTCAATTAACTAGGCCAGTAGGTAAGGACTTTCCACTGGATAATAACTGAAGTATAAAAGAATGCATGACTGAAGTGATGGAGACCATGTTTGAAGGCAAACAAAAAGAGGAAATAACAGGTCAAATCAAGCAAATCCCCCTCTCAGATTCCACAGCAACCAGAAGAACAGAAATACTGGCTGGTGATTTGATTCATCAGCTTTGTGATGGAATAAAAAATGCACAGTGCATTTCCTTAGCTGTGGGTGAGTCCACTGACACCACTGACAATGCTTAGTTGCTGGTGTTCGTGAGTTTGTATGATGAGGCAAAGGGGGAGTTTGTTGAAGATGTGTTGGGCCTGACGAACCTCAGTGGACACACAAGGGGGAATACATTTATAAAGCACTAATGGGAATGCTGAATGAAAGAGGGTGCAGCTGCCTTTATTCATAACTGTGCAGCTCTTACACTGCGACTCTGAGTGGTCAAGCACAGACACAATAACAATGAAAACGGCTGCATACAGATTATTTTTGTTTTTGCAACCTCGTGTTAAGAATCTTGTTGCAATTGTTTAAAAGTTTGAATGACCGTAATAAACGGACCTTTGTCTTATTGAAACATTTATTTTGGACCTTTAAGATTTGTATTTGAGTACCCCTGCCTTAGACCCTCACATCGTACAAGGAAAAACTTCCGGAGAAAACCCACAGTTTAAAGGGAAAAATGGGAGAAACCTCAGGGAGAGCAACAGAGGAGGGATCCCTCTCCCAGGACCGACAGACGTGCAATAGATGCCGTGTGTAAATTGAAAAGATAATACATTTGCAACATAGGTTGTCCAAATGTTTGGAAATGCATGTGTGCATGTGGAAGATGAATCCACGAGGATATCCATCCAGGACCTATGATCCAGGACCACAGCCACGACTCAAGATCCAGGGCTCAGGACCGCAGCAACAGGATCAGCCACGGCTCAGGATCCCGCCATATATAGACACCAAAAAGAAAGAAATTTGGGGAAACTGGGTTAATAGGAACATGAGAGTACACAGGTACAGACATAGAGAAGGAAGAAGTAAGGTGTCCCCCGACAAACTAAGCCTATATCAGCTAAACTAGGGGCTGAATCTAATCAGCCCTAACTATAAGCTTTATCAAAAAGGAAGGTCTTAAGCGCACTCTTAAAAATGGATATAATGAATGGATTGCTCTGAAACATTTTTACAGTGTCCATTTTTTTGTTCCTTTATCGCTGCGATTGCCAGGTGAACTGTGGAAATACGAAAAGGACTCATGGATCCAAAAGACACCCAATATCAAATTTCATTGACATTTCCTGTAAATGTATCAACCTAACGGTAAGCTTCATTTAATGTATCCTATGCCTAAACATAGCTACATCATTTTCTCGATTTTTCTCCTTCAAATAGGTAGTGGGTGTATTGTTGATATATAAAAAATGAATTATACGCCAATAAAGTTACCTTATTTATATAAAGTGTATTATTTTCTTTACTCTTCCTGTGATTGAACTGTTGTATAAAGGAAATGGTGGCTGAGCTACAGTAGACAAGCCCTCGGGAAAGTTGTCAACCATGAAAACATTATTTCTATGAAGAGAAGCCTCAGTGACACTGACCTATTCTCCCTGAACAGCACAGCCTCAGTATGGTCTTGTCAAACCTAAATTCTACCGCCGCAGTCCTGGAAACCGCATATGGATGCCAGGGATTCACGCTGGTCGTCCATAATGATCCGCAGCCTGTCCTCCGCTGTGGAGATGGCTTGAGCGTGAAGCACATGGTCCAGTGTTTTCATGCCAGATGCAACGGTGCAACTCCTGTTCTGCATTTGAAGCGTATTGTGGAAGCTCTTGCTGTGTTTCAGAAGGAAATGATCAGCCAGCAGGCAAGCAGACACATTAATATTACCTTCAGACACTCAGAACCACACACAGTGACAATCTAGGGATGGATAGAGAAATCACTGGTGATAAGAGCTTTTTGCAAGTGCCCATAACCCTAACCCTAAAATTCACTCTGCGTTTACATTGATCATACAGTAGCATTAAACACTTTAGCACTTCAAACTCAAATTCATAGGTACACAGAAATGACACCATGTTTAACAATAACAAATCCTGTTGCTGTATGCTCCATCTAGTTTTGCATTATGATCAGCAGGCCTGAAATTAATGTATCACAATAACTCCATCATTTTTTTTAACAGTATGTCGAGTACCATGTATGATGCTTCGCTGCACATCGAAACGGCTGAATAAACAGGAAAAGATCTTCCTGTAGAGAACAGTTGACAAATAGATGGGCTTTCGGCCATTTGAAGTAAGGTGTTAATGGATTCATGCTGCCAGACATGGAGGTAAGCTACATTTAACAGGAGGGTTTGCAAATGAACATTTTAAGATTCATATAGAGATGCATCTTATATAATTAAGTAATGCAGCACTAATTATGTTGTCTCATAAATCACTTATTTCAAACAGTGAGGTGGTAATGGAGCAGTGCTGCAGCAATTTTATCGGAGGTCCCTGGTTTTCATCTGTCATGCACAAACCCGGAACCTTCTCTTCTGGATGATGAAGACTGGTTCCGCAGCGAGGCATGTGAGCAGAATGGATCATATCAATTGATTGTTACTGCCACTAAAGTCAAGGGGGGGCAACTGGTCCAGTGTGCACTCACAGACAGCAGCAGATGATTTGAGGGTACCATGTAAAGAGTCTGAGACAGCAGAAAAGTTTGCCATTAGATACAGTGTACTCTACAGTGTAAAATGAGTGTCTTTATTGCAACATAAGTGCTAACTTCAGCTAAAGATTAACCGCATATAGGTTAGTGATTAGGGAAGTTTGATTGCACATAAATGTACTGTAGCATGAAATGTGCAAAATTAATAATGCCATTGTAAATGATGTATTTAGCACAGCACATTACTGCTGCTCAGACACTTTGTTGTAGTGCATGCAGAGAATGAGTAAAATTACTCAAAAGCTGTCAATGGAGAACTATTCTGCCACTTGGCAAGAAGTTGTGTGGGAGGGTGACGATGAAAGTTCCAGGAAATTAACCCTAATGTGTTTTTGGACACAACGTACTTTTTCAGTGGTAACATTTGTGAATCAAGCTTTCCTCCATTTTAATAATTTAATTTTATCACATAATCCAGTAAGGAACAGTTAAAACAAAATGGCATTTTACATTTTTGTTGGGCTTTACCAATCAAAAGCACCTTTTGGCAGGTTTGGCAGTTTGTATTTATTTCCAACCTTCCTCACTTTCCACCTGTGGACACTCTGTATTTATGTAAAACTAAAACAACAGCAATAACAAAATAGAACTGTGCTGCTGGCAGAGCATTGTAGAAGCCTTTGACAAGTCTCACTTGGTTTAAATACTTAATGCCCATAGATAAAGGATCAGATGGGAGGTAAGATTATTAATGGAGAACCCGATAACGTGTCGTGTGTGTGTCGAGTAGCTAGGCCGCGCACCCATTGAAATACCAGGGCAGAGGATATTAATGATCATGTAAAAAAATATTCACCGCCACTGTAGAATGAATATAGATACCGGACAAATACATGTTAGGTAAATAAAATAATTAATCTAAAAAAAAAAAAAATTGTCTGGCACGTTCCGGAGGTGGGTCTGTATTTTTGAGGCTATTGAAAATCATACATTCAAGATTTTTAAATACCGTACAGTACCCGAATACATTAGTTACCTAATACCGTTCAAGCCTAACCAACTTATAACATGAGATGTAGCTGGCTGATACAACTGCAAATGTTGTGACAGTGTATTGGTCCAAAGGAATTAATTACAGTCTGTTTAAGAATGTTAAATATGTATGTGTTGTGTTATGATGTAAATATACGGCCGGTTTGCTTCACAATAAAGAGCTGAATTTAACTTGAGATCCTTTTTAAACCAAGTCTAACAGAAAATAAAGTGGCCACTAAACATTCATTATTCATTTTGTGGTTATTGGAAATGTACTAAAGATAAATTGTGCATTCAGAGTCAGTTTTTCTATTATAGTTAAATAATGGTGTTCTTGGTTTCAGTGCAACATGCAAAGATACTTTAATTGCACTTAATTACAGGAATTCCAAATGTAGGACACTGGCAACTACATGTTGAAGGAGATAGCAAATCAAGCATTCAACCCTTGCCAAATTCAGTCAATCCATCAGGGGGACTCAGAAGAAAAGAGGCAATAACTCAAAGTTAGAAGTTAGATTAAAAAAAACTGAAGATATTCTGAACAGCAGTGCTGCTCTCCTAGGTCTCGGCTGGTGCAAGGTAAACCACAGTTATCCGGAAGAAAGTGTCAGCACACACCCGGGTACTACGATAGATACGATTTCAACTTTTCCAGACAATGTATTTTTCATTCATATGCAGCCGGCTTTTATTTTTGAATTGATGGTTGAAAGACAATTAAGACAAACTCTGCCTCAGGGCAATACAGCTCACAAACCCAAATGATGAGACTCAGTTTAAGAACATGTTTTTGCTGCCCCATGATGTATTTTGTGAATCTTTTTATTACAAAGTGTTGGGTCTTTATATTTCCGTACTTGCTTACTTACCACATAGTTGCCCTTTAAAGGGGACTTATCATGCAAAATGCACTATTTGATGTCTTTTATACATAAATGTGTGTCCCCGGTATGTCAGGGAACTCGCAAAGTGTCATAAAACAAAACCCTCTCTCTTTTCCTCCGTACCCAAATCTCTAAAAACGGGGATACAACGGAGCTGATCCAGATTTGCGTCCGATTTGACATAATATCAGAAATGTGGACCCACGGCACTATCAGAAACGTTGCTATCACTGTTTTGGACGTAATATGGTCTTTGTTTACATTAGCAAGCATCGCTAACACTCAGAGCTAACCTGTACTGGAGAGAGCATGTGTAAAAAAGCAGTAAATAAAAAAAGGAACTCACCTTGTGGTAAACACGCAAGAGAATAAGCATTTGAACTCCATAGTGTTTAAGAAATAACCCTTGATGTGGTTTGGAACATGATATGGCATTTAATCACGGCAGCATTTAGTTTCATCTCCGGTAGAATTCTGAGCAGGCACAAGATCCCCTTCCTCTTTTTTTTTGTTTCAAGCTAAGGACCCAGATCAGCCCTTCTCTGATCTGTTTGGTATTTTGAGCAAAACACTTCATAGACATGTTTTTTTATATTGCTATATATCTGAGACCCATAATATATGCCTACAAATAGCATAATAGGAGACCTTTAAAACCCACAGGCATGTAGGCCAGCAACAAAGGATCTCCAACCTGTCTGCTGCAGGGCTTTCAGTTCTCCTTCCACAGTTCACCGCCAGGTTTCCTTTGGTCTCCCTCACTTACACCTTCCTTCCTGTACTCAGTGGAGGCCAGTTCTTGTAATGTCATACTGTTCTCTTCGAACATGATGTGTCAAATCCGTCTTCACAGTCTTCTTATGATGATGCTCTCTTGATCAGACAGAGTGAGTAGTTGTTGGTTGGAGATAGTGTTGGCCCATTAAATACACAGGAGTTTCCTAAGGCTCCTCGTGTGAAATGTTGACAGCTTGGAGAGATCACTGACAGTCATTCTCTGGCATGTTTAGCTCTACTGCAGTGTAGAAAGAAACAGTTCCAGTTCAGTCTTTGCTGGGTGTTGATGCTGTACCGGGGGAACTTCTGCACATCGTAAACCATTTTCAAGATGTTTTCTGGCCTCGCCGAGTCGGCTTTTAATGTCACTGCCTGCTCTTCTACTTAAGCCAACAGTGCGCCCAAGAAATATATTTATCAGATCATTGCTTCTGTTTTCTCAGGCCAGTTTCAGTCTATATTTGTTGTGGAAAGGTGCTGAGATGGAATGTCATTTATTTTTATGTTCTTGTTTCTGTACACAACTAATGAACTGTGAGCATTTACTGATTTTGTCTCATGAAAAGAATAGCAGTTCATCGAGCTGTCCTTAAACACATCATGCATACTCAATCACAATGATGAACAAAATCCCATTCCCTTAAATCTTGAATGTTTAATGTCATTGCAATTTTCTTTTAAAATTCATTTTTTGATTGGCCAAGAGTCTTACACACAGAAAGTCAAATTGTACAATGTTCAGAAATTGCTTGGGAAACTGGGAAATACTTTGATGAAATGTTTGCCAAGGCTGGAGCTGAGTATTTCATGTCCCCAGCCTTATCTTGCAGTTCCAATTCTGCACACGTAAGACGACAAAGGCAGTACTTGCAAAGTTTGTGAAACAGTATGGAAAGGAGGGGGTGTTTGCCTTCCCGCTAAGCAGGTAGTACAAAGGCTTTGAGGGATTTAGATACACAGTGTGAAAGATGAGGAATAAAGATAAAACACCCGTGTGATATGAAAATTGGATAAGAGAGCAATGACATATGAATAATTATTTGTTTAGTGATATATATAACAAAGAAGTTAACCGTCACAAACATATGAAGTCAGAGGTACCATAATTTGTGATCAAGTCTCTTTCTCTACAAATATGGGAAAATATAAAATTCTGTAAATTCAAAGCTTTCCATATATTTTAGGCCTAGATCTTTCTAGTTATTATCTATTCTGTCCCACTGCCTCTTCCTCTATCATCCTCAATGCCCTGGATTGGTTAAATGCTAGGTCTGACTGAGCGTCTTCTTATGAAAGACTTCCAGAAGATGGAGATGTCACGTACATTATTTGTGGAGAATTGAAATGATGTGTCTCATATGTGCCTATTCAACATTCACAGTCTCAATCTTTTGATGTTGACAGTGTTGGCATCCTTGAGTGTTACCTTGCAGAATGGAAATGCCTCTGCAATTTTGTCTTTTCAAAACTGCAAAAGCACAAATTCTTGGATAGCCAAATGGTTTTAGTCCCCAGTGTAATGTATGCTTGTTAGTGGTATAAATTGTATGCAGTGCCCGAGGAACCTCACAGGGGAAAAAAAGGTGTTTACTTCAAGTAAGGATCCAATTTGGCTTTGAAGAACAAATGTACAGACTTAATAAATCTCAACTAAGACATGGTCACACATTTTAGATTTCTCTGAAGGATAGTTCTAATGTTTTACCAGACGTGTTGGCTTCATTATGGTTGAGACAAAGCATCAAACACATAAAGTGGGGCAAACAAGTATTTAGTCAGCCACCAATTGTGCAAGTTCTCCTACTTAAAAAGATGAGAGAGGCCTGTAATTTTCATCCTAGGTATACCTCAACTATGAGAGACAGAATGAGAAAAAAGAATCCAGAAAATCAAATTGTCTGATTTTTAAATAATTTATTTGCAAATGATGGTGGAAAATAAGTATTTGGTCAATAACAAAAGTTCATCTCAATACTTTGTTATATACCCTTTGTTGGCAATGACAGAGGTCAAACGTTTTCTGTAAGTCTTCACAAGGTTTTCACACACTGTTGCTGGTATTTTGGCCCATTCCTCCATGCAGATCTCCTCTAGAGCAGTGATGTTTTGGGGCTGTCGCTTGGCAACACAGACTTTCAACTCCCTCCAAATATTTTCTATGGGGTTGAGATCTGGAGACTGGCTAGGTCACTCCAGGACCTTGAAATGCTTCTTACGAAGCCACTCCTTCGTTGCCCGGGCGGTGTGTTTGGGATCATTGTCATGCTGAAAGACCCAGCCACGTTTCATCTTCAATGCCCTTGCTGATGGAAGGAGGTTGTCACTCAAAATCTCACGATACATGGCCCCATTCATTCTTTCCTTTACACGGATCAGTCGTCCTGGTCCCTTTGCAGAAAAACAGCCCCAAAGCATGATGTTTCCACCCCCATGTTTCACAGTATGGTGTTCTTTGGATGCAACTCAGCATTCTTTCTCCTCCAAACACGTCTAGTTGAGTTTTTACCAAAAAGTTCTATTTTGGTTTCATCTGACCATATGACATTCTCCCAATCCTCTTCTGGATCATCTAAATGCTCTCTAGCAAATTTCAGACGGGCCTGGACATGTACTGGCTTAAGCAGGGGGACACTGATTACTGATGGTAGCCTTTATTACTTTGGTCCCAGCTCTCTGCAGGTCATTGACTAGGTCCCCCCGTGTGGTTCTGGGATTTTTGCTCCGTTCTTGTGATCATTTTGACCCCACGGGGTGAGATCTTGCGTGGAGCCCCAGATCGAGGGAGATTATCAGTGGTCTTGTATGTCTTCCATTTTCTAATAATTGCTCCCACAGTTGATTTCTTTACACCAAGCTGCTTACCTATTGCAGATTCAGTCTTCCCAGCCTGGTGCAGGTCTACAATTTTGTTTCTGGTGTCCTTTGACAGCTCTTTGGTCTTGGCCATAGTGGAGTTTGGAGTGTGACTGTTTGAGGTTGTGGACAGGTGTATTTTATACTGATAACGAGTTCAAACAGGTGCCATTAATACAGTTAACGAGTGGAGGACAGAGGAGGCTCTTAAAGAAGAAGTTACAGGTCTGTGAGAGCCAGAAATCTTGTTTGTTTGTAGGTGACCAAATTATTTTACAGAGGAATTTACCAATTAATTCATTACAAATCCTACAATGTGATTTCCTGGATTATTTCCCCCCATTCTGTCTCTCATAGTTGAAGTGTACCTGGGATGAAAATTACAGGCCTCTCTCATCTTTTTAAGTGGGAGAACTTGCACAATTGGTGGCTGACTAAATACTTTTTTGCCCCACTGTATCTTAGATCCCAGTCAATCACGTACAACTACAGTGTGTGCTACTTAAGTTTCTTAAAGGGTTTAACTAAGGGGCTTACCAACCTACAATTTGAGAGTTAAAACAAATGAATATTCTTTTTGACAGGTTTGTTAATTGCATTTTGTTGAATTCATAAACATATTTATTTTATTTTTCTTTGCAAATCATACTATGATTATTTACAGATAAGTAATTAGATGTTATCACACCAGACACATCTAGACAGGGGCGTATGGGCGTAAACTGCATTTTCTTTAGTGCCTTTGTCGTATAAGCTTTGTACACACACTCACACATACACACTCATAAACTGGAGGCAGGGGCTGCTAAACACGGGGCTACCTTCTCATCAAGACATAGAAACATTCCCAGAATCAGACACAGTCCAAGGACAGTTTGACATGTAGACTGAAGGGGTCACGGATCAAACCACCAACCTTTCCACGAGTGGATGACCAATATACCTCCTGAGCCACAGCCATTAGCTATGAGACATAAAGTGGAGGTCAGATCTCATAACACCCATAAGGTTTTGTGATTCAAACTTGCACAATTGGGATGTGTCTCCAGGACAACATTTGCCATGATAAGACACACAAAGACGCTCAAATATAACATTTCTAGCCATTTAGTGATACTGTAAATATCTTAAATATATAGAATATAAATGGTAATAAGACAGAGATCACACAAATGCTTATCATGTATCGCTGCTTGTGTTAAACTGAATAGTAAACCTCTTAACCAGCCTAATCCGGCATGGCATTATTTCTGACGGGATATAATTGTGCTATCTCACTTGAAGATCATTTTGAGTTCATCCCTCACACACTGTTTACCCCCCAACATCACTGCTGGCTATATGTGTGCTACTGCACAGTCAGGTTTATCCACCCAGTCAAATTAATCCTCAGGAAGCATTTGAATGTACTGTATCACCGCTGGTTTTGGCACATGCACATAAGAGAAATGTCATTCAGAGGGAAATAACAGGCTCTCGTTGGCAGTAATTTAGAGACCCAAGATACATTAGCTACCCACATGGTTTTGCATTCATTTTACAAAGTGCAAACCCTATCCATATGTTGTAAATGATTGTGATATACTGACCTAACACACAATATTTGTGCTTATAATTCTGTTTATTGCCTGATTCATATTCAATAACTGTGACTTACCCTTAAGTCAGTCCCACATCCTCGTGCTTGCGTTTCTTTCACCATGTCAAATGGCTTCATCCCAATCTCAACCAATGCGACAAAATGCTAGCAACCTCTGTTGTTCCTTTAAGGTCCACCACAGTTGGAGGCTAAGCCAGAGCACATTTAAATCGTTTTTGTCCTCTCCTAATACATCCATTTTAGTCAGGTTATCTTCTTCTACAGACTTTGTATTGATTGCTTGCAAGTTTTCTGCCACCCAATGCCCCTTGATGTATTCTGTAATAAATTGCCTAATCCAAGCCTCATACCTCTTGTGAGTGTTTTCAGTCCTTTACCCCTGTAATATCTAAACAGTATACCCATATGTACAAAATATACATTTTCAACTTGTTTTTTAATGTGGACCAACTCACAGCACGTATTATTTCCTGCAAACTGACCCACGTCCAATTTGTGCCCAAAGGCGCCCCAGTGGGTTAATCTAACCATCATCTGATTGCATGATTTTACTCCCTGACAGAGCAGAGGCCCAAATATCCAATGGGCTCGAAATGTTTCATTAAATGTTCTTTTTTTACCTTGCTGATCTGATCCAAATGGTAAACCTGGGAAATCATTAAGAAAGTCTAATGGATATTTAAGGCATAGACTGGGAAATGGTGAAATGTCAATTTAGATACAAATAAAATCAGAAGCATTTGTATAAATAGAAATGTATGCAAGACCTGGATAAGATGGGATAGGGACTTTGAGATGGCATAGGCCAACAATTCAAAGACAAATCGGTTAAATGATGGCTGTTCTTTTTGGCTTAAGGTGAGATTCAAAATGAATTGTGTTTGATATTTAATCAATCTTACTTCAAAGCTACAGTAATCAACTTGTTTTATGTAAAAACAAAACAATAACTTCGGTATATGAAAGGGTTTGTCCGTAGTAATCAACAACAGATAATTATCAACTAACTGCTTTGATTTTAAGGCCTGCAACTTTTCTGCTTTGATTCACTTTCCTCACTCTCATAGTGTCCTTGCTCTAAAAACCGAGGTACGCTCCCTGCCCAAAACCAAACCTCGACTAACACAGTTGATGACTAAGTACACAGTTATGCATTTAAGAGCTAAAGACAAGATATTTTGACCTGATATATTATGGCATAACAATACTTGCCCAAATCCATCTGCAACTGGGTCTTTGTGTCCGCTTTTCCTTTTTGCCACCAACAATGCTTTAGTCCAGGGGTTTGCAAAGTCTGTGAATGTGGGCCTGCGGACAAAGCTTGAAAAAACATGCCCAAAACCAAACCTCGGCTTACAAAGTTGATGACTCAGTACGCAGTTATGCATGTCAGGGCTACAGACTTGATATTTTCAATGGAATTTGGTGAATAGCAAGAGAGATACAACTAGAACATTGCATTTAAATTCATCATGTTGCCAGAAACAACTCAACTTTTTTCCAAACCTTATTTACAAGGTTGTTTTTGTTGTCTTTATTAGAGTAGAGTAGCAAAACATATTTCAAATTCTTAAATGAAATTGTAATGTTTAAAAAACTGAATGAAATGTCAAGTATTATTTGTTTGGGTGAAATTTAGGAGGTTATAGCCAGTCCTAATATTTTAGCAACTAAGTGAGGATTTACATTATTTTCTATTGTATCATTAACGATATGCTAACACAGGAGTGTGTGTGTCTCTGTGTGTGTGTGTGTGTGTGTGTGTGTGTGTGTGTGTGTGTGTGTGTGTGTGTGTGTGTGTGTGTGTGTGTGTGTGTGTGTGTGTGACCTCACTTCAATGAGAAGTGAGCGGAGCACATTCCCAGGCACTTTGTTAATGACAATGACTTTCTTGTCACATTTTTCAGACTACCGAGGCCTTAGTTTACTGATGCTTGTTTTATCTAATTACATTTATCAAACAACAAAAGGCCACTGCAGGCAGAGGAGATCCACACTAATTACATTAGAGCAAGAGGAAGCTTGGCACATGTGATGAAGTCATTTGGCTACTCGAAGCCCTACCCTCACTGTGCTCAATAATTTCAAGCCCATCCCAGTTGTTTATGAGATTGAGCTGTCATCCAGACATCACTCACCATAGATGCTGTTTTGCTGCCTATGTTACAGACCCTTACCAACACAAGTCAAATGAGTAGGGTGTTATTGAGTGAGTCAATCTTATTAGACAAATATGGCAAAGAATGGTCAACTAACGCAAACATCTTTGAGGCATACTCGTCTTTGAATTGAGAATAAACTGGTTTCCATTAGACTGCAAAATTAGACTTTTTTCCTATGATATTTAAATAGTCTTGTCATCATCATGCAAATAACTTCCTGTTTATATTCTGCTCTCTATTTCCCTCCCGATGTTAGCCACGATGAGCTGCAGGAGTGCCAGGCAGCTCAAACGGGTCCCAGAAAGCGGATCCAGCATCTCTTTGTGGCAGTCAGGATTTCCCCCAGAAGACAGAGTGTCGCTCTTACTACTGTACAAGCTTTCAACACGGCTCCGAATCGTCTGTTGACACAAAGGGGTGTTTGTGTGCGGGAGTGTGTGTGTGTGTGTTTGTTTGTGTCTGTGTTTGCTTAGGGGGTACAGACAGGAACTTAGGAGTTTGCAGCTGTCACAATGAGGTGTCAATATTTATGACACGTTGTTTGCTATCTGGTACGTGTGAACTCTTTCTGCTTCAGACATCTGCTTCAGATATTTGCACATTCAAACGCTGCATTATGAATAGAGACAAGAAAGCCAGTGAAATCGAATTCATTATTGACAATTATTTTTGTTTCATTTCATCATGTACAGCACAGGTCAGCAATTTGTCTTTTTTTTTTACTTTTAATTAAATACATGGAAGGTTCTTAAGATGTATGCTTCTTTTATTTAGGAAGGTACTTTTTATACCCTACTTTACACACATTAACACTTGAAAGCTTCCCAGTACAACCGCAGTCCGTTCTGTTTGCCACTAGAGCAGTTTAAGATTAAGATGTTCCCCATCCCACATTTTCCAATGCATTTGGGGATTGAAGAAAGACCTTTAAGTGGCAAGCTGCCCTTGCAATAAGCAAAGGTCAAAAAATGATGGTTTCATTTTTTTTTCCTACGTATATATTTAACGGTGTGGTTGAATATGATGACTCCATGCTACCATAACACTTTACAGCTGCAGGTTTATTAATGTCATGGGTCAAGTCCCTGTTCCATCCCCTATGAAATACCTCTATGCTCAATTGACAAGCCCCCCGTCCACACAGTTAGAACAGCACAGTGTAAAGCATATGGCTCGTTTTGTAGTTCAACAGACCCTGAGGGAGATGGCTTTGCCTGGATGCCTCACTAAAGCGTGTGTTGTTTCCCTCAGCACTCCACGGTAGTCCACGTAGACCAGGACAATTTGCTGGCAGTCAGTTGGGCAGGTTTCATGTACTGTGGTGCACACAGACACTGCTTTCTAGCACCCTCTTCAATCAGATTCCCTCCACCAGCGCTCATAAATTAAATCCAAAACTTAAAACGTGCCAAAGGCTTGTATCTCATAATGTAAAAATATGCCAATACATGTTGTTTTGCCATTTTTTTAAATTTGTGCATGTTTTCAATATGGCATAACAAATACTTGCCCAACTCCATCTGCAATTGGTTCTTTGTGTCCTTTTTTTCCAGGCCTTTTGCCACTGACAAGGCTTTGGTCCAGGGGTTTTCAAAGTCTGTGAATGTTGGTCTGTGAACAGTTCTCCAAAACTATTATCTGAACCTTACCTAACACACATTGTAGTGTATTATTATATAATCATCTTTAAACTAAATTATGTAATGTTTTTGAACGTCCATTCACTCAGCCTCCCCTGCGGAGTCCGCCTCCCTCTTTGAAAAATGTCTTTGGTAAATTGGAAAGAGTTGATTTATCTTTCCAAACTTTCTTTTCAACCATGTGCATCCTGCTGTGTTTTGCAGTCTTTCTTTTGTAATCCGACAGGGTTTTCGTTATCTTGTTAAAAGTACACAACTCTGAATTTACAGAATCCAGGCTCACTGACCCGCTGTCACTCTGCGATGTATTTCATTAGAGATCCCAGAACTCAATCCTCCGAAAACAATATTGCTCTTCTTCTTTCTATTTCATTTAAAGTGATTTCTGCCTCACATTCAGTAACGGTGCAGTTTTTTTTCACTGTCCGCACTTGTGTTGCTTACAAATGTTTCATCTCAAATGAAACATTGCTGATTGCCTTCATGCTGTGATTTGTAATGAGACACAGGTGTATGTGGTGTTTTTTAAATCTAGCAATATAAACAGGTACATAGAGATAGGGGATTGTGTTTGTATCTTTTAACATATTCGGGGCTACCACTCCAATATTGTGCTAAACTCCTGCCAGGCTCAGGCATCTGCAAGCTCGGTTTTTGCTGGGGGCTATTCAAATATCATCACCGCTTAAATTAGCACTTGATTAGCTAAAACCAGATATTTCACAATGGAGCAGCCAGCCTGTCTGCAAACAAACACATGCAGTGTTTTAACAAATGAAAGAGCATGGCATGAAATGCAGTGTCGAAATGATTAAACGAATGGGAATCAAAGTGTAATTATGCTTCATAAAGTGCCTACAGTGGAGGAATGCACAGTGCTATGTACACTGAACAAAAATATAAATGCAACACTTTTGTTTTTGCTCCCATTTTTCATGAGATGAACTCAAAGATCTAAAACATTTTCTATATACACAAAATAACCATTTCTCTCAAATATTGTTCACAAATCTGAAAAACTCTGTGATAGTGAGCACTTCTCCTTTGCCGAGATAATCCATCCCACCTCACAGGAGTGGCATATCAAGATGCTGATTAGACAGCATGATTATTGCACAGGTGTGCCTTAGGCTGGCCACAATAAAAGGCCACTCTAAAATGTTCAGTTTTATCACACAGCACAATGCCACAGATGTCGCAAGTTTTGAGGGAGCGTGCAATTGGCATGCTGACAGCAGGAATGTCCACCAGAGCTGTTGCCCGTGAATTGAATGTTCATTTCTCTACCATAAGCCGTCTCCAAAGGCGTTTCAGAGAATTTGGCAGTACATCCAACCGGCCTCACAACCGCAGACCACGTGTAACCACACCAGCCCAGGACCTCCACATCCAGCATGTTCATCTCCAAGATCGTCTGAGACCAGCCACTCGGACAGCTGCTGCAACAATCGTTTTGCATAACCAAAGAATTTCTGCACAAACTGTCAGAAACCGTCTCAGGGAAGCTCATCTGCATGCTCGTCGTCCTCATCGGGGTCTCGACCTGACTCCGGTTCGTCGTCGTAACCGACTTGAGTGGGCAAATGCTCACATTCGATGGCGTCTGGCACGTTGGAGAGGTGTTCTCTTCACGGATGAATCCCGGTTTTCACTGTTCAGGGCAGATGGCAGACAGCGTGTGTGGCGTTGTGTGGGTGAGCGGTTTTCTGATGTCAATGTTGTGAATCGAGTGGCCCATGGTGGTGGTGGGGTTATGGTATGGGCAGGCGTATGTTATGGACGACGAACACAGGTGCATTTTATTGATGGCATTGTGAATGCACAGAGATACCGCCGTGACGAGATCCTGAGGCCCATTGTTGTGCCATTCATCCACGACCATCACCTCATGTTGCAGCATGATAATGCACGGCCCCATGTTGCAAGGATCTGTACACAATTCCTGGAGGCTGAAAACATCCCAGTTCTTGCATGGCCAGCATACTCACCGGACATGTCACCCATTGAGCATGTTTGGGATGCTCTGGATCGGCGTATACGACAGCGTGTTCCAGTTCCTGCCAATATCCAGCAACTTGGCACAGCCATTGAAGAGGAGTGGACCAACATTCCACAGGCCACAATCAACAACCTGATCAACTCTATGCGAAGGAGATGTGTTGCACTGCGTGAGGCAAATGGTGGTCACACCAGATACTGACTGGTTTTCGGACCCCCCCAATAAAGCAAAACTGCACGCTCCCTCAAAACTTGCGACATCTGTGGCATTGTGCTGTGTGATAAAACTGAACATTTTAGAGTGGCCTTTTATTGTGGCCAGCCTAAGGCACACCTGTGCAATAATCATGCTGTCTAATCAGCATCTTGATATGCCACACCTGTGAGGTGGGATGGATTATCTTGGCAAAGGAGAAGTGCTCACTATCACAGATTTTTTCAGATTTGTGAACAATATTTGAGAGAAATGGTTATTTTGTGTATATAGAAAATGTTTTAGATCTTTGAGTTCATCTCATGAAAAATGGGAGCAAAAACAAAAGTGTTGCATTTATATTTTTGTTCAGTGTAGAATGATGAGTGGGTGCACACATGGAAAAGGCAGAGGAGAAAAATGTAATCTGAAAAGGAATGAAGAAAAACATGCAAATACAGAGGGAGAAAGAGAACGCTAAGGACGGTAGAGTTGCTGTCAAGTGGAAAATGGAAAAGTGGGAGGCATGAGATTTCTTCACTGCTGGCAATAATAATGCATATTTTGTGAAAGTGGAGAGCTTCAGCCCAGTCCACACTATGCCTCTGAGCCCATTGGCCACATCCTAATCACTGCTTAATTATTTAGAGTGAACAACTGCTCTCAAGGCTGCTTTGTTTTCTTTCCCATTGTAATCCTATGGCATATGTTTATTTCTTCTTCTGTCTGGAGCAACAAACTAAACAAACAAAGCCCACATCTTTTCTTTAAATTGCCAAAAGCAATAACAGGAGGGAGGAATCCCCGTAGTCTGCACTTACAAAAGTTCAATAATTGCTTAACTTAGACCACATATTTATTGGAGATTCACACTGTGCAGGCAAGTGAATGGTTAACAACTGTAGGCTTTCGACAATAGGTTGTATCAAATACAAGCTATATAATAAATGCTGCAAAATACCTGCTGTAACTTCACTGATTAGACACAGAGGTCTTGCATGCTTCAATATGTTAAACTACAGAGTGCAGTGCAGCAGCTGTTTCCTGGCATCTGCAGTTTGTTGTTATATTATCCTTAAATACTCTTCACTACGCTCATAATCATGTTTTCGTGCTGTCCAAACTGGCCAAGCTATAATGCAATATTCTTACAATGCACCGAAGTTACAATTATTGCTTTTTTGGCTTTGGTGCCAGGCTTAAACTAAGTGGAGCCTGAGCCATGTTTTTAATGGCCATGGAATAATAATAATAATAATAATAATAATAAAAACAACAATTATTGCAACAATCCAAGTTAGAAAGTCATAGTCGTCTGATTTATACTCCTTTGATTATTTATTTACATATGGTGTATTCTGCATATGCTATACCTCTAATTTTTTTCCATAGAAATTTAAAAAAGATTCACATATTATATAATACCTACTGTATTAATACTTAATGTAGTTTTAAAATAAATATAATGAAACATATTTTCAAATATATAATACAATTTATAAGACTTACTTTTCTTATGTCGACTCAAACTCTTTATGTGGAAACAAATTAGTCCAGTTTCATTGCTAGTTTCACCAAGGAACATGTTTTTACATTTTACCTTCAGTTGGCTACCGAAATGCATGCAGTAACTATATTTCTAAAATGAAACCTCTTTTATAGACTCGTATGCAGTGTGTTGATTTCCAATTTCCAATGGAACCATGTACGTATAGAACATGGACTCGTGATTTATCCTTTTTATTTCATATTGCATCTCGCAAACAACCGTTTAAGCTGAGGTTACAAAAGAAAGGGGATGTGAGGATACAGCCCTACAGTGCTTTGAGTGTTAGTGAAGTCTAAAAAGAAGTAAACATTCCACAAGTCAAGTGCTCTTCTCAGTTAAGAATTACGCAACAACAACAACACAAAGCAGATAGTTAAATATCACTCAATACTCAAGAATGTCTCAAAGATCTCGAACAAAAAAAGGCTTAGCTAAACTTTGTTATTCGGTGTGCACCCTCTGCCTGCACAGTCCTTCACATTAGTGCCAGATGGGCAATTAGAAATATGGTGACTGCATGCTGAGCAGCCACCCACACACTGACTGCAACATTGCCACATGTGGTGAGATTACCTGTTATACTGCTCATATTATATACCTCATTAATGGTCCTTGTCACTGAGCTTCAAACTTCCTCTGCATTGCACACAACAGCCTATAAGGAAGAACAGCTGACACAGAATGTTTTGACATCATAGTCAAATCCTAATGATGTCTTAGCTAGTATGTCCAGCAAAGGTTCTTTAAATAAAGCTTATTTCTATTTGGCTTACAGTATGACATACATTGCGTTAAAACCAATTTACAAGATTGACAGATCTTCCGTCTCCTAGCAAGGAATGCATCACCATTATTCCCTCCCTCCTCACCTCTTTTCTGTAGAGACTGCTTCGTTTCAATGGCCCCCAAATGACATGTTTATGTTCGAGTGACAAAGTCCTTTAAAAGACGCAATAATTATGACGAGAGCGAAGAAGGAAGTCAGTGACCTTATCAAAGACTGACAAAGTCGGAGTAGAGAAGAGGTTATGGTTGATAGACGGGTCAACACAACACGTGGGAGAGCTGTTTGCTTCCCATTCCCAACCGACAGTTACCTATGTGTTTAATGTTAATCACTTTTACAATGGATCTATCCTAACCTCAGGAAATCTATTTAACTGTTACCTCAATCTAACCCAGTTGGCATAGTGCTTTAACCTAACCAACAAGCAGTGTTGTACTAAAAACAAGGTTGATTTGTTTTTACAGTTATTCACAGCATAGACTGACGATGTTGTCTAACTCATGACGCTTTCAGATCAGAATAAAACACATTTAACATTCTAGATCCCAATATTGGATGAGTTTCGTCTCCATAATTGAAGGCAGTGTTCTACAAATACACTGCAACTATAACACCACTGCTTAATTGTTTTCAAATTAGATTGTTGCTTTTCTCAAACTCAACATTTGTCATTTAGCCTGAAATGGTGGTGGTTTAAATACTAAAGTAACACTTTTCAAACCTTCTATGTTTCCCGTTCGCATTTGGCTGGCTTGCTGTCTTATTACCCAGAAACCTCCTGAAAATGAGTTTGTTTTTTCATTAGAGCAGCAGAACGGTGTCATCCTCATTCATCTGTTTGTTCTTCCACTTGACCCCTCGTACCTTGCCGTGCAAGAGAAACACAAATCCTCATGACTGATGGACCTGCTGGCTATTTGGACATCTGTCCTCTCCTTCATAGTCCTGGCAGGGAGAGGTCTAGGTACAGTGTGACAGGCTTCCACAACAGCGTGCACTAACACCCGGTAGAAACATCTCTGTGGCCTCAGCGTCAGAGACCAGCCATTAGTAGGTTGTCAATCTAGCAAGCGCTAACAGTCTTCTGGGCAGCAGTGAGATTCAGCACATGGCTTCCAACGAGGAGGGAGATGAGAGATCATTACAGTCCAGATACATTTAGCTCCTGTAAAGATATAGTGTCTGGGCTGAATATGGCACAATTGTCGTCGTTATGTGGATAATAGCGTCAAATCAGCACAGTATTAAAGCTATGTTTTTTGACAGTGGTATTCCCAGAAGGCTGTGAGCTGCAAACTTTGGTAATATTTGACATTAAGGAACACATGCTCACAAATAATAAGATGATGAATGTCATGCATGTTGACATATTGCTCCCTAATTATCCTTACAGAAAGTCATTATGGTACATTATGTTTTTAGTATGCTTGCACTGTAGGCTATGTGACTAATAAGGTGTTACTTTCAGGAACATTCCTACCTTAATAATACATTCCTACATGCTGGTACATATGTCTAAAAGCAGGTATATAGAGAGGTATTATATAAGTAGGAATAACTCCAAATACATTCCATTTTGAAGGCCAGATGAGAAACCCTTGGTATTTCTTCTGAAATATATAACATCATATTACACATGAGTAGTTTTGGCTCGTTTATTTCCAAAGCATTCAACCTCTTTGGATTAACCGTGTGTCTTCCAATCATGGCTTTGATACATTAGTTATTTTAAATGTATGTGGATAGCCTTTTGTTTTGGTTCTTTCCGAGGGTCTTAGCACACACAAACCAAAGTCAAGAATCTGTGTATTCGCACCTTTAATGGATTCCACTAACATCCTGTTTTCTAACTGAAATCTTAGTAGTATCTGTTTTTAAAATCAAAATCATTGTTATTTAGTAGAAATGAAAAATAAGAAGCACACATTGTAATGTTGGCTTACTAGCTTTTAGTTATCTGGGCTAATGTCACTTGGAGAGCACAAATGCGTGCTGTTGCAGAGAATAACAGTTTGCTTTCAGTTAGACTTCAAGAGTTGGATTTGAGTCTGTATCAAAATTCATCAATAAAACCTTCAGATGTTGGATGATGTTCTGTTTTGTTTCTTTGTTTCTTTTTGGCTTTGTTTTTGTTTTGTTTGTCTACCCTCCCTCCCAAATGTAAAGCGTCTTTGGGTTCAAGAAAAGCGCTATAGAAATAAAATGTATTATTATTATTAGATGTCCATGAAACAGCAGTCCAGCTGGCTCTTCATGGGCTTACTTTCCCTAAATGAGTTGCCTGAAAGGTAATGTAAAATGAGAAGAAAAGAGAGCGTAGTTTGAACTCAAATACCCGTTAGATGCCCAAGAAGTCTGTTTCCTAACCAGATATCTGTCTTCAGCAATAACAAGTACAAACAAACAAAAAAGGAAGCTCTTAATCTATAGTTACCCTTTCAAAAGGACGTCACATCACACTTTTCACATTATTTAAATAATAAATAGACCTTACTTTCTTGAATTCTGTTTGCTTCCTCTTATAATCCTCCCCTTTGCTTTTAGTGTGCCAACTGCACTTCAGCATCACTTCCTCTCTGGAGATAAGGACATTTAAAATATGCATCATTCCAACGCTCTGCTTGTCGTCAACCGACCGCACACAGCTCTGCATATTTCATCAGACAGGTGTACCCGGAGCAACAGTGCTATAGATTATTCACTATGGCATATTATAGGCATTGTTTTGTTTTTCCTAAGTTCTTCCGCACTAGCTGAGTAACACATGCATACCTACAAGTCCACATAAAAACCTTTGCTTGCTTTGGTGTCTTTGATAAAGCCTTGCCCGACATGCAAATGCAAATACACACTGTAGTTTCCCTGGAAATCCAGTTTGTCCTCAAAAAGAGCTTAAAAATCATAGTCTTAAGATACATTTCTGACTTTTTATGAGAAATGTAATTAACCAAGTAAGGCTTGAATAGTCCTAAAAGTGAACAAAGTTGAAGGGGACTCATTTATTAAAAGCTAGGACCAATAGATTTATAGAATTGAACAATGTCAATGATCCCTGGGGTATTTTATGTATATATTGCAAAGGCAATGTGTCACGTGTCACCGCCACTTTCAGGCTAATGACTCTGTAATGGCTCCATATCCATTTAGCCTCATTGAGTTCTATGCTGTGCTCGTCCCGCCAGGTTTTTTGCCTAGTGGTGGATGCTTCAAACACTCGACTGCAAGTGGACCATTCGAGAGCTGGTGGAGTTGCAAAACTGTCTGTGAGCGCAATGGATGCAGGGGAGTCCAGACCTATTGGAATATTATATTTTCTACATGCTTGGGGTTTGAGCTATGGAGATATAACTTCATTAAAACTGTGTGCTGTTTCATACACCCATGTCAGTGTAATTGTTACTATTATCATTTGAACTTTTAGTAGTATGATCATCAATTCTTGTAAAAGTAGTTCCATATTGAATTTGTATTTAATTTTTAAATATGTTTGTGTAAACTATGTCTCCATCAACACCATGGACAGCAACACTCATCATGTTACCCTTTAGTTGTCTTTCAGCACCATGGACAGCAACCACCAGTACGTATTTAAATATATATTTGTTTTGTCTAAATGCTTCTTTAGCCCTTTGAAGCCCACATTTGGTCAGTTCAAGAAACGCAGAATCGCTTTATGTTCGACCCAAAACATCGATATTTAAGGATATTGACTAGAAATATTGAAAACAGTCTTAACTGAACGGCGCATGTACTGGTAGAGTATATACTAATCAAGTCGTTGAAATCCCTTAATTCATATTCGTTTTTTGTTTATTACTTTGTTTCTATGTAGCTCATTTCAGCCCCATGGAAAGCATCTATATGAAGCGTGCTTTGTAGTTATGTTGTATCACCATGGACAGTGTTCTCTTCACTTTGTTAGCTATAGTTGAACAAACTCCACAGAGCCTGTGCTGTATTTTTTTTAAAAAAGAGATTAGCTGGGAGTCATTCCAAGTTTAAATTAACACATCCATACAGTCACGTTGTACTTTATGCAAAGTGCTACACGTGGCATAGTGTGACACCTTCTGTGCCACTCACCGCCTTCTCACTTTATTTTTATTTTTATGAAAACCTAATTTACCGAAATCACAAAGCCTCTCTTCACCTTTGCTTAGTTTCCCAAAGTTCCGTCGCCTTAATTGATCGCAGTCAAGCTACTGTATAACCTACAGCCTTGATGTAAATGTTACCCATCTGTAGAAAAAAGTCACGACACTACCTCTTATCCTCAAACACCCTCAGTTCCCTCGCCTTCCTCCTCATCCAGTCCAGACCCACCCCTTACTGTCTGCCATGACCGTCCTCTACAATACGAGACTGTATTCTTTGTACCTCCCCTTTCTCGCTCTCAGTCTGTGCATCCCAGCCTCCCTTCCTAGATATCCATCCCACACCTCTCCAACCGCAAACGGCTCGGTGAGAAAAAAAAGAGAGAACAGAACAGTTTAAAACACGTCGGCATAAATCTCACAACCAGAGCTCCCCTTTTCTCCTTCCCCTCCTGACGGACTTCATTACTTTATTTCTCTGCGCACCAATGCCCAAGACCACGCCGAAACGAAGGATTTTTTTCCCTTGAGCATGAAAAGGATTGCCAAATCATCCGCAATCCAACATCACCGATTGAGCCACCAGCATGAGCACTGGATACATATGCTCCAGCAGAAGTTGTTGGCTCGAGCAATAACACATCTTGGACCGCAAATACAGCTAAGAGGGGAGAGTCAGTTTTAGGTAAGTATCCCGGCTTGGACCTCTAACATTGAATGAGAGAATGTTATATATGTTCTTCTTCTTCTGTCCATCACTGACCACGAGGTAGTGATGGGGTAGGCAGGGCTATATTGTGGCACAATTATGGCGATGTTGCGTGGTCAGCATGTTACTGAGGTGGCCGGTGGTATCCTTTTTCAGGATTGAGGCGATTTTGTTCTTTGCACTGTGAAGCGACCTTTTAAATAATCGGCGTGCAAGTCCTTCCAAGCTCCGCCCGGACCGAATGTAGACGGAGCGTTCTTAGGCTATTACAATGATATCATGACTCTTATAACCTTATTAAACCCATCATCTCCAAACATTATGCAAATGAGTTTTTCTCTCGATTAGGGTGCACTGATTGCGATCTCTTTGCACGTTGTGAGACAGCATCTTCCCGCGGTGATGCTGCAGAAGTGCAGATAACATGGAGCATAAAACACCGGGAGAAACAATGATCTCAGAATTGGCATATTACGCGGACCTGCCGCGGCTTTATTGAATGGCATTAGAGGGGCAACATTCATTCAGAGTGAAGGTGCATTAGCAGGCCTGCAGATCTCTGTGGAGTCGGCATCAATATTTGTGTTCAAGCTAAAAACGTTTGCAGTCCAGTCGTGGCTTTTTACATCCATGTTGATCAATTCGTCCCGGAACTGCATGATCCATTAACTAAAAGTGAGTGCCATCCCAGCTTGGATATTGGACACGGGATGAGTTGCGGTCATGCTTCCTGGTATTATTATGTTTTCCTCCGTGTTACGACTGAATTACTGCCCGTATTGGATTCTGTGAAAGCAAATAGTCAGCTGGAACTGTGTTCCTGTGTACGTGCTGGTCTGAGTTGTACGTGGCTCTAAAGGCGCGTGCAAGAAAGCACGTATGCTGGCTTTATTGTGTGTGCGCGGGTATGTCACCAGTGAGGCAAAGTTGCCGTTCCCTGTTCCCTCAAGTTGCTTTGATTGCTGTTCCACTGACTAACTGCGAGGGGAGCTCATGCTCTTTTACTCCAGGTGTCATTATGTGGCTAAAGGCAAGATAACTGTGTATCATACTGATACCAAGTCTATGACATTAGAGACGTGGCTTCTCTTGGAAATTGGTCCGGAAGCATTCATCTGCACTTCCATAACTGTCACTGCAGTTTTTAGTTTTTGTTGGAAAGCAAGCCTAATGAGCTACATACATGTAAAAACAACAAATATACTCAGAAAAACAATGCCATGTATAATAAAAGACAAAACAAAGAAAATAATGGCCATAATGCAAGAAACATATTTCAATACCACTGAAGTGAAATATGTTGAGAGCGGGCTGAACATTTATCTGTGTGGCTCCCAACTGTGAAAAATCCTGCATTCTGAATGTGAACTTTAAGTTAAGCTTTAATGTTTGAAATTGACATTATACTGAACATAAGTCAATACATCCTGCAGTATTGTTTTGCCTTCGTCTCCAAATGTGCAGAAAATTGCACTGACAGCAGCGGAACCTGCTGAAGAAAAGCAGCCTTACTCAGTATGCCTCATTCAATCTGGTGGCCTTTTCATTGGCAAAACGCTGGCAACATGTAATCATTTTTTCAGAGGGAAGGCATTTCACATCACATTGCCAACATGAAAATGCCAGCAGTAGCTTAAAGCTCTATTTGTGTCATGGCTTGAGATGACCCAATGTTGATGATGCTTTCCAGGACTGAAGAGAGAACATTCAGCCACAGAGGTCCTTTTACAGACCTTGGCACTGCAACGCATGGATTGTCTATAAAGCATGTGACTTTGATTCTTAACAGGCAAGAAAATGAACAAAAACAGATATAATAAGACACGGAAAATACAGTTCCTGCTTCCAACCTTTACACACAGAGCTGCTCTAGTAACCTATCGTGTGTATCTTACTTTCAATCTGTCATTGTGGTGGATAGAGATTAGTATAGTTCGGCAGAACCCGCCATCTCCCCCTCTCTCCCTCGATGTCACTGTCTTTGTATTCTAGTATTAGCACGCTATTGTTTATACGTGGGGGCTGGTTGCAGCTGTACAGGCCAGAAGGCTACCTCCCATGAGCTTTGAAAAAAATCTGTTTTCATCAGAAACAAACAACAGGGTCACATAATGACATGTGACAAAATCTCTCAGAAAAGCTGGTGAGCTTACACAACGTCTTTGAGAGGCAGCTGAATCATTTGACATACAGTAGGGGCTGTTTGACCTATAGTGCTGCTGCTATCAGTCTCGTAAGACCACATGGAGGCGAACCATGCTCATATAGTATGATGTTCAAAATGAATTCTCACCCCGTAGGCTCACAATTAAAGGGTTGGCGATCACAAGTGGTTAATTACATTTTTGCACACCATGACATTCAAACCATGTTAAGCCTTGATTAACAATTCCAGAAGTAACATTTGTTTTTTTTCTTCTTCCTAGAACGGCCTAAAAAAAATCCTTTCTTTGAACCCCCATGCACAGAACATGGACATATTGAATTGAGACTGTGAGAACTCAATCATAGTTTTAACATTGATTGTTGAATCCACTGCTCTTTTCCATCGTTGTCAGTGACTACAGACACACATTTGGGGCTCTGTGTGAAGCCCCGGGGGAGCTGAAAGCAGGCTCAGAAAAGCATCACAATAGTGACAATTGTATTGTTACAAACTATTTAGACATTCAACACTCACAGTTTGTCATCTGAATGCAGCGGTTTCTGTCCAGTCTCCAGTGTCTCCCTCTTGTTCTCCCTAACAGTAGGGTACCACCGTCTGAGTGTTTGTGAATGAGCATAAGCACCATTTTATAATGCAATCAAGAAATACATTGCCCATCAAAAATTAACTAACCAGAAATTAATTATTTATCAAGAGAAATATATAAATGCACTATTTTCTGAAAGCAAAGCCTATTGTTTGGCTTGCCCCTTGACTGCTGATGAATCAGAATACGATGTTAAGTAAAAATCATTAATTATTAAGTTCATTTAGAGGAGCTGCAGTTCAGGAGTTTTGCAGTGGAGTTCATATTTTTGCAAGATTTGTTGGGGTTTAGCATTCAAATGAAGGAGAAAACCACTTATTTCGGCTTTCAAATGTGCACGATCAGACCTTGCATATTTGGTTAAGAATCAAAGTCCTCTGCAAATGATTCATCTTGACCTAACATTTGGTGGTTGCCATGCAAGAGACACAAAAGTGATGCTAATTTGAGACTCTGGAAACCTTGTCCCTGTTTTATTAGGCAGTTCCAGGCGGCTCAGTTATTACTCCTTAAAATATGATATCTATGACAACACAGTTATAATATCAGTCATTAATCTGGCACGACACAGCATGTTCTTTCCTTGTTTGGTGATGGCTGTTGTTGTACATCCGTTTGGACTTTCTGCCTGGTGTTGCCGTGAGTAAGAGAGAGAGAGGAAGAGATATGTTTTGATTTGCTGTGGTCTTTCACTTCAATGAACAATAGAGGTCTGCACTGGCCGGCGATTACACAGAGAACCTTTTAACTTCATTTGCTTCACTGTTGCCTCCCATATTCCCTCCAGCAATGTCATTTGATCTGTTCCAGTCTAGAAGTTGTGTCTGAGATATCCTAATCGAAATACTGTCTTCTCAGTCGTAAAATATATCTTCAAGCCCAGATTCATATATAAATGAAATGCAGCTGTGACTTTACAATTGGCAAATCGGTTGCAGACATTCTCTTTTTCACCTGCATCTGTTTGGTAATTGTATGGGTCGCCAAAGCATGAATACACCTGTGGGGAAAATGTAATACTGCGGGGATCATGTTCTACATCAGCTTGTCTGGTTGATATGTTATCCATGTTACATATATCTATATATATCTACAAAACCTATACACCCAACATATATTTTTAGGCTACTGTTCACACACAACATTTCTTACTATTATAATCTACAATATCCATTTTACGGCAACTAAAGCATGAGGAAGGTATTGTACAACTTGCTCCCAAATGCATCACCACAGATGCAGCAAGCTGTTTTTAGAAAAAAAAGAGATAAGCCCACTATACACTGTAAGCTACCTGCCTAGCACTTAACGTCAGACAACGATTGCGACTAAATGGTGCCGGATTTGTCTGCTCAACGCGCAAATAAGCCGACTAACATTTTTTGCCATATCAACTTTGTAAGTGTCTTAATATGACAGTGTTATATTTACAGTTGGGCGTTGCTGCCAAGTGGCCATGACAATCTTAATCATAGGTTTAAGGTTGATATAATGATTTTGATAAATGTTAACATGGTAACCCAGTTATCTTGTAGAGTCGTCTATCACACAGACAGTTCACACATTGTAATTGAGTTGCATGTAATCATCATTGGTCATGTGCCCAGTACACCATGCTACTAGAAGAAAACTATGGTGTAGTTACTTCATTTTTATGGTTTCTGCCATTTTGCTCAACATTGGAACTCATCTTTTCAACACAATAATACATAGCCTGTCTGCTTTGGGAGCCCTGTGTGAATGATTTCCTTCTAGCCGCATGCTTCAACAAAGTCAGTTCTCAAAGTTCTTTACACTTCTGTGGCACACATCCAGCTGGTTGGTCATAACTCAGTGTGATTGTGGTGGTTACAGCTTCTAGGAGGGTGCCACCGCGCCGACAGTGATTTCCAGGGTGCACACTGAAAACTATAGCTCAGATACACCGGTGATTTTCAGCATGGTAACTCTTATTTATTTTCATAAACACTGTGCACAGAAGTGCATTAGTGGCATATGTTATCTCTCTCTCCTCTTCTAAAAGTAGTCATAAAGTGAAGAGAATGATATTAGATGGGTCATTTGACAAGTGATTGAATTGGTTGAATGATTTAGCCCAAACAAACTGAAAAGCACAAGTTAATTACAATGTATAAAGTTTTCACTTCAATCAGACGTCTGGCTTACTTCCGATGGTCAGCATTGGGTTCATTATTGTATGCTTGTAAAGATAGCCATTCACCTACTGAGTGCATCCTTTGAAGCTTAATGGGGAAAACAATCGACAAGCAAGCAATAGAAAAATAGCCAGCACTTTAGCTTTACTCTGTGAGTCTGTATCGTTCATAATTGGTTTAGATCACTATGGTAAAAAAGGGATTTCTCATCTTCTGAAAATTAGCCCCTCTTAAAAAGCACTTTGTACACTGTCAGTGTGTTGAAGCAGGGAACATCCTTTCAAGCACTTAAAGGGGGTGATAGGATTAATTGATTTGCAATAAAGTTTTAAAAAGTGGTCATTTTGACTGTCATGTACAAGTGCACCACAGACTTGCCCCAGTCACAACCAATCCAACACACATTTTATTGTATTTATTTGTTTTCATTTAAAACAATCACAGTTATCAATAATACATCTGTTATTTAGCAAAAAATGATTAAATCAGATATAACATTTTTTTTAAGTAATGGAATACGACATTTGTCTTAACCCTGCACTGTTACACTTACTGTTAAAGTAGATACACAAATCCAAAGTATAACTTGAGTCAGCTAAGCGTCTGCCAGTGTAATCACGTGCAATCATGGAACGATAATCTTTCCAACACATTTTAAATAGGCCTTGCACAGAGAAGTTTTTAATCTTGAACAAATCTTTTTGGTGCTGACTATCAAATTTGAAACACTCCCTGCTGGAACATTTTACTAACCTCCAAATATTCCTTAAGATAAGAAGATTTGGGATCCAAATATGGAGCCTGGATTGAGATAAGAAGCTGCTATTTTCAGTACAGACAGTAAGTCCCAATCTGGAAGAATTGAGCAGCTGAGCAGTCATTTGGGAGCGAGGGTTGATTCACAGACTGACCCATGATGATGGGATGCTGTCGAGGCGATGCACTTCTCATGCCAGTGGCTCCCAGCATCAGTGGCCTATATTGCAGCTCAGCCTGAAATGCAGCAAATTACTGATTCAATATGAATATTCAAATTGGGTTGGAATGATATGCTTTTTTTACCAGTTGAACTGCTTCACTGGCTTAGCTTAATTTACAAAGCTAATTGTATATTTCTTATATAATCTGTTTGCAGATAAAATGTTCATGGATCTGCATTAGTATGCTGACTTGGTTGTGATGATTAGAGGCAATTTGTGACCTAACCTGTAATCACTTATTTAATTCACATTTTGATTACAAGTTTCAGCCACAAATTATGACTTTTCACAAACTAGAGGTTTGTTAAGGCACCCGGCAAACCAGGCCTTTTCATAATTAATTAATGTATGTATCATGACATTAATGCATGGTTCCCCTTTTTAAAAAGGGGGATCAGAGGGTGTGTGCCAATTACAGAGGCATCACACTACTCAGCCTCCCCGAGAAAGTTTACTCTAATGCGGCTTTCACACCAGCGCTTTTCCCTTTCTAGCTCCGAGCTAGAGCTTTTCTGGTTCAGCTCCGGTTTCCCTTTTCTGCTCCCGCTCTGTTCACACCGCCCAGCACCCAACTGGTGCTGCCGCTGCTGCGTCATGACGTCATCGTTTACATCGCTGATATTCTCCCCAACGGCATTACGGCGCTCACAGCAACAACAACAACAACAACAACAACAACAACAACAACAACAACAACAACAACGGGGAACTGCGTCGGGTCGATGATCGTGTTGCTTTTAATCACACGAAGCCAGATTAAATTGAATAACGACTTCTCCAACCTTATACTTTGCTCCAGAGTGCCGTGGTTCATTGTTTATTAATGTGTTTCTGCAGCATTTACCGACCGCTGCAGTGTTGGCTGCTCTTCCACGGGAGTTTATTCTCCTCCGTTAGCTCCCGGTTAGCTCACACTGCTGCGGCTGCTCTAAAGTATTCACTGTCCGACTCACACAAGCAGCTGATACATATCCCCAGTTCCCCTTAGCCTAAGTGAATGTGTGTCAGTCTGAATTGACGCTGTTTGGTATCACAACGCTGTTATGAAAGTTTCTCTGGTATAAAATGGGTGATGTTAGCATAGCAACCGAAGCTAAACTGACTACTTGCTATTGCTATCCTATTGTGGCATAAACCGTTTTCTACAGGCACATTTTACCGGCGTATTTTTATTATGATTCTACTTGTGATAGTCGGACACGACAACCTGTGCAGCACATGTATTGATTCCATCCGATAGCTGCTATAATAAAAAACAAAACGTCTGCTTCTCTCCACAATGATCAATAACAATGAACGGATGGTCAAAGTAAGGTACAAATAAACAGAATCACACGAAGCCTGGTTAGTGTTGCCTGACTTTATAAAGTGTGTTTATAAGCACTACTGCTTGTAGGCAGGCATGACAGTCGACCCATGTTCGGGGGAGGAGGGTTTAGTTTCCTGCACGCCTCGACGTAAGAGAGACGTAAGCGACGCCACCTCTTACATGTAGCTCCGAAGCTCTTGCCTCTAGACCGACAATTTTTTGGAGCTGGAAGTGAACCCGATTCCGGAGCTAAGAGCCGGCGCCGCTGCGGTGTGAACAGGAAAAACCGCCGCTTTTCAGGCTCCAGCTCCGAGCCGGAGCTGAAAAAGCGCTGGTGTGAAAGGGGCATAAGGTACTCGAAAGGAGGGTCAGGCCGATTGTTGAACCTCAGATTGAGCAGGAACAATGCGGATTCCGTCCTGGTCGTGGAACGACGAATCAGCTTTTTACTCTCGCAAGGATCCTGGAGGGGCCTGGGAGTACGCTTATCCGGTCTACATGGTTTTGTAGACTTGGAGAAGGCGTATGACCGAGTTCCCAGGGAGATACTGTGGGAGGTGCTGCGGGAGTATGGGGTGAGGGCAGGGCCGCCCCTCCCTACAGGCCAATCACGCAGGCTGCATGGGGCCCCGCCTTGCGCAGGGGGCCCCGCCCAGAGGGCCTCAGCTGCTGTGCACAGTTCTCCGCTCAGTTCTCCGCTCAGTTATCCGCGCACAGCGAGAGAGAGTGAGAGTGAGAGGTGACAAGGGGAGCACGTCTGTAACCCGACACCGTTGCAATGAATCAACATCTGACCAATCACGGCTTTGATACGGCCACTAGTGCAGGTGAAGAGATGTCGGCGAAAAGACAGTTTCAGTCCGGCGCAAGCAAGAGGGAAAGAAAAAAAACATGAAGAAACTAGAGCATCACTCGAAGGTGGGTTATTGTTGTATGAGTCAAATGTACAACTTGCGAATGTTGTATAAGTCAAATTGCCAATTGCCATCTTAAAACAAACTGCAATTCACGACATGAAGAAGGCAGTCTCTGCAGAGCATACAGGCTAATGGAGATGCAGTTATTTCCAGCATTCTTTATTTAACATTCATTCAAGTATGTGATGCCTTTGATCTGCTAATGTACAGGAGGAAGACTGATACACTGTCTGTCTAGTTGGCTTACATAACAGTTAAAGTTTACACCTTAAAAAACATGGAGCATTTTTTCCCCTTTTATTCATTTTTATGTCAATTTGCACATTTCATGTTGACGCTCAGCCTCTCCCCTTAACTCCTAACAGTCATCATCATGGTGACGCTCAGCCTCTCCCCTTAACTCCTAACAGTCATCATCATGGTGACGCTCAGCCTCTCCCCTTAACTCCTAACAGTCATCATCATGGTGACGCTCAGCCTCTCCCCTTAACTCCTAACAGTCATCATCATGGTGACGCTCAGCCTCTCCCCTTAACTCCTAACAGTCATCATCATGGTGACGCTCAGCCTCTCCCCTTAACTCCTAACAGTCATCATCATGGTGACGCTCAGCCTCTCCCCTTAACTCCTAACAGTCATCATCATGGTGACGCTCAGCCTCTCCCCTTAACTCCTAACAGTCATCATCATGGTGACGTTCAGCCTCTTCCCTTAACTCCTAGCAGTCATCATCATGGTGACGCTCAGCCTCTCCCCTTAACTCCTAGCAGTCATCATCATGGTGACGCTCAGCCTCTCCCCTTAACTCCTAACAGTCATCATCATGGTGACGCTCAGCCTCTCCCCTTAACTCCTAACAGTCATCATCGTGGTGATGCTTAGCCTCTCCCCTTAACTCCTAACAGTCATCATCATGGTGACGCTCAGCCTCTCCCCTTAACTCCTAACAGTCATCATCATGTCAACCACAACACAGAGAAACACTGATAGAAATGTGTGTGTAGTTGTAGATGCATTGCTGACAGAGGGAACTAGAATACAGATTTAAGAAATATCAGTTTTTGAGCATGTCATAAGCATGTTTTGTCTGGACTATATTACAACTACATTATAATAAAATAATATAGTATTTATATTATTGAATTGATTATGATTATTATTATTAGTAGAAGTAGTTTATTTGCATTAATTATATTTTAATCTTTGTGAGGCTAGTATTTGGCAGGAAATGCAGACGTATTCACCTGTAAACGCATACTGAACGACATACATGCACATTTACCATTTACCTCACTGTATAAAAAAGTAACTGTGTTGATAATAATAATAAACAGGAATTATATTTGCAAAGTAGCCTACTTTGTTTCCAAAAAAAAATGTTTTCACTCCTGTCGGTTGTGTGGGGGGGGGCTCATCTCACAATGTTGCTTGGGGCCCCAAGTTGGCCAGGGGCGGCCCTGGGTGAGGGGGTCTCTACTCAGGGCCATCCAATCTCTGTACTCCCAAAGCGAGAGCTGTGTCCGGGTCCTCAGCAGTAAGTCGGACCCATTTCCGGTGAGGGTTGGCCTCCGCCAGGGCTGCGCTTTGTCACCAATCCTGTTTGTAATATACATGGATCGGATTTCGAGGCGTAGTCATGGGGGAGGGGGTCTGCAGTTCGGTGGACTAAGGATTGCACCACTGCTTTTTGCAGATGATGTGGTTCTAATGGCTTCATCGGTCTGCGACCTTCAGCACTCACTGGATCGGTTCGCAACCTAGTGTGAAGCGGCTGGGATGAGGATCAGCACCTCCAAATCTGAGGCCATGGTTCTCAGCAGGAAACCAATGGACTGTCCACTCCAAGTAGGGAATGAGTCCTTACCCCAAGTGAAGGAGTTCAAGTATCTCGGAGTCTTGTTCTCGAGTGAGGGAACAATGGAGCATGAGATGGGCCGGAGAATCGGAGCAGCGGGAGCGGTACTGCAGTCGCTTTACCGCACCGTTGTGACGAAAAGGGAGCTGAGCCAGAAGGCAAAGCTCTCTGTCTACTGGGCCATTTTCGTTCCTACCCTCACCTATGGTCATGAAGGATGGGTCATGACCGAAAGAACGAGATCGCGGATACAGGCGGCCGAGATGAGTTTTCTCCGCAGGGTGGCTGGTGTCTCCCTTAGGGATAAGGTGAGAAGTTCAGTGATCCGGGAGGGACTCGGAGTTGAACCGCTCCTCATTCGCGTCGAAAGGAGCCAGTTGAGGTGGTTCGGGCACCTAGTTAGGATGCCACCTGGGCCCCTCCCTAGGGAGGTGTTCCAGGCACGTCCAGCTGGGAAGAGACCAAGGGGTAGACCTAGGACCAGGTGGAGGGATTATATCTCTTCGCTGGCCTGGGAGCGCCTTGGGATCCCCCAGTCAGAGCTGGTTGATGTGGCCAGGGAAAGGAAAGTTTGGGGCTCTCTGCTGGAACTGCTAACCCTGCGACTCAACCACGGATAAGCGGGAGAAGATGGATGGATGGATGACACAGGTTTTTATATATGCCGTTTTAGTTTCTCAGTTTTTTCTTTCGGTTGCCACTTTGTTTGAATTTGATTAGGTGTGTCTGGGCTTTTAAGAAAAACACATGTCAAGCAGCAATGTGTGTCCCCTTAAAAGTAACTTCTTTAGCAAAATTGACATAATTTTTAAGAGTCAAAGAAGATTAATGCTGCATTCTTTGTCTGAAACATCTGAGTGCTGTAAAAGCCATTGTGCCACTGACTCCAGAAGTAGAACATGAATGGCCTTACACAGCACTTTCACAAAAGTACCGACCTATAGATTTTCTCTATATATCTGACCTTGTGTGTGTGTATGTGTGTGTGTATGTGTGTGTGTATTGTATGTCCCTCTATTCACTGTGGGCTTTTTGAGTGGCTGCGGCTGAACATCTGCCACAGCAGCAGACATGTATATTAATAAGAATTCATACATAGATCCTTCATGTACACCAATGCCAATCGTACGTGTCCCGATGGATGAACCATTAGAACATTTGCATATCTAGTATGTGAGTTTCATTGCCAAAGCACCACATCCTGTCACACTTAGCCTGAGGGACGTTGAAAAGAGATCTGTGCATATTTGTGATCGTTTGGCCTTGCCTCCAGGGCTGTTGCTATGGTAACTCTTATAACCTTGTATCACATCTTCAACTAGTGTTTGTGTATTTGGTCAGCTTAATATCTACTTATCATTCATGCAATCATTTTTTGAAATGTACCCAATGAATGAAGAATGAGAAAAACAGTTATTAGCTGAGTTTCATAATGACCTGTCTTTTGAAATAATGTGTTTCACTGCTATAGTTGGAATATCGTGAATATTTATTTGTGTAGAGGCAGATTCACACCTGAACCATGTTATATTGTTTTTAATATTATTATAATTAAATTGGATTTGCCTCAGGATAAATAATTCAATTAAAAGACAACAGAATACAAATATTCTATCTCATCCAGACATACAAATGTTATTACTTGGCCTTTAGATAGTCTTTATGCTTACATTTATAATTATTGTTATACTAAAACTCTCTCTTTGTATTCATAGCATGTCACAATGGCATCAATATTCTCAAGTTAGATGTTCACAATCAAGGTTTGTTGTTTTAAATGCACATTTTAAAACTTGTGGTGGACTATGTTCATACACACATTGATAACAGATGTATTTACTTCAAAAATCTTTCAAATTCTGTAATTATTGACATTTACAGGTAATAAGCTAGAGTGATGCGGCCGAAAATCTTTTTTGTTATGTTCCCAGTTTTCTGGATCCGTTCAAAGTAAGAAGTTTGTCTGAGTTGAAAGGGATGGGATAAAAACACATTTAAAAAAAGCAAGAACTAAAACTGAACCCTTCCAAATCCCAGATGTAATGTCCGCTGAAGGAAACAAGCCAGCAGATGTTCACTGAAAGACACTATAGCAGAAGGAACTGTGAAAACACCAACTCTAATGAAAAACTGAAAAGCTACCATCTATTGTACAAATGGTCATACTGTAAAATCCAAAAACTACTTTAATTCCTCAATTAAAATAAGAATAATTCTCAATCATGGGAGAGAAACTGTGTCAAAACACCATTTTCATTTTAGGACATTTAACAGAAAATATATTACTTTCACCCATAGAGGGTACCAGCTGTGTTTTATTAGGAGCTTTTCTTAAATCATGGATGAAAAAAGTCAATCTACAAAAGCGCTAATAGTTTGCTGGAAAGAGGGTTAGGTCAACTGTCAGCATGGTTTCTGAAAAGAAGATCAAGCGATGCATATTTATTAAAAGTAGAAAGGCAACTGTGGCCAGAAATAATAAAAATACACACAGCCCTGAATACAATTAACGAGAAACTTAGTAGGACAAATATATAGGACAGCTTAGAGTTTTAAAAAACAGTTTACAAAAACTTGTTTGCCCTTGTTTTAAGTTGTATCTTAATAATTAATCACATTGCTTAAAGATTGTATTTTTTCTTCTCACCATGAAAGTCAGAGTGTAAGTGGAAATGTGCTTTGAGAAGGCTGCTAATCTTTACAACATTTTATGCTCAAAACTATTTAGGGAAATTAAGTAGATCTACCAACCACTGGCCACATCTCCAATGTTTTTAGAAAATCGTTTTTTATTATGAAGCTAATACTACACATACACACAGTCCATTTTTTTGGCCAGATTTAGCATCTATACCATACAACAGGGGTCGGCAACCTTTTTGATATGAAGTGCCATTACAAAAAACAAATTGTTATCAGCGTGCCGAGAAGAGCTCGCTTCTCTCCAGTCATTTAAGCTAAAGTGGATTATTGAACCTGAAGCTTGTTGCTTCTGCCCTGGGAGACGACAGAGAGTCATCCCCCCTTTTTCCTCGACTACGGTCTGGGAGCCGACAGGACAGTTCAACACACAGATGGCCAGTCCGCCCCTTTGTAGCATATTATTTCGATGAGAGATGAGCAGATCGCCACTGGGCTTTCAACTACAGACACAGCCACGCAAAAACTGCGGCATTTGTACAGCTCCTTATGGGTACTGCAATTAGTGAAGTGCTTTCCTCTGTCGTGAAACGATCAGCATTGCACCACGGAGGAAAGTGGCAGAAAGTCACCTGGAGATAAAGAGAGCGGGGCTGCGTTGCGTGCATGGCTTCCTTCTGCAGGTAACAGGGAGACGCGCTCTGGCGGCGGTCTCGTTCAGGATCCGAAAATAAAATGTATGCCACTTATTCCTAGTGTGCTACTGGTTACGGTGCCGCATGCCACCATTGGCCACGTGCCAGGTGTTGCCGACCCCTGCCACACAAGATCAAGCGGTCCGGCACATGGATTACATGTACATACTATTCATAATTTCAAAGACCGCTTGTAATGGAAATGCCCGGAGCCTCTTCACCACCGACTGAACTAAACATACAAATTCTCCTATATGACAGGATGGAATAAACCAGTCTCGCTGCCGCAGAGGCCTTCATGCACTGTTGGACTCCATTTGTCTCTACTTTGGTTACCATAAAGACTGTTGAGATTACTAATAAACAATGGCAGTGGGTTGCCACCTGGTGATTGCCTGCTGGAGGAAGGAGACCCAACCAGCTGGCCATTCTTCATCACTGGTGCCAGCCGCGGCCCCTTCCTCAGCACCTGTGTAGTGCTCAGTGGAGAGGAATGCTAGCTTTCTTGTGCATCCATCATCCTCTGTAGGTTATAACCCTGTCACAGACTGCAGGCAAGACTCACGCTGTATGTTTATGATAGAAGCTTACCGGCTGTTGTGTAGCATGGTATATTTTCGTGCTGTGTAAGCTGGTGCCATTGTGCTCTGGCTGCAGCTGCCTTAAGTGAGTCTAGTACTGAGTTCCACTTCAGAGAAGAGACGATTGGAGGGCGAATACAAGCTCCAAGTCAGTCAATTGGCCCTGAATTGCTAGAACTTAACTGCAATATCAGCAGTGCAAAAAGAAAAGTGGCTGCCTTGGTCAACAATTTTCTCGGCTTAACCTGCTCAGCCCCTTACATTGACATCAAGGCCAGGTGGATAGGGAGGAAGTGGAAGGAGGAGAGGCACTGTGCTCGATTTATCAGTAATTATGGAGTGCTATTTTCTCTGTCTCCTATCTATGTCTGCCCTGGCCATTCTTTACTCTTGACACCCGGTGATCATGTAACACAAGGACGTTGCTATTAAAGGTGGAGAGAATTGGAGGGGGCCTTTCTCCTGATCCTCTTTTAGGGGATGCAGGTTGACAGATGGTGAGCACGGGGATACATGAGCGAGAGGATAAAGGAGAATGGAGCTGTTTCTTCAAAATCAGGAGGTTTTGTAAGGGTTAAGCGGTACGAGGAGTATCTAGGGAATCTTCTGTAGTCTTTTCTGTGAGCATAAAAAAGCCTTGCCAAAGGACACATTAACTAATTTCATTTTTAGATGAACTAAAACAACTGTAATAATGTGAAATTCCGTTGTAAAACAGAGAGGTCTTTATGGTGTTCCCCCTGGGCTTGCTTTGCACTGAGTCAAAAGCAATCACGAAATGTTCGGGGTGATTATAATCTGCTTTGGGACAATTGTGTATCAGATAACATGAAACAGCTGATGCAACCTAGGCCAAATGTTGTGCCTTAACACCTCTTTCAATTTTAGATTATACCTGCCAGCAAAAAGTGACTCAACACATCTGTAAAAAGAAAATCAAAAAACTCATCTCATTGATTTTTACTGCAGTCTTTTCATGGATATGCAACATCTAGACCACAAAAAGCCAAATGGTGGCAGCTAATTATTTCTACATTCATTTGATTATAATTGGGTAAAAACTGGATACCCCTACTAAGTCATCCATATGCAGGCAATAATACATCAAAGATATTTCCAATTTGATTCATTCTGAAACACTTGAGAGGGTGACACACTGACTTGCCTTCAATCAGCAGAGGCATATAAAATACACATTGATTGAGTCTCTTAACATGAATAATTTGTTTTCTCAACCAAGTGTAGTGCCGCCAGCGCTGTGCCAACCTGGCACCTCACTCTATTAACAGTCCTCTTCTAATTTTGGAGTAACATCAAATCACCAAGTGGCAGGATTATTATGATCAGTCTTATGTGTTATTCTCCTCACAAAGAAAGAAGACACAGACAGATCTTAAGTGTCTGAACTATGAATAAAGAATCACAAACCAGTCCACAGTGGGCCTATTTGTTATGCTGAAATGCCGTTTTAGCATGAAATCCCTGCAAAAATCTGACAAGCATGCCAGAGCCAGACGGGAAAATGATTTGTGTTCCAGTGTGTTTGAATCAAACCACTGACAGTGTGCTGAATAGGGGAATATGCACGGTGTGCACTATAAATACGCAATAAAGCATCTCATATATGATTTAATCAGCCCCTGTATACTCTGATTCACTGTGAATATGTTCGGCTGTATTTAATTCCCACCAGATGAATTATGGATGTAATGATGATGTGGGTATTCTGCATACTGTGATGTTAAAGTTACATCATCGTTTAATATGATGCTTGCTAGACACTTGCCGTGTGGTAAAGAAATGTTAAGCTGCATGGTTGGCTTCAAACGCTCTTGTTACCAGCGACTCTGAATTGATGATATGAAAGCTCTTGAAAGAGTTGGAACTGCCTCAAAACTAAGGCAGTTGGTAACTAAAAAAAACATTTTGCTGGTGTCATTAAGTAGCAAGAAATTCAGTTTTTTCTAAACATGTTGACATTTTCATACTGTTACTTCATCATGCCATTGGTGACCTGTGTGGTTAGTCTTGTGGAAAATATGACACATTACCAATTGATCTCGTTCATTGATCCTGTATTGCTGCTCACCCAACCACAAAAATACGTATACAGTACGCGGCATGTTTTGCAAACAGAAAACATTGATTGAATCTTAGGGGACAAGTACACATTTACATAAGCACACACATGTTCGCAAAGCACACACACACACACACACACACACACACACACACACACACACACACACACACACACACACACACACACACACACACACACACACACACACACACACACACACACACACACACACACACACACACACACACACACACACACACACACACACACACACACACACACACACACACGTGTACCATCCCCAAAGACCTCTGTCTTGCTGATGGAGCTGGGGTTGTTAGTTTTAATGATGGAGAGGCCAGTCCAGGTGAAGCTAGCTTGAGCAGCGTCCTCAGTGGAATTTGTGCAGACTCGGCATGCCATCATGACACCAATGTAGGGCAGAGAAGAAGCAACGCGGCATATTCAAGTCACAGTGGTGAGCAGATTTTTTTTTGCAATGGAGGTAGACTTTACATGGACAACAATCTGGCTACATTCAAGGAAATTTAGTTCTGGAAAGATATCATATTTAAGAGACAATGACCGTGACTTTATAGATTACATTCAGTCAACGTACTTTTGAGCTCCGGAGAGATTCCATAAAATGTGCTTGTACTTTGATGCTCTGTTCCAATGATCTTTTGTTCAAATATTTCACGTTCAGACAAGTCTTTTATCATTGTAATTGAGCTTAGCAAAAGTTTAATAAGGGAGACTTCTTAATTTTTAATCATTTCACCTCCAGGCTACTCTTTCATTCATTACTCCCTTGAAGCCACACCTTTTGGCTAAATGCCTTTCATTCCCACCTCCTCTTAAATATCATATCAGTTACAAATTCAACATGCAACCTCCTCCTAGTTCATTATCCATTCAAGTGAGCCTGTATTCACACATTCTCTATTAGCAACATGGGAGCTAATCGCTAATCAAGAAGCAATTTATTAACCCATTCAACTGCTCCTAAGACTCACTGCTTCCTAATGTCGCTTTTTAGGCACTAACATAATCACTCTTGCCACCCCTATCAAGAGTTGTACCAGACGCAAAGAGCTCACTCACGTCATTCCATAAAGCCAAAGTCTTGTCACAAAGAGGATATGGATTACCAAGGCTTATCTCCAGACCAGACAAAGATGGTTCTCCTAGTGAGCGTCTCAGTTAATCACATTTTCTCTAAAAAGCACACCATTACAGTGTTAACTCTTTACACATTTGCTTTCTTCAAACGCCAAGGAGTCTTCGTTATGTAATGAGCACCAAGAGTGTATTTATAATGCTGATACAATTACTACCAATAATATTGATTGATAATGCAAAACATCTTTGATTTTTTAAATCAGCGGGAAATCCGGCTGCAGTCTAGAAGTTCACCCTGGAAACCCGCACCAGCTTGCCACCTGCATACATCAACAGTATATTAACACAGTGCTTCAAGCACATTATCCATCACAAAAAAGTATTCTCAGCAAAAACAACAGACTAGAAAGCCAAACAAATTCACATTTGCAGCCAAGGAGGAACATTTGAAAATAAAAGGGGAGAGGTGCCGCCTGCAGAACAGTTGCTACGTATTGGCTAAAGACTATTTCTGTTATTCGCATAATCCCACTAAGCAAGGGCTGATATTACCTTTCAAATAGATATGTTACTAATTAGTAAACTGTGTAACCAGCTCAGCTGATAGATTGCTCCATACAATTTGTCCAATCTTGTATTTTTTAAATACTTTAAATAAAGTCAGAAAGGTTGTAATTCTTGACATTAATGTAATTCAAATGTGATGTATATTAAGGGTTTTTAGGCCCCAGAGAACTAAAGGGGTTTTCTATTCCAATTGCAATTGTTAAGAGTTTTTTGCTCTCCTTTGTTGGAATTCAAACATTTGAAATCACCACAGTTCTTCAGTGGCTCACAGCACACATTTGGAAAAATTGGTCTGTGAATTATTAAGCAGCTGTGGGCATGTTGTTATTGGCTATCATGCATTGAGGTTTTAGGTAGTGCTTACAGCCACGGAATACTTTCTATAAGAACATGCATTTCACATGGCTTATGACTCAGTATACTTACATCTTGAAAAGGAAGGAGGCCAAAGAAATGCTGGAACATGCAGAATGAAAATGCAAGCCTTGTGGCACAAGCCTCAGAGCTACAGGATAAAAGAGAATACAGTTTAGGGGAGGAATACAGCGAAAGTAGAATTTCAAAGGCAAGGGGTCAAGAGCACTATATTTTCTATCCTAACATGGGGAATGGGTACAAGTTGGCTGTTATAACCCATATCAAGGGCACATTTGCAAACGATAACCTCCTAGGAAGCAGGGGAAAAATATGGTCCAGAAAGAAAGAAAGAAATTGCCTTTCTCAGCAAAAATTCACAATCCTTTTAGTCATATCAGGCCTAAAAATGTCTGCTCAGGATGCCTACAGTATGCACATGGGGATTTACAGTATGTACAGCACTGCATGTGAGTGCACTTGTGTACAGTATATGATAGAGCATTCCCCCAAATCAGTACTCGATTCACTGTGCCTCTCCTTTAAGAGAGACATTTACTAAACAAAATATACAAAACCTTTATAAAAAAAAGCTGTGAACCCTTTCTTTAATCATAAGCTTAAAAATATGTGTATTTCACATTAATTGGGTAACCATGTTTGCATAGACCCTGCGTTCAAATATAATATAATGATAGAACGTGTAGTGTATATTGCAGCAGTAAATAGCAAATAGCATACTGTAGGTTAATAGATGACACTAAATTGGGGTTTTCTATCTGTGAGGGTGATTGAGCCTGGCACTGAACAAAAACACTCTTCGAATATTGATATGTATACAGCCGTGGCACGAGGCATACGTAATACGGAGCAGTTTAGCTTTGCAATGCTTAATCTGCAAGGAATTGAGATGGAAGCACTTTTTTTTTTTTTCACACCATCTGTTCTGCGTCTCTGCAGATTTAGCTGATTTATGGAACCCACTGAGTCGTTGCTTGCTCCTTTGTTTCTTTCTATTTCATAAATGTATGGCTTTTGAATTAGTAACAACAGGAGCACTGACCAAAGCCTTAACACCCTTTTTCTTTTGTTGCTGGAGAGCAGGGAACTATTGCCAACGTCTTGTGATTAGCAATTCGTCAAAAGAGGAATTGGAAAATAAACATCACATTTTTAGGAAGGAAATGAGGTCAGTCAATTCTGGGATGGCATTGCTTCAGAGTGCGCGGAGCAAACGGGAGGGGTGGGGGGGGGTAGCAAAGGCGAACAAAAATAACCCACTGCAGCTGGACAAAATCTCTCCACATAATGCCAGTGGACCAGTCTCTTGAGAGGCCAGCAGCTGTTATGTATTCCTGTCAGAAAACCACTACCCCTAAAAAAGTAGAAGGTTGTTGTGAAAAGGTGAAGCAGCATTAACTCTCAGAAATGTGCTGGCTAAACATTTTCCTTTTATCTTTTCCTTTTTTGCCCTACACTTTTTCCTGTGATATATAAACATCTGGCGGGAGAAATTGCTCAAGTATGACGGTCGTTAGGAGTGCAAGTGAAGAGGGACGAGTTTGAATCAAACAAATGGTTGTGTTCAATCTTCATCCTGTGCACGCGCTGATAAAATCAAGGATGAGAAAACGAGAAACATTTATTTTCCCTTCCCGGGTCCTGTAACTCCGATACTGAAATAGGATGAGCAAATCATGCCCTCACCCTGATAAGGTGATACTTCCCTCACATATGTCTGTACAATAAAATGCAGCTCTGCAATCCAATTGCGTTCTTACAGTTGCCTCGCAACAACACTTCATCACACCCTGCTCCTTGGCACTGATGGTGAGAGTGAAATGCTTCAGACAAAAGCAATTATGACAGATCAGTCACAGAAGGGAGAAAAGAGGAAGGAGGATCTGCTGTTTAAATCTGCTGGTAATTACAGAAAAAAATAAAATATATATATATTTCTTAATGAGGCCTGAGGTGCTCGCATTGCCGCATCATTAAATGCCTGTTATTTTTATTTTTTTTACTGAAAGCGCAGTTACAAATGCAATAAAGAAAAACAAAATGTGTCTATTCATGCAGACACTTGAGAGCCGCATCACCTTGGGTGTGTTTATATTATACCTTTCTTACATGCGCTCTCTTAGAGATAAAAACATTTTCAATCCCTTTGAGAAATTCCTTTTTGCCCTGTTCTTCCCTTCCTTTGGTCCAACATCTTTGTGGGTCTCTTCAGTGGAAACCACACAGTGGATAACTTCACTTGACATTTACATGCATGAGCAGGGAAGAGCTGCAGTACGAACAGTGTCATTTACATCCTCCCAGCAACTCCTATTCAAGCTCTTATTCATGTCAGGGGCTCCTCTGGGTGCATTTTGAGTGCAACCAGCTAAGGGGATGGAATTTGCTCTGGCAGTTTTGCCTTTAATCTCACATTGTTTCAGTGGAATGTGAGAACAGCATGTATACAGCATGCAGGGATGTCTTCAGGTTGGAGCATTTTGCACCATTTTATTTGCCCCTCTCATGCCTCTGAAGAGGAAGGTGGGCAACATATTCAAAATAAAGACTGTGCCCAGCGAGGTAAATCGAAGGAAAGCAGTCAGTGGTTTCTCATCAATAAAACCACAGAGTAATTAGAGAAAGCACTTGAAAGCCAATTTGCGAGTTGACAAATGATCAATCTTCATCTGTAACACAGCCACAGAAGCATGCGGCAGCAGTGGCGGATGTGGTGACAAATGGCTTGCCTTTGCTAGCTAGCGTCTCATTGTCTTTGAAGGACTGATGCTGGCTGCAAAGGTAGAAATCCTTCTGTTTCTCCTATCAGTGCAAACCACCTTCACCTGGAATGAAATGAACAAAAGGAGCACATCACTACTTCTGTGCTCCTTTTCGCTTCATGTGTTTAAGAGACATATGCTACTGGTAATCAGTTAAGCTGTCCTGTGCAGAACGGTAATGACAAGGTTTGTATGAAGGGAACAAATGCAAGGTAAAAAAAAACAATTGAAGTGTCACAATGTTTTTATTTCCCTTGCTGCAAAATCGCTCATGGAGCAAATTAATTTCGTTTTTATTTCATGCTAAATTGAATTGCCCTTCGGTTAGCCAATGTGTTTAATTTATCCGAATCACACACCCAAAAACCTTATAGGCCTTCCTTTACCATCCGAAGCGTTTGCTCTCGTGCTTACTCTGAGACCTTATTAATTAGTTTGCTTTATGACAGAGACAGCCCCTGTTTTAAACCATGTCATAAACCGCCCCCGCATGGCTGCTGTTCTACTAGGCAGCTATTAAATAAACCCTCGCGGCACACTCCTCGCACTGCTCCAAATGACAGATGCAACCCGCTCCCCTCGGCCGCACCTCTCCCCGGCTCGCATTGATCCTCCTCTGAATAGATTTGGACACAATAATTCAGCAGCCAGGTAAATTGGAATAACTCTGACCATTAGTGAATTAGTTTGCTCTTTAAAATCAGCCATTGATCCCCCCCGAGCTGAGCTGATTGGTTGCTGACCAACCAGATCATTTAATTATCCAACAGTGTTGCTTGCTCAGCCATGTTTTCTGAAGGTCAGGGTGCCACGGCAGTCCTTTTTTTAAAAGATACGACAGGAGCGAGGCGAGAGATTCAGAGAAAAAGGGAATCCAGTACAAATTCAGTTAGCCGCGGCCCGCCTTCCCATTCCTCCGATGTTTCCCAGCAATTGCAAGTGGCAGACCATTACTGCGCCTCTCCAGACATCGCTGTGAGCTGTGCAATAATAATTCTCAGACTTCATACAACACTGGTTTGGCATATTTAGATGCAGCTCTGCTCGCTCTCTCCTCATTCTGTCATTGCTTTATATCTCCCATATTAACTCACATTGAGGTCGTATTAATATGATTAGGTTAAAATAACCCAGAGGAACATTTTCTTGTAGGCTGCCTGCCATACATAACCTTGCGTCAAAGGTTTTGCTTCACTACGCACATTATATCTGTATCAGTGTGAATTCATTTGCTCTGAGGCAGTCATGCTGATAACAGTTCAGAGAGAACTCCATCTGCTAATGTCCAGACTTTTCAAGCTACAAAATGTAGGAAATAAATAGTACATATTCGTGACCAAGTGTCATGCACAAGCAATAGAGAGATAGGTAGTGCAGAAATACAATATATCTGCTCTAATTCCCTTGAGTCTACCTGTCTCCCTGCTAAAGGCTTCATTCTTCCCTGATCTCCTGCCTCCCGGGGATTTGGAATACAAATAAGGAGAACAAGCCTTACCATTCTTACGAACTTTAGAGAATAAAGAGGGACACTTAGGGGCCCACACAGGGGAGAGAGGAATTGATTGGCAAAGCTAGTGATGGGTCCAGAATGGAGATTGAATTTCCTTGAATGAACCAGAATGGAGGAGGAGTTGCGGCATGAATAAGGCTGTTTAAAAAGAGGATGGAGGAAACAAGCCTCCCTTGTCCTGTCTTGTGATTTCCTGAAGCAGACATCCTCCCCTTTTTACCCTGCTTATTCAAGGGTAAACGTGATCCACTCTCTGTCTCCTCCACTCTGCAAATAACATTCATCTGCAAATAACAGAAGACAAACAATATTTCTGTAACACCAACAACGTTTTTTAAATGGATTGCATGCCAGATTTGGGATCTGCGAGATATGAGTTCATGCAGACACAGGACAGAAATACCACAGGAGGGAGAATTTGAAAAATGTGATTTCACCTTAAGGTTGATGGAGTTGAGTGGACTGCATTGGATGCTTTCTGTTGAGTAATCGAACAAACACCTTTCACCAAAACATGTCATTTGCTAACATTTTGGATTGATTGATGTACCAGCACATTAAGGCCCTGAAAATCAAGGTTGACTTGTGATGCAATTTTGTTGGTAGGGTGTCGGTCAATGATAACGTCCTTTTTTCATTTTTCTTCTCATATTTTTTATTTCATTTCACCAATTGTCCTTTGTAAAAAAATCTAAATTGTTGATGACAGTGTGTCAAAATCAGCTGGTGTTACACCTTAGGGAACCCTAGGGTTGGTTGTTAGAGTTATTGAACAGTAAGCACCACTGCAGCCTCTAACTGGACCCAAGTGACACTTACAGATACGTCTAGATGCCGTTTATTGTGCAGTAGCTGAGCAGATACTTATCAAGCCAGCTGCAAACGGACATTAGCAGTGCACTGTCCCCCCCGGTAAATGTTTGTTTGGTGTCAACAAGCTAAGGTGCAGGACAACACTTGTGCTCATGTTTGTAAGTTAGACACAAAGGGCACTTTAGCAGGAAGCTAATGTGGTTGTTGTTAAGTCTGAGACTTGCGTGTTATGTAGCTGGCTACTCTCTGGCTCAGTGTGACCATCTGCTCTGCCTATGATAAAACACTATGGTACTGCCTTATGTAAGATTTGATTGGCCGCATCGAAAACAAGGTCTCCATCTGTGTAGACAGATACAGGAACTGTATTGTGTCACATTAATTCACAACCATGTGACACCATTATGAAACAAAAAATATACATTTATCTCCTGTTGTTTGCGTTTCTTGCTGAAACAGAACGCAGAGCATGTTATTGACATTGCAGATAGCCGAAACAAACTAAGAATATTAAGGAAGCCACTTTGTTTGACATTGAATCCACAGTAGTCCAGTAGTAGATCGGTTAAAGGCAGAAAGCCATCATCCCTTCAATGCTGCACTTGTCTTTCTTTAACCTACCTTGATGTTAGTGTGACACTGGCTATTGTAGTTATTCATGAATAACAGAGGGAGTGGGTGAATCATCAAATCCAGTGAGTTTCCATCAATATAATTTGACCTTTGAAACGTTTGCGAATATACAGTTTACAGTTTTTCTCCTAAAAGATACAGTTGCAGTATTTTGTTAATATCACCTGCAGGTCGCCAGATTTCCTCCCAAAGCATCAACATTTGAGCAGGGTTTGCATATGCAGTCCCATCTCAGTACCAGTGAGGGACTGGCTATAGTACATGGCCCCCATCCAGTTGTTAAATTGCCACTGCGGTTCTCCACCAAATTATTTGGCTCTCCTTGTGATGCTATTGAACTGTTTTTCTACAACGCACAACAGTTCTCGTAGGACCTGGACAGCAATTATTAACCAAATGTGTTATCTCCTCCCAAGCTAATTTAACATCATCCGCCCTCAGTGGCTTATTTACATGCTGAGTATTTGCTCTTGATGAGTCAGGACTTTTTGAAAGTGAACATCAGTTTATTCCTTAGAGAGTAAACTATATTTGTGTGATAAAAGCCCCTGACTGTTCTCTGTGGCATCCACATTTAAACTAAAAGCATGGCGTGACATAGAGTCTGCATTTTGGAAAGGGAAGTATTACAGTGTATTTGATTTCCAATCCTAGCCCATTTCCAGCTGTGCAGCTGGTGCACTGCACCACATGGCTCCAACCCCAAAAATACCAAAGAGTCCATCAAACCACCCCATGTGGACAGTGTTTAAAGCCAGCTCGAATTGATTTAGTAAAGTGGGCCCTTCAGATATTGATGTTGATATCCAGAACATTCATGTAATTCAAGCCTGTTGTTTTCTATCATAGGATCCTTTTGGACTGGGAAAATACTTCACACAACAAAAAGATGGCCACTTCCATATCATAATGAGAGCTTGGTGGCCACGATGAATCATATTTGTCTACTAAACATTTTGTGAATTGGGGCTGTTTGTAAAACCAGACTGCTTTTTTATGTATCCTTATATTTTGGTGTAAGGTGTGATAATGTTCAGATGCAAAAATCACACGGCGGACATTCGGGCATGAGATAAATAACATTTCCTGGCAGTACAAGATAGAGAAAACGAAGTATACAGATATAAACAGGCTTATAGAATATAGCATTGATAAATGACTCTCATCATGGGGCCATATGAATATTAATGTACTCACTACAGGACGTTTCCGGGATCCAGACAGCAGTGACGCCTCAGGTGATGGAAATGACGAAGCCACTGGGTCAACTGCACGACTGATTTTCATTTTAGGGAGGCAACAAAATGCACGCCTGAACTATAGCGATAAGGTTCCATAATGTACGGTATGTAAATCAGAGTTAGGGGTTAGCTATGGATATTCCACCAGACAACATTTTTTTTAATGCCAAATGTATTGTGTTCCTGCTATCTGAAAATGTGTTGTTTTGTGGCGAAACCTTAAGCACATGTTGCACAGCCTGAACCATAGAAGAGAATATAACCGATTTCCTAAACATAGCAGGATGGCCATATTCATTTGTGTGGTGACCATTACGTAGAAATACACTGAACAAAAATATAAACGCAACACTTTTGTTTTTGCTCCCATTTTTCATGAGATGAACTCAAAGATCTAAAACATTTTCTATATACACAAAATAACCATTTCTCTCAAATATTGTTCACAAATCTGAAAAAAATCTGTGATAGTGAGCACTTCTCCTTTGCCGAGATAATCCATCCCACCTCACAGGAGTGGCATATCAAGATGCTGATTAGACAGCATGATTATTGCACAGGTGTGCCTTAGGCTGGCCACAATAAAAGGCCACTCTGAAACGTGCATTTTTGCTTTATTGGGGGGGTCTGGGGAGGTCCGAAAACCAGTCAGTATCTGGTGTGAGGGGTAGGGTTAGGGTTAGGGTTAGGGTAATGTTGTGAATCGAGTGGCCCATGGTGGTGGTGGGGTTATGGTATGGGCAGGCGTATGTTATGGACAACAAACACAGGCCACTCGATTCACAACATTACCCTAACCCTAACCCTACCCCTTACATATGAGCTTCAACAAAAGAAAGACAAATGCACAATTCTGGCTTAGTGCGGACGGTAATCCAAAAATGTGTTTTAGATTTGTTTCTCAATAATGAATATTAAACACTTTGTGCCCTACTGACGTGGGGTGTAATCAGCCAATCTCTTTTGTTCTGAACTATACGACCACGACAAGCAGTTCAATGTCCGTTATACTCTCATTTTATTTCAATGGTCCTAACATATTTAATACAACACATACTCTATATAGCCTGGGTCTATAAAAGGACAGTATTTGCTTATGTCACTATTTAAAACTGTTTTTTTTAAATAACTATTGTGGACTTATATTAACGAGCAAAATGGTGCATTTCCTTTTTTATTTCTGCTTGGTGTTCCACAGTAAAGACTCAAGATGCATCATTTATGATGACTTTAAATACAATTGTATTTACTATAACATCCTCAAGGGCTAGGCTAGGCTTTCTTCCAAGGCTTTTCTTTTGGTTATCTAAATTAACCGAAAAGTAAATTAACTCATAAACACATTTCTTTATTTTTTTAACTGACACATTTGTCATTGAAAAAGCGGTTTAACTTAATCCTTCTTAAATTGGCCTGTTGAGTACACTTTGTTATTTTGTCTTTGCTGCTGAGTACCTTGTGAAAGGGTGAAAGAAAAAGTTTGTTTTCCTTTGCTGAAAATCCTAAATTGATAGTTGAGATTTCAATACAATATGTTTCTAAGAAGTGATTTCAAATCCAATTAGTAATACAATTAGAGATATTTAAATGATCTATGTTTGTTACTGGTACTGATGAAAAAAGAGGCGGTGCTTAAATATAAAACACAGAGATAATTCAAGGCATCATAAAAAACCGACAAACTAATTTCAACAGTGATAGTGACAGACAAAAGTAATTCCCTTTAAGTATGCCACTGTGATTGTTTTGTATCTTTTGCAATCAAGTAGTTCATCATCTATTTAACAGGGAAAGATTAGACCCATTACATTTTCCCTGCTCTTTTATGATGTGTTATTGTCTAATGAACCATGAAAGGGGGGAGGATTTTTTGCATACAGTAGCATTTCATGGCACACTGTTGGGTGCTCCACGGCCACGGGCCAACGTTCTTAAACGCAATTACTGATGAAAATCGTTTCCTTATCAGTAAGAGACTAAGACATAATTTCACTGCCAAGTGGATAATAATATCAGTCAATGCAAAATGAGGAAATGGATAATTTCAATGTTCTGGTCAAATGTTACAATTATTTTTGGTGATTTTGTTCTTTCTTTAGGCAGGATGTGATGCTGGTAATGTTGTACCTTGTTCGCAATGTGTTTCATTTAACATTCTTTCAAAGGAAAATAAATTGGAGATTGTGCCGTATTGTTTAATACATCACAATATTAGTTTTACTGATGTATTTTAAGTTGGCATGAGTTACATTTACTGTACATTTTCCCATCCAGGCTGTGGTAGGTGTGTATTGTCCGCTGCCTCTGTGATAGTTTGAATAAAGAAAAAGTAAATTGGGCCTTGTTTAAATCTGGTTTTAGACAAACCTCTTCCTGCTTCTTTGCTGATACTGTATGTGTTAGCAATTTATATGTTTCTAAAATATTTATAGACTAAGGTCATATTTAGTATTAAAGTGCCATTTTATAGAGCTAAGGGCAATAATACAATTGTAATACCCATCCCTAGCCGCTTTAGTGAAACAAAATGGAGTTTTTATTTTGTATTTGATGAAAAAGCCAATCTTTTGGATCAACATTAGTTTTAACAATTCATGAAGTAGCGAGTCGATAGTTGAAAGTTTCCTCCAGTGGTAATTGACACCGCTGGGAGATGGCGTCCTTCCACATTAGTGGCTGGGTGTCATAACATATCGTAAAGCAGACTTCTAACCTTGTCAGAACTTATCATGACACCAATTAGATGTAGAAGAAAAAAGAGACAGCCACACAGCTGAGGATGTACTTCATGCTCATCTGCAAAAGGGTAGCAGTTTTTGTATGAAGAGGCGCAATCTGTGTGACTTTCCAAAAAACTCTAGGGACGCATGAACGGTGAACAATCTCAGAAAGAACAGAAAATAAATACATATCATGTCACGGTAAAGTGGCAATGACAAGGGCACTATCTTATTTGTTCGGTACAACCCAATTAACCTCACTCTATGACATCCTCTTGTAACGCTAAAATAGACTTTGTCATGTAACAGCTCTCTTTTTTTGTCTCCCTCCCTCCTTCCCTCCCACCCTCCTTCCCTCTTCTTTTCTCTCCCATCAGGTCTCCACATAATGGAGCGAGAATGAACAGAGAGCGGCTTAAAAAAAAGCATGAACTGGAGGTTTATTGAGGTCATCTGCTTCCTGTTTATATGGGACCATATAACAGTTCAGTCTTCCCGCCAGGACCCGTTGGCCACTGAGCAACATGTCACCAAGCAATATGACTGGCTCATCTCTGACCGTGGACCTTTCCACCACTCTCGGAGTTATCTATCCTTTGTGGAAAGATTCCGCCAAGGATTTACGACCAGATATAAAATTTATAGGTGAGTCCACTTTCAACCGGTGTACTGTTGCCACGCATGCTTTTTAAGAATCTGTCTGTTTTAATGGCTTTTTCTATTTTGAGTTTTTAGCTGCAAAAAGCTGCACTGTGTACATTTTTATTTTAAGTGTGCATACTGACTTGCAAGAACTCTCAGCACTGTGAACTCCTTTTTCTTAAATTAATAACGCACTCTGCTAGGACCTTCACTCCACTCCAAACATTCAAATATTCTGGACCCAAAACTTTACATAATCCCATTTAAAGTCTTCCCCATGTATTTCAAAATACATACATCCATATTTTAGGTGCAGGCTTTTGTTTATAGTCTTCAAACCCAAGCCATTACATTTTCATTGATATTTCCAAGTTTAACTGATCACATTAGTAGCCAAACAATACGTTTCACACTTCAGAATTGAAACTCACTGGTTTTAACTGGCTATTGATGAAGTCAATAGTTCAGACACATTGTCCATCCATCCATCCATCTTCTCCCGCTTATCCGTGGTCGGGTCGCGGAGGGTAGCAGTTCCAGCAGAGAGCCTCAAACGTTCCTTTCCCTGGCCACATCAACCAGGTCTGACTGGGTCAATTTTGCACATATCAAAATAAATGTTGATGTGTTATGTTTCAATGATCACCCTAACCCTAAACTTTACGCAGACAATTCGAAATGCTTCTGCTTTTACACCACTGATCACTCATTTGTATCAGTGTTCCACTGTAACAATGTATTCTCGTTAGCACATTTTACATTTAATATATTCATTATAATGTCCACATTCTACCTGATTTGTTTATTTTCAGCTAACTTCTCCTTATTTGTTACATACGGAGTACAAGGTAGAGAAATAAGATGGTTAGAAACCCTCTTCCTCAGAATGATGTGCTTTGATTCCCTTAGATCCCAAGTCCCTAATCAGTATCGAAAGACTGTGAGAGTAAGAGAGTCATTTGCTTCATTTGAGTTTGTTTTCTGTCTCTCTGCTCCCTCTCTCTTGGTAACTTGCCACAGCCCCCGGTCCCCACTGGCTTTCGTGCCTTGATATTGTCACATGAACAGTAAACAATGCATTTGCATAATATGTAACTTGACAGAGCGGGATGTTGCACAGAGATATGAATCTCAGAGGCAAAACTTCTGAGGCCTCGTTCCAAAGACTCTGCACAGCCGTCAAATGCTGTCTGTGAAGCTGCAGTGATTTATTAAAACAGAGGGTGTGTGTTTGCATGATGGGGCTGCTGGGAATGTTGCCGGGCCCAGGTGGCTCCTGTTGTTTCTCCCTCTTAACAAACCATTAGTGGCATCAAACTCAGCCATCAGTGCTAGAAATTATTTTCCTCGTGACAAGACAATTAATTTTCACATTAAGAGTGTGAAGAATTGGATGTGTTTCTCGTTAAAAATTAGATGGCAACAATTAACATTTCACATTCACATCTGTCAGGCATCTGTAACACGGGCAGACAAAGTGTGATAGATTTCTTTTACAGCTACAGTATGTTTTAAGTGATACCCCTAAAAAGACATATCCATTACTAACATGAACACTATACAATAGAGTCTAGTGTACCCTACTTTTTTTTTCTAGTGAAAGGTTATATACCTGTAGTATTTAGTAAATAATCATAAACAGTTGATCCAAGGCTGTGAAACATTCTCCCAAAGGAACAAGCATTTCGTAGGTTTTTCATCCCCACTTGGACCAGCAGTTATTCTCAATGATTAGTACATCTTCAACCATAGCGGGGGGGGTGGACGGAATACGTGACATCAGCTGGTGTATTGTTTGGTTGGAATAAAATCATACGTACCCTCGGCACATGATTGCCCAGCCGTGCTCTACTCTAACCAGCAGTGAGAACTGAATCGCTCTGTAAATTTCCCCCGGGACTTTCTCCGCCTCGACGATTTAGTGCTGGAAAGCGGTTGGATCAGATTTGCAAAGAGACAAAGCATCCATACTTTCAGGGTTCTCTTATCGAGGTAGATTACCCCGGCGGCGCGCTGCGTGGACAATGCCAACCTGATCAGCAACAAACAAATCTGCCCCATCTTTAATGACATAACCTAATTTATAGGATAAACACAGATTTAGGATGTGCCAGCCTCCTGTCGAGTGCTCCGGAAAGGTCACAGTCACTTGAAGGGGAACGACGCAGCGCAAGGCACCAATTAATCCCTCCCTCTAGACGTATGTCTCCTAAAGAAATGATTGGAGTGCGTTTTGTATAAGTAATCGTCACCACTGTGTCACTGCTGATGCGATCTTCAAAATGTAATTCCTTCCCTTTTTTTCTTCCCTGTTATCGTACGCCTAGCTGTACATTTCCTATATGATATTCATCAGTCACAAGAAAAAGCCACTTTCACTGCTTGCTTCATACTGCTGCTGTATCCGACCTGCAGCTGAATAATGTGTATCATTGTGTGCTTCAGTTAGTGGTGAAACTCGATGGCCTGCTTTGCTCACACTATAGCATCTCTCATTCTGTTGCTTGTACTCTATTATGGGGTCGAATGTGTTTCAGATAATGCGTGTTCTCTCTTTGGTCTTTGTTCACAGAGCTCTATCTCAGGTTCTTGTGTGCCTGACTGAAAAACCAATATAAATGCAAATCTGTTTGCCATTAATGCATTTTAAAGCCCTCAAATCAGCATTGCACTGTAATCAAAGGACCAAGATGAGGACTGTTATTTAGAATACAAATATTTATGAAAATGAATAGTTCTGATGGATCACACTTTGAAAAGACATGCAGTGAAAGAAGTGAATGAATAGACAGGGTTGATAGAGCCACTCTTGTCAATGGACCAAGGCTTATGAGGACCTCAAATAAATCTATCCAAGGTTTTGAACCAAAGGATGTGATGTCCTGTGACAGTATAATGTTTGGAAATGAAACGAAAACTCAGTCAATGTAAACCTTCAGAACCTCTTCATGTTATCCTTATTCTCCAGCGATATTGAAGAGTTGTTTAGATATTTTCTGGTCGCGTTGCTGTGTATGAAAGCGCTGATGTAAAACAAAACATACAATTGTGAATAATAGGTCAAAGTAGCAAATATCAATCAGTTAAAAACCTAAATAAAGTAAGGAAACATAACGGAATGTACTCACAATACAGCTCAATTTATAAACATTTAATTCATTAGCGAAATAGAAACATGTTATTTGTGATGCTGGATCAAAAAAGCACAGAAATAAAAACATTATAACAGTTTGCATACTGAAAATCCCTTAGTTTCCTTTATTATCACATTCACACAATGTTTTGAGCCATACTGTATGTTCTTCTTTTGACTGCTCTTCAACAAGCTTGCAAAGCAATGACAGAATCAGTCAAAATACGCACTTATGTATAATGATATTAAGTGTCATTAATTTTCCATTAAAAAGGAAAATTGAGACATTGTATGTTCTCATTCATAACACTCCGTTCGATGTCTCACTATGGGATGCGCCTCATCGCGGAGCAAACAGAAGCATAAATCTCATTACGCCAATCCTGATTGGCTGGTGATCTTGACGTCAGCGTCAGGGAATTCACCCCTTATAAGTAGCTTGCGCCACGACGCATGCGTCAGTCAAACACCTCTTCTCGCTTCAGAGCACATCTCTATAGTAGCCGGATAAGCTTAACGGTCCACAGACTGAACCCAAATAAAACCATTTCGGTCGACGGGCGCTCGCCGGCTACTCCTTCTGCTTCGCAAGAAGACGGTAATACTAACGCCAGTTAGTATTAAAATCGACCTCGCCCTTTCTTTCCCCGGAAAGTAAGGTAAGGTTTTGATTTTTCTCAAGCTAGCTACGCACCTGTTACTAGCTAGCTTCCCCTTACTTACTTCTCTCTCACGGAGGAGAAAAGGATTAGAAGTATATTGACACACCAGTCAATATTCTTTGAGAACAAAGGACCCACACCGTCCCTTTTTCTCCGGATTAAGGACGGGTTGGTAACACTTTTTCTCTCAACGACGTACCTGTTACGAGCGGGTCCTCTCCGTGTCAGGCCGGGACCCCGGTGGCGGCAAGAGACGCGGGAACGGAGCCCCACGCCTCACCAGGCGGGAGCTCCCGGCGAGACCTCACCATGGTCTCGCCCGTGGAGGATGTCCTGGAATTAGACTACATGGAGGACGAAGAGGACACCTCTGAGTTCCTCCTGTCTGATTCGGATGAGCAAGAAGAAGATATCTTCATGTCATCGGCTCAAACGGCAAAGCTGCGAGCGATGGCTGCTCTCCCGGGCGATAGCACACCAGCTTCGCCCTGTCTGAGCATGGACCTGCAGGCCGCGTGTCAGCGCACTGCGTCCAGGCTAGACATCCCGTGGCCCGAAATAGCCAAGGAGACCGCCAGGTCCCGTTACGAGGGGAGACATTCTCCCCAAGCAACGAGGACAAGGAGGCAACTCCTCCCGGTCTTCCCGGAGATGTTGGATGAGGTGTCGGTCTCGTGGAGGGACCGACCCTTTAGCAACAAGGCCCCAATCCAGAGTGCCTCCTCCCTAGACTGCAACGGTATGGAGAGGCTCGGCCTACTCCGCATACCGCCAATGGAACTGCTGGTGGCAGCCCACCTCCTACCGAGGATGGGCCCGTCACCAAGCAGGAACCCCACGCTGCCAGTGAAGGTGGACCGTTTCCAGTCGACCATGACTGAACGGTCCTACAGAGCCGCAGCGTTGTCCGCCATGGCTCTGAACGTTTCCTCACTGCTAACCGCATACCAAGCGGAGCTCTGTGAGGATATGTCGAGTAATCCTGGACTGGCCGTTCTGGACGAGTTGGTCACAGACATTTGTCTCTGTGTCCAACGCTGCGCCGTCCAGGCCACGGGCAAAACAATGGGGATCATGGTGGTGCAGGAAAGAGCTAGATGGCTCAACCTCACCAACCTCCCAGACCGGGAAAAGGAGGATGTGCTTGACATGCCCATCATTCCCGAGGGGATTTTCGGCTCCGCTCTTGCCTCCATACAGAGGAGATGCGAGTTGAAAAAGAAGGAGGACGAGGCCCTCCACCTCTGCCTCCCTCGAAGGGCCCTTCGTCCAAGCTGCCCCGAACCCTGCTCGGTTAAAAATACCGAAAACGCAGAGGTCGCAGTCCGCCGCGAGTCCCCAGCCCAGGTAGGGGACGAGGGCGAGCTGGCCTAGAAAATCTCCGGTTCCGGCTGCAGCCCAGGCGCAGCCAACCCAGAATTTCGGCCAGCAGTCGAGGAAGAAGAAGCGAGCGGCGTGACAGCCCCTCCTTCTCCCCTCTGTCACAGAGCTGGAAGTCTACGGTTCCCCAGCTCTAAATGTGTTCCCGCCGCCTCGAGAGATGCCTCAACACCATCCTCAAGTCCGCATAAACACATGTCACACACTTATTGATTCTTCTGTCATAAAACATTTTCCGCTGACGCATCCAGGCTTCGAGCCATAATGAAAAGAAAAACAATAAAAACAATAAACTGTCCGTCAACTGTTCCCCTTCTGAGAGCAGCTACGGCCTCTCTCAAAGGGCGGACAATTGACGGGTCTGTGAAGGCACCACCGTCACGCGCATGCGCAGTGCCGGCTGGGGCTGTAAAGGCACCACCGTCACGCGCATGCGCAGTGCCGGCTGGAGCTGTAAAGGCACCACCGTCACGCGCATGCGCAGTGCCGGCTGGAGCTGTAAAGGCACCACCGTCACGCGCATGCGCAGTGCCGGCTGGGGTTGTGAAGGCACCACCGTCACGCGCATGCGCAGTGCCGGCTGGAGCCGTAAGGGCACCACCGCCACACGCATGCGCTGTGTCGGTGGGGATTGTCGAAATGGGGCACCACGGTGCTCAGACACTGGAGGGCCCCATAACACAACAAATAGAGACTCAGAGGGGAAGAGACGTGACATGGCTCTAAGGAGCATACAGCGGGAGATGCTCACGACATCTGCTTGGGTTTCTCAAGACAGTTACACAGCTTTTAGCGGTGTTTCTCACCCTAAAACGCTTTCTGCCTTTCCTCAGGGGACATCACGTCCTCGTGAGGACAGACAATACGACCACAATATCGTATATTAACCGCCAAGGTGGTTTGCGTTCTCTCCAGTTACACACACTGGCGCGCAAACTGATCCTATGGAGCGGTAGACGTCTCCTCTCTCTGAGAGCGACGCACGTACCGGGAGTGATGAACCTCGGGGTAGATCTGCTGTCCAGAGGTATACCACTTTATGCAGACTGGACTCTACATCCAAGGATTGTGAGCCAGCTGTGGGTGCGTTACGGCAGAGCCGCGGTGGATCTGTTCGCATCGAAAGACAACACTCAGTGTCAGCTGTTCTTTTCGATGCACGATCTAAATGCACCGTTAGGCGTGGATGCACTCGCGCACAATTGGCCCCCGGGCCTTCTGTACGCGTTCCCACCCCTGGCTCTGATACCCCCAACTCTGTCCAGAGTGAGAGAGCAACGCCACACACTTATCCTGATAGCTCCGCACTGGCCAGCTATGTACTGGCTAGCGGAGATATATCAGCTGCTGTGCGGGCAGCAAGGCAGCTCCCACTACGCAGGGACATATTGTCCCAAGCGGGGGGGGGCGATATTTCACCCACACCCAGAGCGCTTGGCTCTATGGGCCTGGCCCGTGAGTGGTACAATCTGAATACAGTGTGACATGAAGCTGACCCTGGCAGCTTCCAAGCGAGCCAGTGGCACTCATGCGCTATCTGTACAGTCTTCATGCACTCAGTTCGCCCCAGGGCAAACAGAGTGTGGTTGAAGCCCAACCCTGCCTTTATCTTAAGGCGGTTGGTTCAGGTACCACATTTGACATTGAGGCATCCTCCCCGCCACTGTATTCCTCCGGGGAACAGCGGCCGGATTTGCCGTGTCCAGCCCGTGCTTTACGCACGTACAGGGACAGATCAAGGGTGCTTCGTCATAATGACCAACCCCTTGTGTCCTGGGCTAACCCTTATAAGGGCAAGCCTGTTACTAAGCAACGGCTCTCCCACTGGTTTGTGGAAGCAATTGCTTTGGGGCCCATACGAGTCAGAGTTCGCAGGCACCCTCGGGTCCGCGAGCTCTTTCGACTCAGGGTCTGGCTGCATCCTGGGCTCTGTCCAGGATGTCTCCCATCAAAGACATTGGTGCAGCGGCGAGCTGGTCCTCGCCGCTCACTTTTATCCGCCTCTTAACAGGCTGGACGTTCTGCTCCCAGTGTGACTCAAGCAGTGCTGGGCACCTGGTTGAGTCAGAGCTCTACCTGTTAAGTTCTGGTTGGTTTGGTGATTTTCGAGATAAGCTCGTCTGACAATACGGGAGCTACAATTTCCCATAGTGAGACATCGAATGGAGTGTTATGAATGAGAACTATAGGTTACTTACGTAACCCCAGTTCTCAGAGTAACATGAAGTGAGATGTCTCACCAGACGGCCCTCCTTGCTATGGTGAAGCGAGAAGAGGTGCTTATTTTGAATGACGCATGCGTCGTGGCGCAAGCTACTTATAGGGGGTGAATTCCCTGACGCTGACGTCAAGATCACCAGCCAATCAGGATTGGCGTAATGAGATTGATGCTTCTGTTTGCTCCGCGATGAGGTGCATCCCATAGTGAGACATCTCACTTCATGTTACTCTGAGAACTGGGGTTACGTAAGTAACCTATAGTTTTCCTGCACTGTTGAAGATAATTGCGAAGCCAATATAATTTATGTTATCAGTCTATGATATCCTATATTAATTTTCAGACTCATTAAAACCTTTGAGATTGCTTGCACATATATATTAGCAAAATGGGCATGCTCTGCTCGAAAAAAATACATATAATTTCTATGATTATTTCGTGTTGATATATCTATTTAATTGCTTGCATTTAAATAGCTGAGACAAATCCTCTTTTCTTTAAAAAAAAAAGAAGATAATTGGGTGTCTAAGTTTCTGTAATACAGTTTATAGAAAGGAGCATTTTATTGATTATACAAACACTGATTTCCCAACAAAAAACTAACATGTCACACTTTCTAAAGCTATTTACAGTAGATAGCTAGCTAGTCAAAAGGCGTATCTTAGCTTAGCTTAGCTCATCTTAGTTTGAAAATTGGAAACAAAATAGAAATGCTCTTAACATAAAACAAGGCCAACTTTTTGCTGATAAAAAAACGTACGTAAAAGTAATTGGCATAATAATAGTTGTGTATCCACATAATGAGTCTTCTGAAGAGCAAGCTATTAGCCACGGAAATGTTGTGCAATTTCTTCACTTCCAGTTCATTTCTACCAAAAGGACATATCTATATATATATATTCCACAAGAATGGAACCTTGTGGAACCCCAACAGGGTTGACTAGGTAGGGGGATTTGGTGTGTTTTGGTCAATGGTACCAAATCCCCTTACCTTGTCAACCCTGTTGGGGTTCCACAAGGTTCCATTCTTGGACCATTACTGTTTTCTCTGTACATTAATGACTGGCCTATGTCCTGATTTGAATGTACAAATGTATGCCGATGATGCGGTCATCTTTGTACAGGGGAAAAATACTGAAATAATCACATCCTGTCTCTCAAATGCATTGGACAAGGTTCAACACTGGCTGAGCAACATTTGCTTACAGTTAAATGCAAAAACACAGTATGTATTATGTTCAGTAAACGACCAGTCAAAATTGAAGGATCCAATGTGTTTTTAAACGGAGCAGAATTAGAACACTTCCACCACTTCAAGTATCTTGGAGTCATACTGGACTCGAACTTGACTTTTAAGAAACATATTAAGAAAGTATCCAATACCGTTAAATTCAACTTGCAACATTTTAAACAAATCAGATCTTTCTTAACTGTCAATGCTGCAAAGTCATTCCTCCACTGTATGATTCTATCCAGCATTGAATATTGTTTTACAAACTGGTCGTTTGCTTGTGCCACAAACCTGAAACCCATAGAACAGCTGTATCAAGGTTTTTGACAGAAAGTCAAATTCATACCACCACTGTACCATCCTTGAAAAACACAATTTGTTGAGTTTTGACAATTTAAAGTATTTTAAAAGTATGTGCTTTTTTATAAATGTTTACATGGACTGGCCCCCCTCCCCCATTAGGGGAATTCATCCACAGAAAACACACTGGATGCTGCACTAGGTCAGAAACCAGAGGAGACTGTGAGGTCCACCGCAGACGGACCACTTTTGGACAAAATGTCCTCTCTCATTATGGAATAGCCTCCCAACTGAGATACGGGATTGTCCCACTCTCAATAGCTTTAAAGGTCAACTCAAAGAATGGTTGAGAAACAAACAGAAGTGTAATCACAGCTAAATGCACTTTAACACAGGGGTATCTCCTCTTGCACTTTATGTAGCACTTTTTTTCTTTCACTTTATATGTCGTAGCTGCTATATTGTCCTGCCATGTGGTAAATACTTGTGTACTGTATGCTGCTCTTGCTCTTTTGCACTTTTTGCATATCATGTATTTTGTTTTTGCTATGTTTGTAAAAATGTAATTTTCTTAAATGTTTTATGTGAGGGACTGCGGATGGAAAGTAGCTCAAAGCTAAATTCTGGCACTGTTACGCTTGACACAGTTGAATGTTTTAAGTGTTCATTACTGTGCGTTGTCCCTGCCAAATAAACGATTCATTAAAAATAAATAAATAAAAATATCCCATTCATGTAGATTTTTATATAGGCTTGAATCCTTTAACACTCAGCTTTAACACCAGTTTTGATAGGCATAATGTGGTTGGACTTCAATACAAACACAAGCATAAGAAGCACATGCACATTATGCATATCTCTAACTGAACATTTCCTTCATGATATTAATTATTCCTAACTAATCAGTCCACAGATAACCACTTGATCAGCACAAAACCCTGAATGAATTATCTGGAGCTGTAATTTGCATTTGCAAACAACTTCCTTTATTCAGTCTCTAATTTAAACCGTTCATCAAACAGCTCTGCAACTTGAGACTCACTTCACCTTTTATTCCAGATTTTGTATCCTCATCTTTCTTTTGAGTTATTGTTAGCATAATATTGTTTGTTGTGTTGTATTTTACCTTTTTTGATGAACAATGAGCTAAGATAAAAGCACATTGCGTCTCCTCATGTGTTCAGTGTGGATATATCTGTCAGTGCTGATCTGGGCTCCATTTGTTTTAAATAGAAACAAGGTGGAACATTTGTCCGACTCAGGTCTTGAATTAGTTTGGATGAGCCATCTGTAATTGGAAAGAGCGAATGAAGGCGGATTTGATGTAGTCTGCAGATTTGCTGAGAGAGGCTATACAGTATAGCTATGTTTAATTCAGCAGGCTGAAGCTGAAGGAAAGGGAAGAGGGAGGCAGTCGGGGAAGTCAGGCGGGATGAAACCGACTGTAGCGAGAGAACAGAGACATCGTTGGGTCTTAGATGCCATTAGGCTGTGAGACAGGAAGGTGCTAAAAGTGTGTGATAACAAAAATGTATGTAAGTGCTGGAGACATTGGAAGGGGGGGGCAGCGAGTTCAGTATGAAAACAAAGAATAGGGAAACAGACAGGCTGGCTGTGAGGTCACCGCTAAGGTGAGGAAGCGGCGCCTCAAATAGGATTTGGAGTTACTCACAAATATCATAAACTCGAGTGCAGCTCTCCCTCGCAAACAAAAAACAACTAAAGCCATGTATTATTAAAGCCTTCTCTGCATCTCATCAGAACTGCGCTTACGAAATCATATGTTTATCATCTTTCAGAATGTTTTCATTAACATCCAGGACTTCTAGGCACACAAGGATAGTTTTAGGATTTCACTATTTGTATCCATTTATTTATGAATAACTTACTTATATATTCATTATTTTTCAGCGGTAAAAGAGTGACAGAGACAGTTTCTTAAGCACAAACCTTGTAGTGGAGTAAGGATAAGTCTGGAATAATAATAGAGGTGAATAACACAATATAACTAAAATAATAACAATGCATTTGGCCATAGGAACAAAACAGTACTCCAAACTATCTTTTCTTCTACCAATCTACAATATACTAAGTTTATTGTTAAAAATATTCATGTTGACTTACGTGACTTACATAAGCTAAAGTTGCCTTATAGCACTTTCCCCGACAAAAAAGTAAACAACTGATATTCATTTAATATTTACAAAAATCATTATAATATTGTAAGTTTAAAAACAGGCACAAATATCTGGAAAAAGTTAGTTAAGTTTATAGTTAAAATGTTACAAGTCATCTTTCTAATATGTTTAATGATTATAAGCTGTTGACTTTCAGGTGTTGAGGTTTTCCACCCGGTTCTTGAACTCAGCACATGATACATTTGCTGTAAAATGCTGTAAAATGTTTTTTGTGCACTTTTAGAGTGCCTGTTAGTATGTGATCATGTAAATTCAGTAGAGACGATTCATGAAGATGCTGTCACCAAAGATAATGTTGGCTGTCACCTCACACTGGCAGCAAATCTGAGTTCCATATTGCTGACTGAAGCAGTAACCACTTCCAACACTTGGCTTTCAAACACTAAGCTCAGCCAATAATGCAAGCTGAGTTGTGCAAGTGTTCTGAGCCAACTTACAGTAGTACTTTTTTTCCTTTGCTGTGGTTGCAGATAATGATTTGGAACCTTGAGGATCACATCAACTTCATCACTGTAGTACCAATGTGCAAAATAACACATTTCCCTGCAAATAAATACAATTAAATGTTTTTGTTAAGCATCTTTCAAACACAGGCACACTTCGACAAAACACAACGTTATCCTGGGGCTACACTGCAATTACAATCACTGGAGTAGTGCTGATACTGGGTGTTGATCTGTATTTCTCGCTCTATAAGTTTAGGAGAATCAACAGGGGCTGATCAGGGGAGGGACTGTGCCACTTCCCTTCTCCTATCTAGTGGTAAAAAGCCTCCGCTGTGGGACGACTTAATTACTGGCAAGGAAGAGATGGTAATTAGAGGAGAAACAGGAGGCTAGAAGAAACTGTCAGGGTTAAGCACTGACTAATTCACTGCGTGGGACGCCTGTGCCACTCTCCCTCGAGACTGGAAATACAACATCACCAAGTGTAGCAAGCTCTGAAGAGTAGATGCTGGAGCAGCCATGTCTCATATCATTTCTCTGATGTGATCTGAGCTGCTAAATGATACTAAATATTCCACCAAAGTAAGTCTGGGAAGTTACAAACTAGCAGCAAGGTCCATATAATGATACATGTCAATCCTGAGGGATCACTCACATTTAAAGTTATTATATTTTGTTTTTAAGATGTTGTGTTTTCATTTTATGAGTTCTTCATTTCAGGTTAGGGTTCAATGGAGCTGAGGTCCCCAAACTCTGTATATCCAAAAGAATCAAAGCAGTTAGCGACAACAACTTGCATCGGCGAGTCAGGGGAATGTCAGTCATGCATGAAGTGTACAAACACTTCAGACTTGGGAAAACATTGTATCAGGAAAACCAAGAACATTTGGGTTTACTCTGCACAGCAGCATTCCAGTTCCAAAAATATACAATAACACAGAATTAGAAAAATAATAATAATATATTGGTCATTCGGAAGAATGTTGCTTAAAGTGGACCTATCATGCTATATTTGAATACAATATTGTAGGGCCATACCTATATAAAACATGTCTGTGAAGTTTTTTTTAAAAAACAGATCATGCATTTTAGCTATGCCTCATTTCGCTCCATTTGCTCTATTCTAGCCCTGTCTTCACAAGGGCTGATTCTGTGGCAAATGAGCTGCAGCTGACCCCCTGCAAAGGAGGGGGGCGAGGCACGAGGGTCATGTTACCATGCTGTTACCATGCTGTTACCATGCTGTTACCATGCCACGCAACCTCTCATTCCCCTGATAGGTGGAGAGTTGGCCATATAGGCGGAGCGCCCCGTTTCTGACGTCAGAACAATTTCAAATCTGTATCAGTCTGTATCAGATCTGTTGCAGCCCCGTTTTTAGAGATTTGGGTATGGAGGAAAAGAGAGAGGGTTGTGTTTTCTGACACTTGGTGAGTTCCCTGACACACCGGGGACACATATTCATGTGAAAAAGACGTACAAATGTGCATTTTGCATGATAGGTCCCCTTTAAGTCAGAGACAAGGGAATTGACCATTTATAGAAAATAAATTACATTTTGAAGTAAAGGCTGTTTGAGGGATTCTGCTGGTAGAGCTAATTTCCCTAAATAAATGCATACATACATATTAGTTAGGTTATTAATATGAAATACTGAGAGAAGTCGCCATGCTCATTATAGTACTGTACATCATGACAGTGTCAGGAAATAATGTTGACACTTAACACCTGCATGGGTATGATTGGATGAATCCCTTAAATTCACAAAATCAGGGCCAAAAATCTTATTAAAATGTCATTTTAGACGACCAACAAGCCAACACATTTTGTAACTCTGATATTTTCAGTCTGCTCACACCCTCTCTTCTGAACATTGAGTCGGAGGTGTCCTTAATCGCTAACCTTTCTGTCCTGCAGTCAGTGCACAGCTTTGGTGGTTTTTGTGACCTACACAAACACAAAAGGTTTATTTTCAGCCTCCCTCATAACATCTGAGTCAGTTAAATCCTAGCAAAGCACGGAAAAGGCTGGGCGTGTTACAGTATCCTCGCTCTGTTAGAAAAATAGGGTACAGAAAGGGACTTCTGTATAGGCCTACCCTAAGAATCCAGAAGGCTAGTTGTGTAAAATCAATTTCTATTGGGCTTTTCTGAAATATCGGCCTAAACATTTTGTCAGTGTACGATCAGTTGAAAGACATATATTTTGATAATTCAAGCTCCAAATAAATGCTGATTCAGGTTGAAAATAGAGTCATGGCATGATTTATCTTTTGGTAAAGAGTGTACAGTGAGTTTCAGAAGGAGGGCACAGAGATAGCCGGCCTGATATGCTCAGGAAGGTTGTTCTGATCTCAAGGGGTTTGCACAGCAGTGGCCTGATAAGTGGGTTTAACAAGTAATGACATGTTTCTCATTTTTAGACTTGAAGCAGTGGAGCGGTAACGATATTATAGATAACCACTGACTTGTTCATGCTCGTATCCACTTTCACTTATCAATTAAGGGTCAAATGCCACTAAGGAAGGCTGGACAGGACACTACAGATGATGTTTAGAATTTTGTACCACATTATCAGTATAAAAACGGGCAAGAATAAATGTAATCACAAGAAAACATTAAAACCTGTACAAAACAAGCTATCACAAACCATTTTGTCCTCATCACAAATGATAGCTTCATTGTTTACCTTAAAAGCAGCCACTGACAAAACAAGATCAGCTCAAAGTCCACTTCCTCGCTTGATGTGTAGCTTTTGACTTCAGTTGCTAATGTTAGCTCACATGAAAAACAACGAGTATGTTACATCTTTTAAACTGATAACATTTGTCTTACATTGCTCTTTATTAAATGTGTGATGTTATAGGTATACAGCATATCTCCTACAGGATATCGACAGCCTTTGTTGTTTTCCAATACAGCTTGACAAAAATATCTTTCAGAACTTATATTGGCTTTCTTGAGTTTGACCGGCAAGGCAAGGCAGTTTTATTTATACAGTATAGGACCTTTCAGCACGCGACAATTCAAAGTGCTTTACTAAATAAAAACAAAAGACATTTAAAAAATAAATACAGCATTAACACATTATTAAATGGCATTTAAAAACAGGCATACAAAAGCAAAGATAATGAAATAAATAAATAAACACAGCAGGTACAGAATACATGAATAAAAGGCATACTGCAGTGTGAGTATGAACAGCTCAATTAAAAGCAGCGGCAAATAGATATGTTTTTAGTCTGGATTTGAAAATAGGAAGTGTTGCAGCGGACGTGCACGATTCGGCAGTTTGTTCCAGATTGTCGGGGCATAATAGCTAAACTCTGCTTTTCCATGTTTAGTTCTTATTCTTGGAACAGAGAGCAGACCCAGTGAAATATTGCTGTACAATGTGTTGAAACTGTTCCTCAAAACACATTTTCTCTGTACAATACGCAATTCGTGCCACAATTCTCAGCATGACGACAAACATATTTTCCCAGCTAAATTGTTCAGATTTGTCTTTTTTTGTGGTATGATATAATCAAGTACTACTCGAATGAAAGATATGAAGTACAGTAAATTATAATACGTTTGTTTCTAAGAGATAAAAAGATAAAGGGATTATTGAATTGAAAAGCAGCAATTTTACTCATATCACCAACAGCAAATATAGTGCATAGAAATCATCAACATAATGCTGGATTATTCGGGGTATGACTCAATTTTATTATGGGGCAAATTGAGTTCAGCAGTAAATGGATGGGATACAACAGGCTGCATCTAGGGCCACTGACAATAGCAGTAGTTTTTTTATACCTGGATGAATGCCTTGACCTTGCTAGGTTTTGTGTTGTATGTAGATTGGAAGAGCATTGTAAGTGTTTTCATTACAGGAGGTAGAAGGTGATAAAGTGTTTTATCAGCTGTAAACAGGATACACGAAGACTAAGATGTAGTTATATTGGAAAGGATGAAATAATCTCTTGAACTACGTTGGCTTTTGTGAGGGCAATGTCAACAACATTTTCACGGGGATCATTCATTTTGAGATTCTTCATGATTGTTGGTTCCACATGAATGCAAGTCAGTGCCTCTCATCCATTATTTGTTGCTTGGGCTTATAATAAGTTCCATTCAGTCATTGCCCACACAATCACACTAGCTCATCAGCAGAACTTCTCACATTTCGCAGTTAATTAGATTCAAGCACATACTCATGCCATTCACCCGTGCATTCACTTCCGGCACCATGTCCCATCAAATTCTCGAGATCAAAGTGAATTAAGAGATTGTTTTTGATTAGATCCATTTTGGTTTCATTGCCTCATCAGATTTACACAGTGCACTAACTAAGCTATTATGCCAGCAATAATACTCCATTTAGGAAATCACGCTCCACTTGCTGATATGCTCCAATTAATGGTTAATAACTAAGACACTTACATGTGAATATGGAGGAAGTGGAATTATTTAAGGTTGAGATATATCACATTGAATATGTTAGTATGAAGTTAAATCACGTGTTTTAATATAAATATCCAACATAGTGTGACTTTTATAATAAATAAAATGAGTGTAAAGCTTTGTTACCACTGAGCCTATTTATTGCATTAACTGAGTCATTCTGGTAGTTAGTAACATCCATTATTTCCCCTTTTGACTTCACTTGAACCCATTAAGTACTACTTATTTGTGGGTCAATTATGGCACAGCAAAAAGAGATTCATAAATGTTTTATTCTAACAGCAGTGTAGTTAACATAAAGAAATTGCATTCACAGATTATTGTGTGAATATTAGCACTCTGTTGTATTCTCTTTGCCTTACTCTCTCTCCGTTTACCTCACAGCTATCTTTACCAACTTTTTGAAAGAGAAACTGAAATTGATTTTTGTCAGCTCATACTAAAGTTGGCAGAATAAATCGAAAGTCTACCCAAACTCAGATGGCAGCCTTCCTTCTTTGTGTACATCACAGTAACCTCGACATAAACCTCATCCTTTTCAAACATCTCTCTCTTCTGTCTGTCTATATTTCCTTTCCTTCCGCTGGACTGAAAACAGTACCGGCCTTGTGCCAACACTTTACCCAGATGGACTCTGCAGGCATCTTGACGTCACAACTTGGAGTGATTTTGCAATTTGCAAATTGGGTTAGAAAAAAAAAGAAAGCCATTTTTGCTATATTTCTTAACAGTTTAGTTTTAAACTTTATAACTACTCATTCTGGCAGTATAAGCAATACTATTATAGCCACACTGCACTCCATCAAAAGCTTGTACTTTAAATACTTTGAGACTCTCACTTCTCAATACATCTTATGTAAAATATCTCTTTACAAGCAGTGTGTCTGTATGCGATCACATTTTTAAGAGCAGATAATGTCTCTTGCCTTAACAAGTGTTTCTATATTTAATGAAAGATTTGCAGCTATCTTTGTAAGACAATGTACAATATGATCATTAAATAGACAGACGTGATTGAACGCTGACAGTGAGTGTAAAGTGATTTACTGTTAAAACGCACCTTATTTTATCCTAACCCATCAGCTCAGTACACTCACTTGGATTATTTATACATCACCTCTGTGCTGATGGTTTCTACTTTTTTAGCTGCACTATAACAGAATTTCAAAATAGCCCCCTGATTTCCTGCAGTACTTACACTGCAGGAAATAAGGCCCATTTCAGTTTTGAAGTGAAAATAAATAAAACAAGCCCGAGCAAACAGCTCAGGCCATCCAAAATAACATTTATGCGTAGACATTTACTGTGCACTGGAGCATAGGATTAAGATTCATTCTATATTATTCTGAATAGTTTGTGGTGTTTGAAATTTATACAGGATTTCAATTGTATCTCTGTCTGTTTGATTTATTACTGGGCCTTGCCTCCTTTTTACCATAAAAGACCCAGATGTTTTCTCTTTCATTCCGGCAAGCTGCTGCATAATACTGTGACAGCATTGAAATACGGTTTCTATGTTCTCAGATTGGGGTCCTTCCCCAAATAAATAACTGTTAATACTGCCCCTCTAAGGAAAACCAACTTGCAAATCTGCAGTCTTTAATACGTTGTAGATGAGTGTTGCTACAGTAGTTGTACCGAGTCAGTTCAGCCAGATCACAGAGATGCAAACTGTTAAGCACTTTGATGTCCGGAAGTCTATCATTTTCAAACATATTGTTCTTTCTTTTTCTAATTTCTCAGGGTATTGCTCAGAACAAAACACGTGCACTGGTAGAGAGTGACATTTGATTTAATGTATGTAGATGTTAGAGTTGCTTCTATAGATGCTTTTTTTCCAATGGTTTGAAAAGTAACAAAAAATACAACCAGCACCCTCTGTCTCACCCGTTCAACGATGTCGCTTAAATAAAAGCACTGGTTGCCCAAGAACATATTTGAAAAAAAAATCTTTAAAAAGAACGATAATGTAACATCACGTTAGCTGGATAACTACGTTGCTAATTCCATGACATTTGTGATGCAAAAATGGCCACAGAAATTGCAACAAGCCTTGATAACTGATGAAGGAAAAAACAACACATTTTAGTTGTGAAGATAATTCAATTAAATTGCTCTAAACCACTTTAAATGTAACTTTATTTCCCTTTTTTCCCGAAAATTGTATCTTTTGCGGTCCTTACTATAAATGCCAGTACCAGTAGTGTAGCAGTATCAATTGTATGCATTTTGTTAAGTGTACGGTCAATCCCAATAAGGTGAAGATGGCTCTAATGAAATTGTATTTACCAAGTGTGTGCCTTTGGGTGCTCATCTATCACTGGTAAATCACATGAACTGGACAAATGAAAAAGTAATGCAATGCAACATGTAATCCTGGAAGCCCTAAGGAGGCAGCCTCTGAAATGCAGATGGACATTCATAAACTCTGCTGGTTTACATGGTGATCTAGATGTAAATACCATTTACTTACGTGCCTGAAAATATATCAAATCCAAATACATGAGATCATGCCGCACTGTGTCTGTGTTGGAACACCATGTGCAGAATGAAAGGCTTGATAATAAGTCAATACTGAGTGGGAAGACAAAATCGCTTCACAAAGTCATTCATGGGGGAATTACCATTATTGGATCAAAGTCTCCCCCAGTCTTTGCAGCTTGCCAGAATTTTCTGTTGAGGCCCTCATGGTTTACCACTTTCAGTCAGCTGAGCAAGGCTCTAAAAAGAACAGTGTGGCAAATCTTCACTCAATAACGTCTCAGGAATGATTAATGGTCTTTTGTAAATAATGTAGGATGCTATAATATAATGTATACATTAGTAGGATAATTTGCTAATTATTTTTCATAAGATGGCATTATGGTGATGGACAAATGAGATCATCAGGGTGAGGATGATTCCTGCATACACGGTCATTTGTTAGTTTCCAACCCTTTTCATTTCTAAATAGTTTCACTAATCATTAGTTTGGACGGCTTATTTTTCACTCTGTCCACAACAAAATAATGATCCTCATCTTTCTAGAAGCCATATTTCTGACTTCCTCATCCCTCATTCACACTTTTACCATAAAAAACGACAATTATACAAATGTATGAAAGTGGAGTGATCGAGTAAATACGACATATTGGCTGATAAGATGCATTAGGAACACTAAAAAGCTTTCTCTAGCTAGGAGCATCTATTATCAGTTTTGCAAAAAAAAAGTGTTTACAGACTATGTCTTCTTCTTCTATCTCCTTTTTTAATGTAATGGTTGTTTTGACTGATCAGTATGTTTATGCTAATCGGAACCGTTACAATTAGCATAAGCACTGCTTCTGTACCAAAATGTAATGCAAAAATGGTTGTATAAATACAGAAAATGTGGAACTGGTAAATGACCTCGCTGAATTCTAAGCATGTGTCGCAGTTCACTGAGAAATAATCTCATATCTCAATGTTTTTCTCATATACAATTGCAGTCACGTTAGCATGAAGCTGCCATCCATTCAAGCCCAGCTGATATAAGGATTGGAGCGACAGTCGTTTATGTCTCCACTCGATTTGATTGGTTTTGTTGAAATAGACTGTTACCCTCCAGAGGATTTTGTTTGCTGACAGTGATTGACTAAAGTAGATAGATCAAAATGATGTTGTTGTATTGTATCCCTTTCAACCAGCATTTGAAGTATTAGCCAAGTCATCCCTAAAATACAGAAGTGGGAAACAAATGACTAGAAATGAAAGGTTCATCCTTCATCAAAGCATTAAAAATCGATGCTGTCTTTCCCTTCGCACATCAGTGGCACCAAACTCACAGCTTTTTCAATGACATTTTGTATTTCACAGGCACCATGAAACAACTTAAATCTTGAGGGAAGAACACAAATTACTGTGTACAATTTAAAAAAAAAAATTCCATTTATGGCTTTGTTTTTGAAATAGCTAGGCTCCACTGGAATACCAAACTGTTTGTACGTATCCTTTAAAAAATAACCAAGTCATAGAGAGCGTCCTTCTCATGTTTCCACTTCAGATGTCATTCACTGTGGTATTAGGTTTTCGTTTAATGCAAAGCCACATTTATACATTATTGAGTAACAACCACCCAGCCTGTAACCAAGAGTTTGTGTCCCTCATTTAGTCATTCTTAAATTCAATATGCATCATGGGAATATGTGCAAGAATAGCAGAACTGACTGACTCACCAGGCATGTACAGTGTGAAAGGTAGCACGCACAACTGGAGGACTACAGAGAGAATGTGAAGGAAGTAAAAGCTGTGGAAGATGTCAGTGGACACTATAGCAGGAGCTGTGGGTCAACAGGGCTTACATAATATGAATGTAAAGTCTTAAAAAAATGATCTAACTCTTAATAAAATATTGTCTGTTCCTGCAAGATATATATTGTATCCTTGTATATTGCAGCAAAGTTTGAATTACAAAGTTATGACGTTGTTGGTCTTACAACTTTAAGAAGTGCAGCCTTCATGTGTCACACTAATCTATTTTGTATCCTACACCAACAGACTCAATTTTCATGAATATGTGATAATAGCTCAGATAAAGTGTAATTCTAAATAATCCTACATTAACATTGTTAAAATAGTAAACAGCTTAAATGTTAAACTACTTTGTATGCAAACATTATTTCTGTTTCATTATAACATCAGAGCAGTCTTCATTTTACATTTTAAACAAACTGACAAGCATTTATATAATATACATTTTTAAACAATATACATATTACATTTTTAAACCAAACTGACATACTGATTAATTACCTTAAATTATACCAAAACACATTTGCCCCTTTACAGGATTATTATGAAATGCGGCTACTGTTAAAATATGACGTGACTCAGTACAACACAAGCCCTTAACAGCTGCTGTTACATGTCAATCATTACCCGTCTGTTATAGCGAATCAGTATGAGCTCACAAATGTACAGATGTATGCAGTTGATCCTCCTGGCTCTCTCATGTACACAATGTAGAGTTTATTTCTATTTCTCCTATTTTTAAGTAATGTTTTGGTTCAAAGCCTATAAGCCTATTCATGTTCATTCAATAAATATGCCCTGTGTTCTCATTACTATTTGTACAAGTTGAAACAGAAGAGATAACAAAATAATGAACTTGCTATATATTATCATCCAATATTTTTCAACCTTTCTGCACTCCATCAGATTTACCACTGTATGTAAACGCTTCAAATATCCACAAAACACTCCTTGAGGTTTACACTGCACTAATGTTAGATCTTTTTTTTCCCCACAGTAGGTGCATCCTTAAATGTTCCTCGTAAAATGCTGTGCCACACTGTTGCCCTTTACCACCGCATCTTGTCTGCTTCAAATAAAGTATTCGTGTTTTGATAACGTCAACATGTTATAGCTAGGTGTAACATTTTATTTTGTTTGTTTTATCATGAGTGGTTGTTCAGGTGTGTGAAGTGAAGATAAAATGGCACAGACTTTTTGTCAGATATTCAGGATTCTTACAACAGACTGACAAAGATCAAGATGTGGAAGGGAAAACATATCCTTCTAAATATGAAAATGCATTTAACTGTAAAGGGAGAGGTGAACAAGAAGCTACGTATGACAAGTTCTGTAGTTTACTGACTGCTTTTATTGTTTTCTGATGTTCATTTAGAGTCGTCCATGTTGTCTCTTGACTCTCCGAAGCCAGTTCCCAACTCAGTTACTTTAAAACTGTGCCTGTCTTTCCTCTGTGCCACATCACTTTGAATATCTGTCATGCTCTCTCAAGGTTTTTTTAATCCAGGATGAACAAAGAGCCTTTGGCGACACACTGTGTGATGGTCCTTTCCTGCCCCTGTCAGAGCTTTAGGGTATTTTTTGCTCGGTGTCAATGCGGTCCAACTCTAATTGAAGTAGACAACACGGGCCTGGAGGTGTGATGAACTGACATCTCCCAGCTATGGTTAGAGAGAGTACTATGATATTTATAACATCTTTAACTCAAGTTAAGTCAACTCTAATCTAGATGAGTAAGGTAATTGCTTTCTAATTTCCCATTCAGACAGAGCACGTAATTGTAGGCTTCCATATTTAGGCAAACCATGTTGCTTTTTGCAGTTTACATTCAAACATTTCAGTGTTTTTTAATAGTTGCCAGCATTTTGTTCTTAGCCTCTGCATTCCTCTATAAACAAATATGTCAACCAATAACTCATTAGTTGCTTCACGCTAAACCTTAAGGTTAAAAATAAGTTGATAGTACACTACTGTTAAAGTACAGTTTTGCCCTGCAGCTTGTCATTGAAAGTGAGCTGGAGTTAGTTTAACAAAAAACACATTTTGTTAAAATCAACAGCATGGTTGTTACAACTGGAGCACACAAAAACTGAAAGGACCCAAATGCACGACTCCAGACAAAAGATGATTCAAAAAAAGGTTTTTACTGTGGTGATAAGCAAGGTAATCCATTCACAAGGTTCAAAAACGATCTGGCACTTGGCACAGGGAACACACAGAATATATACACATACAAGGGACTTCACAGGTGCAAACAATAAGGGCGGGGCAGGTAATCAGGTCAGTGAACATACTGACAAGTTAGGAGTCGAACTACCTGAAATGAGAAAGGAAATAACAAAGTAAAACAGGAAATGGCAGACACGGACTTGACAATATAAACTAACAGAGAAATAATATTAACAAATCTGACGAGACACAACAAAGTTCTTTCAACCTTTTCTCTTTTCCAAGGTGCGCAGCAACAAACACAAAGTGGTCCCAGGCTGTTAGAAATTGCTCTGATTTGGGCCTAAACAATCATACAAAAATAATACATAACATACAGATACGATTATGATCGGTGAAAAAGGTCATGGAGGATTCAAGAATACCCCTTGCAGATATAATTAAGCATTCAGTAACACTGCTCTGGATTATGTCTTTGGTGAAAACAATTAGAAACAGGTAATCCGGTAAGCAATTTGTTCCACATAGAGGTGATTTGTAAAAGCAGAACTCCAAAGAAAAATGTTCCATCGCAGTTGAAACATCTGTTGCAAATAGCGAGAGCGATTTATTTATAGCGCGGTTTCCTTTCATGAACATCTGATGAATTACTAACCTAATGTTTAACAGCACCGTTTTAATCTCTAGTCACCAGCATGATCAATAAATGAAAATTGCAAATACTTTGGTTTTATGAATTCTAAGTTAATTACTGAAGTTTGAGTAATTAATTCTGTTTATTTGTTTTAGCAGAGAGATGCAGTTGAGTTGGTATAATTTGAGGCTGATGGATTGATGCAAGACATGGAGCGTTACACTCCTTGTAAATAATCAATTAGTTTATAATAATAAAACTGGGACACTGGCAGAAATGTGTTTTGTATTCTGAATTATTTTTGAAATGTGTTGTCGTTCTGCCATCTCTCTCTAGGTCCATGCTTTGCATTTGTTTATCTCAAAGATGACTTTCAAGTATTTTCAAATGCGCTCTCTGTAATTGGCTGTAATAAGAAGGACTTTAATATCAATATTTAATGTGAAAACTAAATCAAAGCTATTCTTACTGGCTTTATTGATCAGGTGTTGACTTCCATAGTGAAGCTCTGAATGTCTGCGCTCCAAAATTATTACAATCTCTAGTGAAAAACAATCTGCTCGTCATTTTGAGTTGAAATGGAAAGGTTGGCTGTTTGATTATAATAACATATTTCCTAGCAACCACTGTCCACATTTATCGGACTGTGAAGATACAAGCATTGGAAATTATTCAGATAAAATTGTGGTCTCAATGAGGTCTCTGGGGGATTAACTGACTTTTGAAGACGCTTCAAAGAAGAAAAGCCGAGTCCTATAGAGCTAATCTTTGTTCAGATGCCAAAATGCTGCTTGTAAGGCTCTACAAAATATTTCAGAACTGTATTCATAACGTTTTAATTTAATTCTGGGTCAATATTCGATAATTATGCGCAGCCTTTTTTTTTTCATCCATTCTATCCGGTATTTCTACACAGCTGCAGACAAAGATGAATCTACATTAATATTGTTAGTATTATTACTATTACTTTAAGAATTCATTTCCAGCTGCGGCTGTGTAGAGTTCTTCTAATTGGAGTTTTCCCAACATTATTAATACAACCAGAATGTCAGAATGTTTAAGAAATAGATGCAATTATGTCCAAAATGACAACATGATTTCATGCAACACAATGTTCAGTTTTAATCCATATTTATTGGAGCTTAGCTTTTCTAAATAACATTACAACTGACAGCATTTTCACTGCGGTCTGAAAACGGTTTGCTCTCCCTCTTGCTGCACACAAAAGGAGAGAAACACCGGTATTAAAGGGCACAATTAGCACTAATCTAACACCACCATAAAATACAAAAATATAAAGCTAAATATATCCAATCCAATATTTCTAAGGGTTATGAACCAATACATTCAAAGGCTTGATATGAATACCTCATTAAATGCCTAGACATAGGTGTTTGTTAGAATACATACATCTACAGTATGTATTAGGGATCACTACAGAATATTATAATGCACAGGTGTGTAAGCCTTTTTTGGATCGTCCACTATTCAAATATTCCCAAATATTCAAGGTTGTGGGTGCCATTTGTAGTAAAAAAGGAGAAAAAGTATTTATTCATGAGTCCTCGATATCCATATCATGTTTTTGTATTCTCTGTAGGTCACTTCTTCACGCAAATATAATAAACCCAGCCTCCCACATGAGTTACGTGAACACCATAAAGCAATAATCACCTACGTTCCCATTTCCCCCTATACTGCTGCAATGCCATTTATCTCCTCTTAACCTCCTT